>NC_081413.1:531128588-531478588 GCF_030272615.1 Cryptomeria japonica
TGGCTTGATCCTCCTTGCATCCTGCTGTCCCTGGAGGTGGGACCATGGCACCCAGTGCCCTGGTCCCCCCAGGACCATGGTGCCCAGTGCCTTGGTCCCTGGCCCTATTTTGGGCCCGGTCTCTTATGGGGCTTCGGGTCTTTTAGTTTGCAAATTGGAAAATAAGGTTGCTATGTCAACCCAAGATCGGAAAAATCAGTCTTTCAACTCTAATTGGCAAGTATATAAACTACATTTCCCCTCCCATTTGGGGAGGTAAGAAAAAAGAAGGATATATGTGTACAAGACACGGAAACAATATTCAAACATTCAAACATTCAAGCATTCAAGCATTCAAGCATTCCTTCAAGCAATTGATCATTCTAAGTCTCCATTCAAGGCTAAGTGTTACATTCAAGACAAGGATTCAACCATTGAAGAGGAGATCACATACCACATACAACATACAACATACATTTACACTTTCGCATGTAAGAATACAAACATTCTTACAACAAGGTATTAGTACTTGTTTACATTACAATCATTTACATTTACAACATTCTCATTTTTTGGTTAATTCCAAAACCGGGGTTTGACCTAAGGGAAAACCCCTAATCCCTAACCCCCCAATCATCCTCTCTTTTCTGTGTGTAGGTTGTAGGTATGCGGCTGTAATTGAAGATCTGGAATCCTTGTGCAGAGACGAACAGATCCCCCTTCGTTTCATGGATTTTTCGGAGGACCGTGTGCACGTCGAGTGCCATCGTCCCGTCAACTTTCACTCAAATTTGCAGGACAACATCATCTCGACATTTTACTGCTAATTCCAGGTCCGTAGCTTCATCCTATATTCCTATCTCTGTTTATAAGTGAATCTTTCTCACTTTACATGCATTCCTAGCTCAATCCTTCTATCTACATTCTTTACAAAAGAGGGTAGCCTTACTGTCATAACCCTTGAAACTCATTTAGAATCCAATCTTGCATGGTGTGGGATTGGATCTTGTGGGTTTCAACCTCTCTTTTGAATGTAAAGTCTCTCCTAAGTGAAAACCGTCAACCCTAGTGACCTCCTTTCTCTCTCCTTGGAGTTGTGGGGGGAACACTTAGGGTTCGATCGCGATTTTCCACTTTACAATTAAGTATTATTTTTATATTGAAAATGATATATACATGAAATATAACATTTAAGTATAAGAAAATAATTTAAGTTATATTTCATGCATATTTTGACAAAATGTTTGAGAGTGGTTTTAGATCTCTAGGATTTATAATGCAAATTCTAGATTTTAGAAGATCTTATAAATTTTCAGTCTTTAGTCAAATTTTACTAATTATCAAACCCCTATCAATATTTTCATACTCTCTTCATCTTTCTTGACCTCTAGACATATCTGTCTCCATATCACTCTTCCTCTATCCCTTCTCTACCTCTCTATCTCACTCTATCCTCTCTCTCCCAAAAGCTATACCCATCTCTCTACCTCTATCTCACATCCTTAACTCTCTACTCTTTGTCTCCTCTCTCTCTACACACCTCCCCTCAGCCCCTACATACCTCTATTTCTCTACATATACCTCTATATCCCTCTTTACAAACCTTTCTCTCCCTCCCTACTAGATTATCTATAATACATCTCTCTTCCACCCTCTCTCTCTTTCTCTCTCCCATGCTTCAATCTCTCTCTCTCTCTCTCCACCCCTCACTCCTTCCCTCTCTACTTTTATCTTCCTTCTATCACCTCTCTACTAGTCTATCTCACTCTCTCCTTTCTCTAAAAATCTAGACATATCTCTCTACCTCTCTCTCACATCCTTAACTCTCTACTCTCTATCTCCTATCCCTCTACACACCTCCCCTACTCCCTACCTACCACCATTTATGTACATATGCTACTCTATGTCTCTCTACATACCTTTCTCTTCCTCCCTACTAACTTATCTTTCTCTACATACATCTCTCTTCGACCCTCTCTCTCCACCTCTCCCTCCTTCCCTTTCTACTTTTATCTCCCCTCTATCCCTTCTATACCTCTCTATCTCTGTTTCTTCTCTCCCAAAATATAGACCTTTCTCTCACATCCTTAACTCTCTACTCCCTATCTCCTCTCTCTACACACCTTCCCTCACTCCCTACCTACCTCTATTTCTCTACATATACCTCTCTATATATCTTTACATACATTTCTCTCCCTCCTTACCAACTTATCTTTCTCTACACACATCTCCTTCTCTACCTCACCACACCTCCCTCCTTCCATGTCTACTTTTATCTCCCATATATCCCCTCTCTACCTCTCTCTCACATCCTTAATTCTCTACTCTCTATCTCCTCTCTCTCCACACACCTTCCCTCACTCCCTGCCTACCTTTATTTATCTACATATATCTCTCTATCTCTCTCTACATACCTTTCTCTTTGTTCCTACCTACTTATCTCTCTCTCTCTCTCTCACCCCCTCTCTCTCTCTCCACCTCTCCCTCTTTCCCTCTCTACTTTTATCTCCCCTATATCCCATCTCTACCTCTCTATCTCACTCTTTCCAAAAATATAAACATACCTCTCTACCTCTCCCTCACTTCCTTAACTATCTAATCTTTCTCTCCTCTCTCTTTACACACCTCCCCTCACTCCCTACCAACCTCTATTTCTCTACATATACCTCTTTATCTCTTTCTACATACCTTTCTCTCCCTCCCTACCAACTTATCTTTCTCTACATACATTTCTCTTACACCCTCTCTTTCTCTCCACTCCTCCCTCATTCCCTCTCTACTTTTATCTCCCCTCTATCCCCTCTCTACCTCTCCATATCACTCTCTCCTCTCTCTCTCCCAAAATCTAGACCTATCTCTCTGCCTCTATCTCTCTCTCATCATTAACTCTCTACTCTTTGTTTACTCTCTATCTACACACCACCCTTCACTCCCTACCTACCTATATTTCTCTAAATATACCTTTCTATCTCTCTCTACATACATTTCTCTCCCTCTCTACCAACTTATCTTTCTCTACATACATCTCTCTCTACCTCACCACCCCTCCCTCCTTCCCCTGACTATTTTTATCTCTATATCCTCTCTCTACCTCTTTATCTCATTTTCTCCTCTCTCCCCCAAAATCTAGACCTATCTCTCTACCTCTCTCACACATCATTAACTCTCCACTCTCTATCTCCTCTCTCTTTGCACACCTCCCCTCACTCCTTGCCTACCTTTTTTCTTTACATATACCTCTTCATCTCTCTACATAGCTCTCTCCCTCCCTACCAGTTTATCTTTCTCTACATACATCTCTCTTCCACCCTCTCTCTCTTTCTCCCTCCCACCCTCTCTCTTTCTCTCTCTGCACACCTCCCCTCACTCCCTACCTACCAATATTTCTTTACATATACATGTCTATCTCTACATATGTTTCTCTCCCTTCCTACCAACTTATATTTATCTACATACATCTCTCTTCCACCCCCCTCTCTCTCCTTCCAACTCTCTCCCCCTCTCTACCTATCCACCAGTCTCTACTTTCTATCTCCCCTCTCCTTCTCTTTCTATCAATCTATCTCCCAAATCGATCTCTTTATCTCTCTTCTCACTCTCTCTACCTACCCCTCCCTCCTTCGCCCTCTAATTTTACCTCCCTTCTATCCCCTCTCTACCTCTCTATCTCACTCTCTCCTCTCTCTCTCTCTCTCTCTCCCAAAATCTAGACTTATCTCTCTTCCTCTCTCTCTCACATCCTTAACTCTCTACTCTATGTATCCTCTCTCTCTGTACACCTCCCCTCACTCCTTACCTACTTATTTTCTCTACATATACATCTTTATCTCTCTCTACAGACTTCTCTCCCTCCCTACCAACTTATCTTCCTCTACAAATATATTTTCCACCCTCTCTCTCTTTCTCCCTCTCTCCCACCCTCCCTCTCTCTCTCCATCTCTACATCTCCACCCCTCCCACTCCCCCCTATCTACCTATCAATCTCTCTCTACTTCTTTCTATCCATCTATGTCCCCAAATGTACTCTTTATATCTACCCTCTCAATCACTCTACCTATATATCCATCCCTCCCTCTCTAGTTTTATAGAGAGTGAGTGGGGAGATAGATGGATAGAGAGGCATAAGGGAGATAGAAACTAGAGAGATATGGATAAATAAAGAGTGGGAGGGAGGGAAGGAGGGAGGGTTGATAAGAGCGTGTATGCGGGAAAAGCGGGTCGATAGAACTTAAAATGTGAAAAATGAAGTTCAAAGAGGCTTGCTCACATGCCCACATGACTTCTTGGTGCAAGCTATGGAGTCATGAAGGATGACTCAGCTTCCCAAGGTTGGTTCCATGGTTCTCTATCTCACAAGGTTCCTCAAACCAATGTCTTCGCTCTCAGATCACTGAGCAAAGTGGTTTAGGGATGACAAATGCAAGCATGAGGGATGCTTTGGTTGATTTTATTATGAAATGCATCCTAAGCTATGCATGATCTTACAAATGCAATAAACTAGATTATAAGATGACAAGATTAGTAGAAAGACTATCCTAGCATGATATACTAGTCTATGATTAAGCTAAATGATAAGGAAAATACTCTAAACATGCATATTTAGATTAATTCCTATTTAAAAGAGAGGCTAAATGATGAGCATAAATGAGATATTAAAGCTTGCATGGATTTGAGTATAAGTATGATGCTAAAGACTTGGATGATCTTAAAATGGAGGATGAAGAGCTCTATTTATAGTAAAAATAGGGCAATGGATGACCAGGATTAAAAGATTTAATCAAGGGTCAAGTTTGAAAGTTGGGAATCCATGTTTGCAATTCTCACCAATGAAATGGTGACAATTGTTAACATAAGACTGGTTGAGAGAAGGGGTTGGAGACATTAAATGCCTGAGAAGACCTCAGGGTTACCTTAGGGGGTAAGGGTTAAGGTTAGGTTAAGGTTAGGTTAGGGTTATCCAATGGATAAAGGTTTTACCTAAAGGGTAAACTCTTGTGCAAAGGATTAAGGACTAACCATGGTCAAAGCAATAAATGCTTGATGAGACCCTTGGGTTACATGGAGGTTGAGTTTAGAAAAAGTCTCTAATCATGCAAGAGGGTTGAGTTAACCATTAATAGTTTGGAAGAGAAAGTTGTTGGAGACTTGAAGCCTTTAATGGTTATCAAAGACTTTGAGGGTTTGAGAAGTGACTTCCTCTTGCTTAGGGATGTGACAATATTTAGGAGATGGGTTAGGCTAATTTAGAAGTGATTAGAAGAATCTAGAAGAGGGTTTAGGATGCAAGTGGGAGATGTAGGAAAATGCAAGTGGGTGAGGGATAATAGATTTAAGTAAAATAAATTGTTTTATTTTAATTTGGTTGCAAGTGGAGGTTTTTAAATAAATTAGATTTATTTAATTGGAATTCCCTATTTAATTAAATGTAAATTTAATTAAAAGGTTTAGAAGAATAGATTTAATTAAATAAAATGATTTATTCAATTAAATGACCTAAAAGGGGTTAATTGAATTTAATTAAATAAATTGAGTAATTTACTTAATTTTTTATTTTTTATTTTTTATTTTTATTTTTAAGAAAGTGCTTTTGACTGGAGCTATGAACCAATGAGATCACAAGGAGGACCTCATCTTTGAATCAAGGGCCAAGGCATCCTCATTGAAGCATCCTACACAGCCTGAGAGCACAGCTGTAAATTTCCTAGCCAACGAACAAAGAGCAATCGACTAGTGAGCATCTGGGGGACCAAGATCCTTTGTTTGCCAAGTTAGTAGACTTGTTTAGTGAATGAACAGTCGGCAGTGAACAGCGGGAGCTGACAGGTGTGGAGAGGGGCCAAGCCCCGAGCTTCAAACTCATGACCTCCACTACGAGAGGCTCGCAGCTGTACCGCTGCGTTATGGGGTGAACACCGAGTAATTTACTCAATTAAATAGAGGAAAGTGGATAATTTAATTAAATTAGATTTAATTAAATAGAGAAATGAACATAAAATATTCATTTAGGAATATAGTCATATTTATACATCTACATTTTGCCCCTCTTTGAAGTGACGTGTGTGCACATGTTAATTCAAAGAAAATGATGTGTCGCTAAAATTTGATTATGATCAATGTTGTTTTTAGATTTTCATGTCGTGTCCCAAATTTGATGTGTGATGCCCCAGATTTGATAAACGATGTTTGATAATGCCCCCTCGAGAGATGAAACAAAATTTGGAAAATTTGATTTGATTTGATAATTGTGTTTGCATTATAAAATTTTGGCTATGTGGAATGCTAAAATTGATTCATCTCCTGATATTGATGTGTGCGAGGGTACGAGGAAGACCACAAGCGAGTTACATGCTCAATCCCCTAACCCTAATTTAATTTTACCCTATAAAAGGGGAAAAGTGCATTGTTTTGTCTCATTTGTGTTTGTTGACCTTGGAGAGAGAGACTTTTGGAGAGAAGACAAAATGCCTATTCCATATTCTACACATCGATTCGAGCGTGTTCGGAGGCCTGCCGCGTATGGACCACTGGTAAGTCAACCTTTTTGACCCCTTTTTGATTTTTTATTTTGTCATTTTTGGTCATGTTTTGAATTTTGGCTTGCGGTTTTTTTCATGTTAGCGCATAGGGGTCGTCAGTTAGCGCATACGAAACATTTTGTAGTGCATAGGGTTTTAGATTTTGGGTAGCGTCCGAAAACTTAGGGCAATGCATAGATTTGCTAGGTTAGCGCATAGCCATCGATTAGGGCATTAGGGACACAGGGTAGCATAGAGGGTTAAACGGGTAGCGCATCGGGTAAACCTAGCGCATTGGGTACACAGGGGGTCGCATGGGTAGGGGTAAGTAGCACGTAGGTCGGACCTAGTGCATAGGGTTAGATAGGTAGCACAGACACGGGATAGGTTAGCACATGGGATAGGTTTAGCGCTTAGGGTAGATTAGATGGCGCATTGGAAGAAACAGATAGCACATAGAGTCAATCTAGCACGTGGGGTGGATAGGATAGCGCGTGGAAAAAATAGGTTAGTGCATGAGTAGGTTTTCAGCGCGTAGCCAAATTTAGTTTACTTAAATCTATTATCCCTCACCCACTTGCATTTTCCTACATCTCCCACTTGCATCCTAAACCCTCTTCTAGATTCTTCTAATCACTTCTAAATTAGCTTAACCCATCTCCTAAATATTGTCACATCCCTAAGCAAGAGGAAGTCACTTCTCAAACCCTCAAAGTCTTTGATAACCATTAAAGACTTCAAGTCTCCAACAACTTTCTCTTCCAAACTATTAATGGTTAACTCAACCCTCTTGCATGATTAGAGACTTTTTCTAAACTCAACCTCCATATAACCCAAGGGTCTCATCAAGCATTTATTGCTTTGACCATGGTTAGTCCTTAATCCTTTTCACAAGAGTTTATCCTTTAGGTAAAACCTTTATCCATTGGATAACCCTAACCTAACCTTAACCTAACCTTAACCCTTACCCCCTAAGGTAACCCTAAGGTCTTCTCAGGCATTTAATGTCTCCAACCCCTTCTCTCAACTAGTCTTATGTTAACAATTGTCACCATTTCATTGGTGACAATTTCAAACATGGATTCCCAACTTTCAAACTTGACCCTTGATTAAATCTTTCAATCCTGGCCATCCATTGCCCTATTTTTACTATAAATAGAGCTCTCCATCCTCCATTTTAAGATCATCCAAGTCTTTAGCATCATACTTATACTCAAATCCATGCAAGCTTTAATATCTCATTTATGCTCATCATTTAGCCTCTCTTTTAAATAGGAATTAATCTAAATATGCATGTTTAGAGTATTTTCCTTATCATTTAGCTTAATCATAGACTAGTATATCATGCTAGGATAGTCTTTCTACTAATCTTGTCATCTTATAATCTAGTTTATTGCATTTGTAAGATCATGCATAGCTTAGGATGTATTTCATAATAAAATCAACCAAAGCATCCCTCATTCTTGCATTTGTCATCCCTAAACCACTTTGCTCAGTGATCTGGGAGCGAAGACATTGGTTTGAGGGACCTTGTGAGATAGAGAACCATGGAACCAACCTTGGGAAGCTGAGTCATCCTTCATGACTCCATAGCTTGCACCAAGAAGTCCTGTGGGTGTGTGAGCAAGCCTCTTTGAACTTCATTTTTTCACATTTTAAGTTCTATCGACCCGCTTTTCCCGCATACATTTCTGGTGCCCACCATGGGGCCCGACCCCATATATCAAATCGGTTTTTTAACCCCTTTTGCAGGTACGCAAGAAATAGGAAACAATGCGTGGGAAATATTCCCTAGCGCATCTGGTTAACAGTCTAGTGCATCCCGCTTACTGTTCAGTGCATTGGGTCCATCTCGTAGCACATCCAGTCTTTACTATAGCGCATTAACCCACTAACATTTTTATATAGGTCTCGGCATGGGATAAAAACAGAGCAGCATATCCGGAAATGATCTTAGCACGTTCAAAAGACAGCCTAGCACATCACTGTCATCTTGTAGAGCATCATTGTCATATTGCAGCACGTATAGTTTGTTTTGTAGTGCATCACAAACAGATACAAAAACCAAAAATTGTAACCGAACTTAAATTTAGACTTGTAGAAGTCCACAAGATCCAAAAAATTTCTAACGGTTTGACTGACATTTTGCAGGGTTTTGACATTTTCTTGTTGAGGGAGCTTAGTTCTATTTACAAAATTACAAAGAATTTTAATTTTTTTTACTAACTTAGTTAAGTTAGTTAAAATTTGGAATTCTTTTACTTCTGGTTGGATAAAATTGAACTCACCTTATTTTGGCCTGTAAAAAGAACCACAATCAAAAATCTTTTTTGCTTTCATAGGAGAAAAACTTTCCTTTTTGGGCTCTAAAAAGAACAAAACAACCTTTCTTTTCTTTTTGCAAAAATAGCTTTAAAAAGAACCTCACCATCCTTTGGTGTATAAAAGAATCCATTTTAAATTTTTGCTAGGAAAAAGAACCACACTTAAAAAGTTTTGTTTACAATCAAAGAGGGAAGTTCTTCCCCTTTTTCTGATTTTCTTTTGTTGACCCAATTGAAGTTTTGCTTTGTTGACCAAGTTCTTTTCTAGATTAGATAATCACTGCTTTGAAGAAATAAAAAGAACACCATGTTTTGTGGAGCAACATCTCCATATAGATCTTAGAAAATCATTGACTTGAAGGCTAAAAAGAACAACTTGATTGCCTTGTCTCAAAAGTGGAAGGTATATGCTCTCCCCTTAACTAGGTGACTAAAAAGCCAAACCACTCTTACGCTTTTAGTCATTTCAAGCATTTTAAAACCTTTAGCAAGCCTGCCTTCCTGAGGGGTTGAAAACAACTCTTAAAGCCATTTATGGTCGGTGTGAAGGGAACGACCTAAGTGGGGAACAACTTTTTTGCCAAGAGTTCCAACCCACTATAATCAAAAGTGGAGGTTGACTAAAGTCCCTTCAATGGTTTTGCTCAGTGATTAGCCTTCCCCCAGTATCCTTGAGATACATAAAGCCTTTGTTCTAAAGGTTGGGAAGCCTCCCGAGGGAGTTTATCACTGAAGACCGAACAAGAATCTTGATTACGAACCTTAGCATAGAAACTTTGAGCCGAGTCAGTAACCAGACATTTGTAATATCATAGTGCAAGGGTGGGGAAGAATCCACCCCCAAGATCACTCACCATATATCTCCCAAGATAACTACTCAATTGTGAAGCAATTCACTTTGAGTTAATTTATGGAAAAAAACAAAAAAATGGGTGCCCCTAGGGGGTGACACAACTATTTGAGCTGACAGAGTATCGAGACTAGTGGGCTATGATATTACTTATGACCTTTGAATAAAGAGTCTTCTTGAAGTGTATTATTTGTATCCAAACCTGTTAAAACATTGGGGATTTGAACACATCCTCGTAGAACATACACTTATTGTTAGATTAAGAAAAATGGTTGTCTCTTTGGTGATACGCTTTCATTTGTTACTTCAAAAAATCATCTGTCAACACTGAAAAATTCAAAACAAAGATCCAAAAAATATAGAAAATAACCAAATCAATACATCAGGGCAGTCTAGTGCATAAGAACAACCTCTTAGCGCATGTAAACTATCTTTTAGCGCATTAAAACTGAACTTTAGTGTGTCAAGTCTTAACAGTAATGCTTTACCAAGAATCCAAAACCCACAGTCATAACTTAGCACGTTTTAAGAACAGTATAGTGCATGTAAGCATTAGCTTAGCGCGTAGGAGTTAAAAACTAGTGCATAGAGTTGATCAGTTAGCGCTTAGCAGGCCCATACTAGCGCATGACTTTTTGAGTAAAATAGAAAGCAAAAATAAACAGTATTTACCAGTTAGCGTGTAGCCAGGGGCAGCCTAGCACGTGTGGTCTTTTCCTTAGCGCATTGAAAACTTTCTGTAGTGCATCCCGTCTCTGATTTAGCGCGTAATAAAAAATAGAAAAACAGGGGGTAGAACAGAGATAAATTTGAAAAAATTTAAAAACATTTTTGAAAACCTCCTTTCATCAGCTTCATTTTCGTCAAAACAAAGTATCAGAAACAAAACATTAAAAGCTATTTCTAAGGCAAATTTCTAGTCAAACAAAAGTTGTCCAGTATCCAAAATTGGTTGTACGATAAACATATCTATCCTATCAAAATCAGGAAACATCATCACGAGTGACAAATAGGTCCTTTATTATCTCACGGATTTTATCCAAAAAACACTTGTTCAAAGCCTCAAGTTGTCAAATCAAGTTTCCATATCGAGAAACTTTATCCATATCATTTGGCACACTTTGTCATGAGGGGGCATCTAAACCTTCACTTTGATAAAGTAAAACTTGAAGTCTTCAAAACAAGATAACCTAAATCCAAAACAATTCAAAAGGAAACGATTAATCACTTATGCATGACTAATCCTCATATTCTGAGAAGAAAGAATATTTATCGTAACACCACGTTGAAGAAACAACAACCAAGTTTTTCAAATTTGTCAAAAGAAATAAATTTTTATACATCAATCGTCAACTCTTCAAATCTCATAGAATATTCCTTCATCACGTATGACTCTATATTTAGAACAAATCAAACGAGTTTGACAAGGAACCTTTAAAGACTAGAGCATATTGTCAAAAATCCGCATTCAGTTAAATCATAAACCGTGGAGGAAAGATCAATCCTGCATTCTTTCCCGACGAGTGCATCACTTACAACATACCCCGATTTGAACCACCAACCCTTGAGCAACACATCGAAGAGGATTTTATCCTCTTTATCACAGAAAGCTTCTAGTAGATGCCTGTTGTTACTCGCTCTCAACAAAATAAACAAAGCGAAATGCAATCAGAATCCAGCATGAATCGGAGATTATCAAATCCTTTCAAGCATCCGAGTTTAGAGGACACCGAAATTTCTGAGGAACTTCTTCAAGAATGTCAAGAGAGTGCTTCATTTCAAAAACTTGTAGAAAGACTCATGGAAAATGACAAGGAAAAATACCTACTCATGCTTACAAGCAAAGGGGTTAAACTTCCTGAAGACTTCGACACATACATGTTTAGAACAAGATCTCAACATTACGACTATCAAGAATGACAATGAGAAGGGGAAGCACGCGACCCTGAGCAAGATATTCCTGAACAAAACATACCAAAACAACATACACCAGGGCAAAACATCCTTGAGCAATGCATCCCCGAACAAAATATACCATTCCATACACCATTTCAACCCAGAATTAATGCAAGGGAAAAAGTCTTCCCTCGGCAAAACAATGCGCCTTACCTTTTTAAAGTATTTGATTCATTTACCTCAAGGCCTTGGCCTATATTCACACATTTACAGAAAAAAGTGATAAAAAAACAAAACACAATTACATTAAACCTCTATATGACGAAAGCAAGAACATTGAGGGGAAGGATTATCCCATTTACACTGCTAAATAAAATATATACATCAATTCCAATCGAGCATTAAACTTTGTGTTAAGTTTTTAAGGTCATTTTAAGAATTAGGGAAATTCAATTGATAGAAATGGAAGATGTAGATAAATAGATGTATAGAAAGGTAAAAGTTAATTTGGGGTGTGGGATTACGTATCCCAACTGCTTGGGCCTCTTCCTCCTTCCCTTGCAACTCCTCCATCCTGATGTGAAGCAGAGGCTGTACCGAATATGAGAATCCAGCGGGAAGTCTACTGCTACAAGAACCACCCACCACATACACACCAGTACAGAAGCTCTCCATCCCAGTAAACTATAATGAATGCGATTCATTATTCTCTGTATTGGATCTGAGTTTCAGATCCAATACAGAGAATGCAGTTATGCCATGAGGATAAATAGAATTAATAATGAATAAAATTACGGATCAGTACTTCTCCAACTTGTGTGGTGGAGGCCTAGAAAAATACAGATGCATTTTCAGTCTCCATACAATCTCTTCCTTGGAAATGCTAAAGAGATGATGAAGATGATGCAGCAGGCTAGTTCTAATCCTATGGGATAGTTCTCATGATATTCTGCCCAGAGTTCTATCATTCTATCATCAGTGGACCAAAATCTACGGTGCAGTCTTGTTATCATTTTTATTTCCTATTGTTATCCTTGTAACAGTTTTTTCTCCTTTTTTAAGAAACACTGATTGTTAGACTAGAAATCACCTCTAGGACCTCCTATTAGTATGCTTGGGTTCTTAACCATTGAGCTACTGGTCTCTTTGGGGTTATAAGAATAGATTGCTTCTTTAACAACCCATTTAAACCATACATTTTGGTTGTAAATCTTATTGTTATTTTAGATAAACTATCTAGAACTCCAACCTAGTGAGGCAAGTGGTTATGTAAGGACTCATCACAGGGTGAAGTAGGGCCAAAATATATCTGTTGTCTGTCCAACGAATAGTGTTAAAATTTCTAATTCTGAAATCTAATGGGTTGATCACCATCATACTTAACTTTTTTTTTTCTTGGGGTGTGATTTTGCATTACAGGGAGCACATTCTTGCTTTGGTTTGGACCTATTGAAAGAACAAATATTGCAGATCCCCAGCTGGTGCAAGAGATATTCTCTATGAAGAGTTACTGGACTTGAAAGGCGAGAATGGGCTCAGCACAGAAGAATCATCAATCCTGCTTTTCACATGGAAAATATCCAAGTAAGACACAATTTCATAGAAATTTTAATGAGTTATTTGTTGGGCATTACTAGATCTAGGTATTAGACTGCAATAGATGTTCTCGTACCAACCCACATATATGAGCTCTATATATGTGTTAAAAAATTTTCCCAGTTTATTCTGATTGCAGTTTAGTTGCCTCCATGGTTAATGATGTTTGTGAATATTAACTTAATTTCAATTTATACAAGGTGTCGTTTATCTACAATTAGGTCATCTTCAACAAGAATTGCCTGAGGGAAATTCAATCGATAGAAATGGAAGGTAAAAGTTAACCTCGGGTATGGGAGTGAGTATCCGAAATTAGAAAAGTTTTGAAACTTAGGAATAACAGAGGTTGTAAATCTATAAAAGTTTTGAAACTTAGCAATAACAGACGATTTAACTCAAAAATTATAAAATTTTATAATCAGTTAAACGATCAGTTGCAATTGTATATTAGTTATATAATAATAGACATTTTGATGGCTGAAGCAATAGCAATCCATCCACCTGTTGCCAGAGTTCAGAACTCCCATTAATATCTATTGTATTTTGTATTTTGTATTTTTAGCTTCGTCATTCTATTGTTCTTCTCGTGTACTTCTTCTGGGCTTTTGCCTTTGTTAACAACAATTTGTATTATAGCCACGATGTTATTCTTGACAATTTGTATTTCTGGATGAAGATTCTAAGGTATGCATAATGTTTATTGATTTGTAGAGGGTTTATTTCTTTTACTATGAGTTGGAGGAGTTATTCTTTTCAAGAATGAGCTATAA
The DNA here is from genome assembly GCF_030272615.1 of Cryptomeria japonica. Lineage (NCBI taxonomy): Eukaryota > Viridiplantae > Streptophyta > Pinopsida > Cupressales > Cupressaceae > Cryptomeria > Cryptomeria japonica. The sequence continues at coordinate 531,142,519 of NC_081413.1, forward strand.
ATTTGATTGCTAAGGCATGTCCAAGAATTCAAACTTCTTATTTCAGAGAATTTAATATTTTTGCTAATCAATAGACAAGGTTCAAGACTACTCGAATAGTGTACTATTTCCTTTAGATCATTATCCCTACTGTCCTGTAGATGGCTAGTAAATGTACATGTACAAATTATTTCATAGTTTTGACGCTAAGTTTTTTGTTAATGTTCGGTGTGAAATAAGCATTGTGCAGCTTTCTTTTGGATTTGAAGAAATAATACAAAATGTTGTAATTTTAAAGATGTCAATAGCTTATTTAATTGGGAATGGTTGTGTAAGGATGAAAATTCAAAGACAAATTACTTGTAAATATTACTTAACAATTATAATTAATAAAAAGTGTTTTTTTTTTAAGGAGGGGTAGAATACCACTCCATAAACTCTTAAGGATGGTCATGGACATCCTTCAAGAGGTGTTTCTTGTTCTTTTTTCTCTTTCTTTTATTTTCATTTGTTTTTAAAGTTAATTAAATTAAATTTTAATGTTAATCAGATTTATGTTTTAAACTCCTATGCATGCTTAAATGGGTATCATGTTTAGCGACATAAATACTTTTATACATTATGATTGTATGGATTTTATTTTTAGTTCTAATGGTGTAGATGTCATTGAGGTAATGGGTTTTATTTGAAGGTTTTGTGGCATATATCATTCAATTGTATTGGGTTTTGTTTGAAGTTTGCATCATACTCCTATGCTATTCTCAATGCAATTGTTTTATTCATCATGATTGACATTTACTCTCATGCATGATAATTGTATGGGTTTGGCATGAAGGGTTTAATGACATGTCATTGAGTTCTATGGGTTTTGTTTGAAGAATTTCACCTAAATTGTGTTTGTGCATGCATCATGATTAAGTGATATTGACTCTTATGTATTATGAGTGTATGATTTTTCCATAAGGGTCTAATGACATTTATGTTCATTGAGCTCTAGAGTTTTCTTTAAAGGTCGAATCAAACTGTATTGTGTGCTTAATTTGCTTTTTCATGCATCATGGTTGAATGCTATTGAATCTTATGCTTGATGATTTTGTATCTTGTTATTGTCAACCTTATGCACAATGGTTAGTGATATTGATTCTTTTGTAATATAGCTTTTGTGTGAAGGGTATTCACTAAGTTTTATGGATTTTTTTCTAAGTTTACATTATGGTGTATGGGTGGTGGAGCTGAATGGCTTTTGTTTGAAGGTTACATGAAACTCCTACAATATGCCTAGTGTACTCATGCATGGTGATTACATGTGAAGAATTTGAGTGTTATGGGTGTTGTATGAAATTTTTATAACTAATCTACATATAAACATTATGGAGTATTTGGTGCTCATGTGCATTAAGGTTGATGTTAATCAAGTGTCACTAATTATATAGCTTTTTTGTCAAGGGTCTAATGGCATGTATGTCATTAAATTTTATGATGAATTTTAGTGTTAGGGTTAAATGAAATTTGATTAAGTTATTATATGATGCTCAATGTGTTTGTTCATGCCTTATGGTTGAGTGACACTAACTCTCATGTTTAATAGTTCTTATGGAATAGACATATGGTGTGCATCATGATAGAATAACATATATGAAATAACATCCTACAATTGTTTTTGCTTTTATGTTAAGCCTACATTGTTCATCAAACTCTATGGTACATGCATAGTGTGCTTATTCATGCATGATGATTGTGATGTTTTGAGTGAAGGTTCTAATGGCACATACATCAATAAGTTGTATGGACTTTTTGAGTGAAGCATGCATCACAACTAGTATGTATGTATGTATGCATGCATGCATCCATTATGTATGTAGTAGGTATTTATGGATGTATCCATGTATGCATGTATGAATGAATGGCATGGGTTAAGGTTGAATGACATATGGGATTTGTTTGGAGGTTATGTCATTCAGGTATTTTTGTCATTGGGTTGTATGGGCCTTGTTTAGAGGTTATGTCAAATTCATATGTCATACTTGGTATGTTTGTTTGTGCATCATGGTTGTGTGGCATTGACTTTGTGGAATGTGGCATAGATGGTGTAGGTTAAGGTTGAATGACATATGGGCTTTGTTTGGTGGTTATGTCATTCAAGTATTTTTGTCATTGGGTTTTATGGGCCTTGTTTAATGGTTATGTCAAATTCATATGTCATACTTGGTATGTTTGTTTGTGCATCATGGTTGTGTGGCATTGCCTTTGTGGAATGTGGCATAGATGGTGTGGGTTAAGGTTGAATGACATATATGGAATTTTATTCTACTAGTAGCATTCGTTTTGTGTGAAGCATGCATCAATTATGTATGTAGTAGGTATTTATGGATGTATCCATGTATGAATGAATCAATGCATGTATGTATGAATAAATACATGCATATATGGATGTATGCATGTATGCATGAATGAATGTATGGATGGATACATGCATTGATCATGTATGCATGTATCCATGTAAGGATGTATGTATGTATGCATGTATGCTTGTATGCATGGATGTATATATGTATGTATGTATAGATGCATATATGCATGCATGTGTATGGATGTATGCATGTATGTATGTATGCATGAATATATGTATGTATGAATGGATGGATGCATGTATGCATGTGTATGGATGTATGCGTGAATGTATGAATAGATGTATGCATATATGGATGGATGTATGTAGGCATGGAACATGTATGCATGCATGCCTGTATGTATGTGTGCATGCATGTATCCATTTATGGATGTATTCATGCATGGATCATGTATGTATCCATTTATGCATGTGTGCATCCATGTATCCATTTATGGATGCATGCATGCACACAGGCTGTATGTATGCATGGATGCATGTATATGTTTATGGATGTATGCATGAATATATGTTTGTATGAATGGACAGATGCATCTATGCATGAATATATGAATGGACGGATGCATGTATGCATGAATATATGAATAGATGTATGCATATGTGGATGGATGTATGCATGCATGTTGCATGCATGGAACATGTATACATCCATGCATGCATGCTTGTGTGTGCATGCATGTATCCATTTATGGATGTATATATACATATGTATGGATGGATGTATGTATGCATGCATGCATGTATGTGTATGGATGTATGCATGGATGGATCATGTGCATGCATGCATAGGTATATGTGTATGTATGTATGTGTATGCATGTATGTATATATGTGTATGGATGCAAGTATGCATGTGTGCAAGCATGTATCCATGTATGGATGTATATGTATGCAGGTATGTGTATGGATGCATGCATAGATTAATAAATGTAAGAACAAATGTATGAATTCATACGGATGTATGCATGTATATGTATGCATGTGTATGGACATATGTATGAATGGATGTATGCATGCATAGATTAATAAATTTAAGAATGAATGTATAAATGCATGTATGCATGGATCATGTATGTATGTATGTATGTATGTATGCATATGCATATGTATATATGTATGTATGTGTATGAATGGATGCATGGATCTATGTACATGCATGCATGTATGCTTGCATGTATCCATGTATACATGTGTATGAATGTAAGCATGCATGCATGCATGCATGTGTACATGTATATGTATGTTTGGATGTATGTATGCATTAACGAATGGATGAATGCATGAATGTATGGATGGATGTATCCATGTATGTATGTATGCATGCATGTATCGATGTATGAATGTATGTATACATATATGTAATTTTATTCTACAAATGTCATGTGTTTTGTGTGAATCATGCATCATAACTAGTATGTGTAGTAGGTATATATGGATGCATCCATGTATATGAATGAATGCATTCATTGGTGTATGAATATATGTATACGTGCATGCATACATACATGGAATTTTATTCTATAAATATCGTTCGTTTTATGTGAAGCATGCATTATAACTAGTATGTATGTATGGATGCATGTATGAATGAATGCATGCATGCATACATATGCATATATGTATGCATGCATGTATATGTATGCATGTATGTGTATGGTTGTATGGATGCATGCATGCATGGATCATGTGTATATGTACGTATGTATGGATGCATGCAGGTAATGCATGCATTGCATGTAATGCATGCATTGCATGTAATGCATGCATGTATGTGTGCATGTATGTATGTATGCATAGATGCATTAAAAGGGATGAAAATAAAATTATTTTTTGTTTTACTATTTTCATTTTTTTAAATAATTTTTATTTAAAAATTTATTGGGATTGCAATCACAATGTAATTAAATTCTTTGGTGTATACTTAGCAAGGTAATGTAGAAATTGAATATTTTAATAATTGTGAATTCTTTGGAGTATATATATGTATGTACACAATTGAAAAATTTATTAGATTTTTTGTGAAGGGTCTAATGGAAATACAACACCAATTTTTATGAGATGTAAAATTTGCATCTAATAACTCTTTAGTGCCCAAGTGTTCTTGTGCATTAGGATTGATGACATTAGCTATATGTACTTGATTATAAGGATTTTATGGTAAGGTACTAAAGACAATGGAAATAAGATGCTAAACAAGTGCTTAAACATAAAAAAAAAAATGCAAACATAAGCATATACATTCATCATGCCTTGGAGTGAAGAACTAAAAGTGAATGCACCCAACTCCACTTGGTTTGCTCTTTGATTATTGTTGTATGTGGATTGCTCACAAATAGCATAACAAGGAACGAATTTAAATGACAATTTTGGCATAATGATGGTACGATAGCAAGTGATGGATTTATGAAGGGAGGAGAGTCCAATTTATAGATTTTTGGTAGAGGAATTAATGACTAAGATTAAAAATGGCATGGAGGGCTAAGATTGAAGGAGAGGATGTGAGTTGGATTGAGCTCATAGCAAATGGACACAAAAATGGCAAATGGAAGAACATATTAAGATGACACTTGTGGACAAAAAAATGACAAAGTGGAAGAGGAGTAAGAGGAGGGAGATGACAAATGGAGAAAAAGGGAAAGTGTGTTGGAAAAAACACATCTCACACATGTGTGGGGACCAAATAACTTGTGCATGTAAGTCAAAAGGTGAGGCAGAAGTGGGAAAATGACTTGTACATGTGAGTCATTTATGAGGTGTAGTCACATGTGGACTTGGGTAGGTGTGAGGAATTTAAAATTGGAAGAAATGTTAATGAGGTTAGAAATCAAGGGGATTAGTTTTGGATTGAGGCAAAAATAGGTTTTGAAGGGGCCCTAAAACCCTTTACATAGAAGATTCTAAAAGGTTTAGAATCAAAACATCAAAAGAAAACCCAAAACAAAATAGGTTGCATAAGATAATAATACATATGGTAGCCAAAGAACCAACAAAAGCCCAAATGGGTAACAAAAAACCAGCAACGACCCACAAACCAGAACCAAGAAAGAGATGGAACGAGAGAAACAGAGAACATAAACTACATAAGGCTCTTAAGGTTCTCAACGACCTCAGCCTCCAGAAGACTCATTATCAGTAACAAACCTCAATTCCTTGTAGTCCACACTTTGGGTAGTAGCTTTCTTTTTCAAATTCCCCCTAGTCCGCTTACAAGGGCCAGAATCCCCTCGAGTCTTGTCTTTATCATCATCCAAATTGATCAGCATCTTGTCCTGTTGCACACTGCCAAGATTATTCACCATGATATTCATAGCATCAGTTGTGTGCTTGACAATTATATGGCTATTGGACATAATGGTCATGAGGGTGGCTTGAATTTTCTTGTAATTCTCCTCAACATGGGTTAATCTATCTTCAAAACCTTTGAACTCTATTGATACAATCCACAATAGATTTTTTCTCATCCTCAGTCCACTGATTGTCACCACTCTGTCTATCCTGACAAGTAGAAGTGGGCAAAGCTCCTAGTTTATTACTCAAAGCCCTCTAGTTAAGTTTAACCTCCTTGATTTAATGGAAGAGCCATTTAAAAATACTAAAAGTGTCAATGACATGATCTCTTGCCATACCCAGGATATCCTCATAGTCATCCCTTTTATCATTAAGCTCAACACTCTTGGCATGAAGGTCCTTCTAAATTGCAACCCCAATAATATTAATGGTCTCCTTATGAAGAGATGGGGGAATTTCAAAATTCTTACTCCCAGGCATTAGGCTAATTCTCTTGTTGACCGCATTATCCTCAAAATTCCCCCTATGGCCACCAGAATCAAAGTCCTCATTACCAACAGAGGTAGAAGAGGAGGAGATAGCAACCTGGTTCAAACTCTTCTTACCCTTGCCCAACATAGGTTTAGCTTCAGGAGTGTTCTCAATTTTATCTTTTTTAGGAGGAGAGAAAGTCTCATCCTCTGAATCCGAAATGGATTCCTCATCCTCATCCTCATCCTCATCCTCATCCTCATCCTCATCCTCAGACTCCCCAACACTAGTATTATCATCCAAAGATGTGGGGATATAAGAAGAAGACGTGGGAAGGGCCCACAAATATTTGTCAATTAACACAAGCAACCCTTCATGAAGGATGGGGTTCTTAGCTAGATTCTTCCTATGAGCTTTGAAGCTATCCCGAAGAGAAGACAACAAGAAAAAGGGAAAAGAAACCTTAACATTATGGCAGAAATGATTTAACAGAACAAAATGGTGGCATAAACCCCAGTAAAACACCCATCAAGAGTAAAGTAATCCATTAGTACCTTTAGGATTTTGGCCCAGACGTCCTTAAGAACATTGATATCATAAAAGATGGCAGTTTTCTTCACTAATTTCCCCCATTCCTTCTCAGATTTTGGAAAATTTTGCATCATAGTCTCTGTGTAATTCCTATCCCTTCTTACGCCCATGTAGAGTAATGGTGCCATCCTTCCAATGCTTTTCAAAATAAGCAATAACATCCTTATCAACCCCTTGCACTTTATCAATGAAGGGAGTAACACCCCCTTTCATGAGAAGCCTCCAAATTTTTTGGTTATTCTTAAACTGCTCACAACTTGGAGGTTCAACTTGCTTCCTAGCTCCCCCCCATAATGCTTAGAGAAATCACAATAATCTCTCTTAATAGAGAGGTCCAAGAAAAATAGATATCAACCCACAAAGCATGTGAAATAATGGCACAACAATTACATTGTCCACAACCAACACATGCCAAAAGGAGAAAGAGGATGATCTTTCTAGAATCACTACTAGTAATAAAAGTAATATTATTTATTGTCCTTACTGCCTCAAATCCTATCATGAAGGACAAGCATGTAGAGCTTGGTATCTACCTTGTCTTCATTGGTCCATGTCACTTTGCTAGCACTATTGACCCCTTTGTTAGCAAGGTAGTTGGCAACAACATTGGACTCCCTATAAATATGGGAAATAATGCAATTTTGAAAAGAGTTATGTTTGAGATAATGAATAATGTTTTTGAAGTTATGTCGCCTAGAAAGATTAAGACCTTGGAAGGCCTCAATGGCTTTAGCAAGGTGGTTAGATTGAGTTCCCAAGGGGAGCGCGCCACCACTGAAATTAACATACGATTATGATTTCTCAACACTCCTCCACAACTAATTGGCCCAGGGTTAAATCAAGGGGATTAGTTAATTAATTAGGAAAATTAATTAATCTAGATTAAAGGATTCTTAAGATTTTGGCTATATAGTGGAACTTGATTAAAATAAGTCAAACTTTAGAAGAATAAATAGAAAACATAATTACACAAGAAATTAATTTTGTATGAGGGATAATAATGAATTAGATGTAAATTAATTTATTATTTTAGATGAATAAAGGGAAAAAAAAAACATAATTAATAAAATCAATTATGTCAAGTAGTAATAATTAATTAATTATATTGGAAGGACAAGTGCAATGGCATGTCTGTCATTTAGCATCATGATATGTCCTAGTGTACTAGTAGTAGGGTCGATGAAATTGTTTATATGTCTAATGTATATCAAACTATTATTTGCATGTGTAGTGTGTTTGCTCATTCACAATGTTTCTTCTGGCTAATGTATATCAAAGAAATGTGTGTTTGTTCTCTCGCTATCTCCTTACCCCTCTTTGTATCTTTGTTATTCTCTCATCTTCTCTTCTCCTTCCATCCCCCATGTAGGTCTCTCCCTCCATTTCTTCCTCTTACTCTCTATCTCTCATCCCTATGTACTCATAAACTATTTTCTCTCAAAACGTTCTCATAAATTTAGCTACACATATATCATTTTTCACTACCTCACATCTCTTCAATTATTTTCCATCTTTAACCCCATATGTCATTGTCTTGTACTTTCCAAAAGACACTAGTTTCTTACCAATTTCATGTGTGTTATCCAAATGTAGACATCTTGGCAAATGTTGGAAACCACCACATGTAGCACAAGAACCTTTCAAACACATCATCTTATAATAAATGCAATCATTATCTCTTTTACATAGCACACTTGAAATAATCTAAAAAGATAAATTTTAAATGAATTTACATATGCTTAGTTAAACCTTAGAAAATCTCATTAGGGTTGGTTGTGTGTGCCATTTTGGAATTTATTTTATCTTGATGGTTTTTGATGAATGATAATGGGTCAAGGGTTACGCATATGATAGGAAATAGGACTTAGTTGTTTTAGGCCACAAGTAGAAGGCCGCCATGAGCCTGTTTTTCTATAGAGCTACCATCATGGGTAGCAACCGTAGAGAAACTGTCTGGGACATTGACCCTACAAAGGGTTGTGTACCCATGAAACAATTTACATTAAACCATAATTAGAAACTAGAACTACATACTTTGCGCCTTGATATTGTGTTGAAACAGGTATGTAGGCAGTCTAGAGACAAAGTTGTCTCTAGTACTCAGGCGTTTGGGGATGGGATCTAGGATTTTGGTTAAAGGCGAGTAGTTGGTTTTCAAAATTCCTTGGTTCCTCGATCAAAGGGTATAGAAATACTAATTGGAAGATAAAAAAAAATATTTCAATGCATACTCAGAAGGAGTCCTGTATGGATTCACTTGACTTCTCGAGGCTTTAGGCCAAATTCTGAGGCGAAACTCAAGCTTAAATTATTTTATTTTATTTACTCCTAAGGACGGCAACCTCGGTGCACTCCTAGTAGAGGAGTGTAGTCTTTAGAGAGTGACTCAAGACTTGGATGGTCTTGATGAGTCTAAAGTCCCTGGCCAGAGCACTCCCTATTCTATATGAATAGATGCCTACCCCATTTGGGTAGATGTCTATCCCAAATTGGATAGATGAAACCCCCTATCCCGCATGGACAAATTCCTAATCCGTATGGTTAGATGACAATCTCGGTTGGATGGATTCCTATCCCATTTGGACATATGTACCTGAGTATGCAATTGAATCAAGCACAACTAAGAATAAATGATTAAGTGGGTCATTATAGAATCAGGGGCAGTCTAAGGGGATGCACCTTTCAAATGCTAAGATTTAAAAATAGGCTATTTTTTATATTTTGCTTTTTTTTTTACAATGTATTGTTTCCAAGAGCCAAATTTTGACCTCAATAGTGATCTACTAGTAGGAAGGATCGAATTCATAGTCACATTACACACATCCTAGCAAAAATCAAATGATGCTTTTTTTGGGTGACTTTATCAATATAAAGAAGGTGACTAAAATTAGAAATCCCCCTAAAAGCCCCCATATTCCAAAATGCCAAAGGTAAAGCAGGGAGACAGATCCATGCAAAGGTTGTAGATCTAATACTAGTAGATGAGTCAAATCTTGGCTTCCACTTACACAGGGACAATGTTTTTTGAAAATTGCTACCATAGGTCCATGAACCTCCCATGAATACCTTAATAAGATCTCTCTCATTAAAAAGGCTAAAAATAAAGAGACTATTAGCCATTACACTGATTTTAACACTTCCTTTCAACTTTCAGTGTGAATCAACCCAGTGCTTAACTTGGTTAATATTAGGTCTATAGGTGAGAAACTTACCTATTAGAGATAACCTTAGTTCAGAGATGAGTTAAGAATGTCATCCAAAACAACTACCTCGAAGCCATTAACCTTAAAATAGGCTTCTGGGATACAATTATTTGTTATGATTCATCTAAGTAGATCTGTCACCAAGTGTCTTAGCTACATATGATGTGGGATCCTCCTCAGCAAAGAAGGAACCCATTGTATGGAGGGGAGGCAGGGAATATGATAACATATCTATGATAACAAGATTTTTGCCTTTATTAGTAGTAGAAGCATTGGATGGGGAGACCTACAGGCCCCCCCTCCCCCCACCTACTATTCCCATCCCTAGCCTTGTACAAAACAATAGTAGACTATATAACCTCCAAACCTTAAACCCTAGTTGCAGATGTGCTCCACATAATTTTTATTTTAGAAAATGACACAAAACCTTGTGATGTGTATCTTTTAAGATTGATTATGATTAAACTGATATTCATAATAGAATATAATTATCATTTAATTATGGCTTGGAATGTTTCTTTTGTATGCATAATCATCAAGTAGACTACATTGTATATGCTTATTGATGTGTGTGTAATTGTGTGTAGTTTGATGTCATACGTGTGTCATATATGGAGTGAAAGAGAAGGGTAAGTTTCTACAACAAACTTATCTACTAATAGTTGGCCCAAAAATATGCTTTGGATAAAGCTTATCAATCTTTTAGTATATTCTTTCTATTTGATCGTTATGTCTCATACTCTATCATATCATGATATTGTTGCAATAGCATCTAGAATGTAGTTATATCATATTGCAGCAGATTTAATATTTCTAACCATATTCAGATTGCTAGACATCCCTATGTACTATTGGGTATTCTTTTTTAAATAATATTTGGGTAAGCATAGTGCTTCGAGGTTGGGTGGTAAATTATTTTGACAATGTTCTCACCTTTAATGTTCTTGTGTGGAGGTCACAAGCTAGGAGTACATGTGAGGATTGTTTTCAACCATGCATTCATTGCATTTGACCTTCTATTCTCATGTAAAGGAAATTATTTCCTTTTATTTTGGTTAATCTTTGTGCTTATATTTGTAGACATTATCTCAAAATCTAATTATATATCTTTATTTTGAGCATGTCAAATTAATTAATGAACTTATTATCTATATTTTGTATTATATAGTAATTTTAATAATGTGGAGGACCTTACAACTTTTAGATTAATCAAATTTATTAAGAGATTGTACTAAATTTGTGATACCATGATGTAATTGTCAGAACTATGATAATCTTGAATAATGATGACACTTGGTTGAGCCATGAAAGATGGACATTGTACACACTACAAAAGTTAGAAAATTGAAAGTATGCAAAGTAAAGAATAAGAAAAAAAAGAAATGAAATAATACATGATGAATAAAATTGTAATAGATTTACATATTTATAGTGCAAATGAGAGAAAATTCATCTGATAATTATGGTGAAGGGGTTTAAGAATAGGCATAAAAATCAATTTTTCTAATACTAAAGGTATGTAAAATTCAATGCAACTATAAATTATTGAATATAGTGTTGTCATCGATGTCAAAGGAGTTAGTAGATCAGTGAGAATTAAATGTAATCGTAAGTGATTCCTTCTGTCTAATAGATACAACAATTTTAATTGCTTTTGACATGATATGATTGAGCATTTGAGTTTCGAAAGGATTGTGACAAGCTATGGTTGATAGCTCTCTTAATAATATCATTATTCTTTGGTTCTAGTAGTTCATGTCTGTCTATCTCATGTGTTGTTGTATGGAAGTATCTACGCTATGATTTTAAGGTTTGTTGCTTAGAAATAGTGTATACACTCATTTGCATTGTCATGGGTTTTTGACTTTGCATTCTATTGCAGTTGAGAGTTATAGCTTGTGGTTTGGAAGTAAAGTAAATCTGCATATGAAGTATCATACTCTAAAGTTTCAGAGGTTGAGCTTCAATAAATAGAACATTAGGAGTGATAAAATGTTCACTATGTTAGTTGCCCAACTATGTTGATGTTTGAAATTGATGGACTAGAGAAGGATAGCGTGCACCAACTAGAGGAAGCATGTGAGGTTTATTTTTGACCAACACAGTCTATGTTGGGAAATGCATATCGTGTACCTTCTCCTAGTAACATGTGGGCTTTTGGACTTGGCCTACTACATGTTTAGTTTAAGGTTTAATCTTGTGGCCGAATTTCTAATATTGTAATTATGTTCTAGGCCAACATGTGAATGTAATCATGATTGTATCAGAAAATTGGGGAAAGTTGGAGAAGGGCACAATAATATTATAACAGATAATCCGTACTCCTCCTTTCATGCAAATACATAATATATATTTATAGGAATTTCATATCCTATTATTGAGGAAACAATATTCTTAAATAGACTGAGTTGTTTTAACAACTCAACATACGACCACAAATAATATAACCTATTAAATAAACTATGTAACTAATAATTCTAACAAATTTGTGAACACTAATAATAGTTTTCCCAACATTCCCCCCTTAGTGTGAACATGGTAAGAATTCACATGCCACCTATAGTAGGCCCAAATCTTTAGGCTCATGATCTTGATTCAAACGAAAGGCACCTCCCATCAACCTTTCATGGTTTTCACACAGGCTTACCACAAACATGGACATGAATAGGAACCTACTCATCTGTACACCTCATGTGGTTTTTTGGATCCTCCAACAAACCTTTTCAAGATCCATGAACTGACTTACTCTGGTGCTTTTGTTTGCCACTATGCTTGAACATTAGGAAAGTTAAATATCACAAATTTGAAAAACCCATACTAGAAAAGGTTTCACATTAGATTCCATAAGAACACAATATTCTTAATTGTAGTCACTATTATCGATTGTTGCCACTCAATCTTGAACAACATAGACAACTACCACTACCACTACCACTGTAAGTTGCTCTTGACTTTAGTCATTTTGGCATGAAATGGGAATGGAACATTGGTTACTATTCCCCCCCACCTCCCCACAATGTGAAATTCCACTTATTCACACAATGAGAAACGCTGAAAAGAAAATCATATCATGTTGCATACTATTGTCTGGATCTTGTTGTCTAGATCTTGTTGCACATGATAACCATTTCCAATTAATGTATTCATTGAATGATCATCTTCCTACGAAGTACAATAGTTAGAGGATCACCATAGTCAGAGGATCTCTGCAGTCATTTGCTCTCCGATACAATCATTTTTCCAGCATTCACACACCATACTAAAAAGAAGAAATTGAAATGCCACCAAAGCTAATCAGCGGTCTCATCGTTGGTGATTGACAAGAGGATGTTGTGTGTCCTTCCTCTGTTCCCTCCTACCTCCAATAGATTTGCTACTTAATTAAAAAAAATTGTTTCATGAGCTCAAAGTTACAATTCTATAGAGTAAGATGGACATCATGTAAAAGCAATAATGTGTCCAATTACAATTTTTCATTTTTTTATTTTTTATATATTTATTTTTTTGGGACACTTTTGAATTGTGATAGATACACTTTTGATGATAGGAAAATTAATGATGGACCATATTCTAAAATAATATGACTTTTGATACACAATATTTTTACAAACACTAAATGACTAAAAGAAGAGTTCTAAGTGGAAAATTCAAAATCTCAAGATTTAGTCTTAAAATTGGAGACTTAAACAACTACCCAACTATTTTAACTCACTCTTGGATCGAGGATACTACTATTGCAATCCCCACATTTGAGTGTGGCCAAGCGTAGATAAGAACCTATGTTTTTTGTGCCCATGTGGGTTGGACTTTAATCACAGGAAAGATGACGGAAGATCCTTGACCTCCAAAGAGAGAAAGGTGGGATGACGTTCACATAGATCTCTCAACCTGGCTTCTTCTTCTTAGTTATTCTACGGCAGTGGTTGTGCAAATTCAATGTGATTGGGAAATAGATGTAAATGGTTTCAACATGGGCCAATAAAAAAATATCAACATGCAAATTGCTACACCATTATATTGATTGGACCTCAATCAATGCATAGGGACAATGAATATATTGATTGTCGCCATCATTATTGAAGCTGCCAACTCAAATGATCGCTTGGCTGCCAACAATCTAAAGTCATCCAATCAAAGGAAATGAGTAGAAGGTGCGACAATCTAACCTAATGGGACAAAAATCCTCAACTAATCTCTTACAAAGGAAGAAAAGGAGAAAACCTCATGGGACAAAAATCCTCTCCAAAAAAGAGATATGAAAATCATGCAATGATGAATGAAGTGATGAATGGAGGTCTCCACAATACCCCCCAAGAATGACATTCATATTGAGAATATAGTACAATTTCCCCTCCAATGAAGGGAGAGATAGAAACAACATTGCACACCATGATGAAGTATCCTAAAAAATACTAAAGCATGTTCGAAGCCATAAAAAATGTCCATGATGACTAACAATATGTCTCCCCTTGGAAAGATGAGGATCCAATGGTACATGTAGTATCCATGAAAAAATGAGAAGGAAGAAATATCACAAATGAAAATATGGAAGAAGAATCAAGTGCCTCCAAAAGTGTCTCATCAAGACTAGGAAGATCCTCGATCAATAAAGAAACAATGGATGTAAAAGACACAAGATCATCCTCCAATGAACACTTTGCAAGGAGGAGTGATGCCTCCTCAACCATGCTCTCCAAATCTGCAATAGAAGAATGAGAAGCCAAGTCCGATAGACCTGCAATGAAACCATTCTCAAACAATAAATTTAAAAAAATAATGATGTCTTATTGTGTTGAAGTTTTGGAATCTATGTCAACTATAACCTTTGATGTAGCAAGAGGTGGAGGAGACATTATTAAGCCCATAGACCCGTGAAATGTATTTGAATTAATCCTCTCACTCGAAGGAGTTAGTGGAACATAAGGATCAACTTCATCATCATCAATGAAGTGATGAATTTACACCTTGGATTGATGATCGACCCTATCGACTATAAAAATATTTCTTATGAGACAACGAGCGAACATTGAATCTTGAGTGAACTTAATTATGTTTCCTTGCTATGTAATTTGATATACTAATAGGAGATTATGAGAGATGTCAAGAATCAAACAAACATTATTCATTGTACCTATATCCAAAAAAATTGTCACTAGTGTAAATAACATGAACAAATTGATTGTTTGTAATCGAGACTCTATCTTGAAATGATGCTCTAAGAGAATCCAGAATCAAGGTATCTCTTGAATGGGTAATGTGAATTGAAGCTCCTAAATCAATGATCCATCCAACATCCCTAGGTGAATGAGTGCTAATGAAGGCAAGATCCTTTCCAAAATTCTGAGGAGATGTAACCTCATGTTTAGTTGAAGTAGAAGAGGGTGAACTAGATGAATAAGGAATGGAAATACGATGCTCCTTGAGTAATCATTTCAACTCATGGATTTACTTCTTATAACAGTTTTATTCACCATGTCCAAGCTTCCAAAAAAATCTACATGTACGTATTTCCTTCTTTCTATTATCCTCTTGAGAGTCTTTCTTAGCATTAGTTTTCTTGTTTTTACCTTTTCCAAATTTACTTAAGGTGAAGTAGCAACTAATGCATGAGACTTAGTGACATCATTTTGGCAAAGTTTGGATTGCTCCCTAGTCAATCTTTTGCAAAAGGTCTAAAATGGTGGCATTACAAATTGTGTACCCAATTCATCCATAGTAGAATAGAAGGAAGTAGCAAAGTATGAGAAGACACTAGCAAGCTTAGACAAAATCAAGAAAATGCATTCCTTCTCTAATTTCTCTTCCCATGACACTTCAATTGAGAATGCAAGGACTAAAATTTGACAAAATAATTCTCAATAGAAAGAGATGTTATTTCTACTTTTAACTATATAGCTTGAACTTCACTAACAAAACCAAAAAGATACTTGGGTTTGTACCGTACCTCTTTTGGTGTAGTGCAATCTTTGATGCAGAAGAGAAAGGATTCTAACACACGAAGTGAAATTAATCCCATCACCTCATCACACTTTCTTTGATGTGTGAACCTCTCAAACTCCTTGGTGATATTAGGTTGAGTCTTGCCCAAAGTTGACCAAATCTCTTTATGTTTTGATATCTCTCCCTCTATCTCTTTCTCTCCCCATCATTCCCTCTTTATATATTTCTCTACTTCTCATCTATTTAAATTGTTATCCCTCTCTCTCCCTTTATTTATATATCTCTTACCCTTTGTATCTCTATGTCTATATGTCCCTTTCACTCATACACACACATACACCCACTCCCTATTTCTTCCTCCCTCCCTAGCAATAGAAGTCAACTCCACACACTCATCAAGAACTAAGATCCAAATATATCTAACTAATAAACATCTAAATTAGAAGGAAAATTAAGCTCCATTACCAATAGGGAGATAGATATATGGATTAAAATAGACATAGATGGGATGGAGACAGAGGGAGAGGAAGAGATAAATATATAGAGAGGGATCTAGAATGACAGAGGGAGAGATAGGGATGTAGAAATATAAAGATGAGCAGCTTGATATAAGGGTAAAGAAAGATGGAGAGACAAAAATATAGAGGTAGAGAGAGGGAGAGATAGAAGGTGAAATATAGAGAGATAAAAATAACTAGAAAATAGATAGAGACACAAATATAGATGTAGATATTAACGTCTAGGAAGAGAGAGAAACAAAGACAAAAAGATAAGGATGGATAGAAAAAGGGAGACATATCTAGAGACGGAAAACTAGAGAGGAAGACAGAGATAGAAATGAAGATAGAGGGAGAGGGAGACAAATATATATAGAAATAGAGAGAGGTAAAGACATCTAGATAAATATATAGAGAGATAGGGAGGTAGAGATAGAGAGAGGGCCATAGAGAGAGATACAAAGAGGAAGAGATAGAAATATATAAAGGAAGAAGAATATGGATAGATAGAGAGGCATAGATGGTGTGATAGAGTGATAAAGAGATAAATAGAGATAGAGAGGGATAGATAGAGAGGTAGAGAGAAAGAGGGAGATATAAAAAGATATAGAGGGGGTATAGAGAATAATTGAGGAAGAGAGATAGGGATATAGAGAGAGAGAGAGTTAGAGAAAGAGAGAGATACATAGAGAGGGCAAGAGAGGAAGAGATAGAGAGATAGATTAATCATCTATAGAAGAAGAGATATATTGATAGATGGAGATATATCTAAGAGATATGGATAGGAAGAGAGATAGATATAAGGAAATGGAGATAGAGATAGATATGGATAGAAAGAGATAGAGAGTGTATGATAGATGAAGGGAGAGATGTAATGAATAAGAGAGACTTAGAGATAATGAGTTGTAGATAGACATGTTCAAATAGATCTATAGGAAGATAGAGATAGGGGGAAAGAGTGAGAGATAAAGTAGGTGATAGAGACAAGTAATAGATAGATATAAGTAGAGGGAGGTAGAGGGAGGGAGATAAATAGAGAGAAGTAGGTAAAAGCATGAAGTTGATTCCACTTAGAGTGTAAGTTTCAAACTTAGCCAAAAACATGAAAATGTGTCCACCAAAATGAGCTACCATTTGTTTGAAAAGGAATCCCATTATGCTTTGGGGTCTTGAGCCAAAATTTAAAATAGGATCCCATTTTTCTTATATTAATTATTATTTTTATATTGAAAATGATATATACATGAAATATAACATGAAGTATAAGAAAATAATTTAAGTTGTATTTCATGCATATTTTGACAAAATGTTTGAGAGTGGTTTTATATCTCTAGGATTTATAATGCAAATTCTAGATTTTAGAAGATCTTATAAATTTTCAGACTTTAGTCAAATTTTAATAATCAGCACACCCCTGTCAATATTTTCATACTATCTTCATCTTTCTTGAGCTCTAGACATATCTGTGTCTGTATCACTCTTCCGCTATCCCTTCTCTACCTCTCTATCTCACTCTATCCTCTCTCTCCCAAAATCTAGACTTATCTCTCTACGTCTCTCTCACATCCTTAAATCTTTCCTCTTTGTCTCCTCTCTCTCTACACACCTCCCCTCAGCCTCTACATACCTCTATTTCTCTACATATACCTCTATATCCCTATTTACAAACCTTTCTCTCCCTCCCTACTAGATTATCTTTCTATACATACTTCTCTCTTCCACCCTCTCTCTCTTTCTCCCTCCCACCCTTTGATCTCTCTCTCTCTCTCTGTCTCTCCCCCTCTCCTTCCCTCTCTAATTTTATCTCCCCTTCATCCCCTCTCCACTACTCTATCTCACTCTCTCCTTTCTCTAACACTCTAGACATATCTCTCTACCTCTCTCTCACATCCTTAACACTCTACTCTCTATCTCCTATCTCTCTACACACCTCCCCCCACTCCCTACCTACCACTTTTTCTGTACATATACTACTCTATCTCTCTCTACATACCTTTCTCTTCCTCGCTAACTTATCTTTCTCTACATATATCTCTCTTCCACCCTCTCTCTCCACCTCTCCCTCCTTCTCTTTCTACTTTTATCTCCCCTCTATCTCTTCTATACCTCTCTATCTCTCTTTCCTCTCTCCTAAAATCTAGACCTATCTCTCTACCTTTCTCTCACATCCTTCACTCTCTACTCCCTATCTCCTCTCTCTACACACCTCCCCTCACTCCCTACCTACCTATATTTCTCTACATATGCGTCTCTACATCTCTTTACATACATTTCTCTTCCTCCTTACCAACTTATCTTTCTTTACACACATCTCCCTCTCTCTACCTCATCACACCTCCCTCCTTCCATGTGTACTTTTATCTCCCATATATCCACTCTCTACCTCTCTCTCAATCTTTAAGTCTCTACTCTCTATCTCCTCTCTCTCCACACACCTCCCCTCACTCCCTACCTACCTTTATTTCTGTACATATACCTCTCTATCTCTCTCTATATACCTTTCTCTTTATCCCTACCTACTTATCTTTCTCTTAATACATCTCTTACACCCTCTCTCTCTTTCTCCCTCTCACCCTCTCTCTCTCTCTCCACCTCTCCCTCTTTCCCTCTCTACTTTATCCTCCCCTATATCCCATCTCTACCTCTCTATCCCATTCTCTCCTCTCTCTCTCTCTCTACAAAATCTAAACATCTCTCTTCCTCTCCCTCACTTCCTTAACTATCTAATCTTTGTCTCCTTTCTCTTTATAGACCTCCCCTCACTCTCTACCTAGCTCTATTTCTCTACATATACCTCTTTATCTCTCTCTACATACCTTTCTCTCTCTCCCTACCAACTTATATTTCTCTACATACATCTCTCTTCCACCCTCTCTTCCACCCCACTCCTCCCTCATTCCCTCTCTACTTTTATCTCCCCTCTATCCCCTCTCTACCTCTGTATATCATTCTCTCCTCTCTCTCCCAAAATCTAGACCTATCTCTCTACCTCTCTCTCACATCATCAACTCTCTAATATTTGTTTACTCTCTCTGTATACACCACCCTTCACTCCCTAACTACCTATATTTCTCTAAATATACCTTGCTATCTCTCTCTACATACATTTCTCTCCCTCTCTACCAAATTATCTTTCTCTACATACATCTCTCTCTACCTCACCACCCCTCCCTCCTTCCCTGACTATTTTTATCTCTCTATCCTCTCTCTACCTTTTTATCTCATTTTCTCCTCTCTCTCCCAAAATCTAGACCTATATCTCTACCTCTCTCTCACATCATTGACTCTCCACTCTCTATCTCCTCTCTCTTTGCACACCTCCCCTCACTCCTTGCCTACCTCATTTCTCTACATATACCTCTTTATCTCTTTCTATGTACCTCTCTCCCTCCCTACTAGCTTATCTTTCTCTACATATGTCTCTCTTCCACCCTCTCTCTTTTTCTCCCTCCCACCCTCTCTCTTTCTCTCTCTACACACCTCCCCTCACTCCCTACCTACCACTATTTCTCTACATATACCTCTCTATCTCTACATATATTTCTCTTCCTTCCTACCAACTTATATTTATCTACATACATCTCTCTTCCACCCCCCCACCCCCCTCTCTCCTTCCAACTCTCTCCCCCTCTCTACCTATCCACCAGTCTCTACTTTCTATCTCCCCTCTCCTTCTCTTTCTATCAATCTATCTCCCTAATTGCTCTCTTTATCTCCCTTCTCACTCTCTCTACCTACCCCTCCCTCCTTCCCTCTCTACTTTTATCTCCCCTCTATCCCCTCTCTACCTCTCTATCTCTCTCCTCTCTCTCTCTCCCAAAATCTAGACCTATCTCTCTTCCTCTCTCTCTCTCACATCCTTAACTTTCTATTCTTTGTCTCCTCTCTCTCTACACACCTTCCCTCACTCCTTACCTACTTCTTTTCTCTACATATACCTCTTAATCTCTCTCTATGTACCTCTCTCCCTCCATACCAACTTATCTTCCTCTACATATCTCCTTTCCACCTCTCTCTCTCTCTCTCTCTCTCTCTCTCTCTCTCTCTCTCTCTCTCTCTCTCTCTCTCTCTCTCTCTCCATCTCTACATCTCCACCCCCCCACTCTCCCTCTATCTACCTATCCATCTTTCTCGACTTCTTTCTATCTCCCCTCTCCCTCTCTTTCTATCCATCTATATCCCCAAATGCACTCTCTGTATCTCACCTCTCAATCACTCTACCTACCTATCCCTCACTCCCTCTCTAGTTTTATAGAGAGTGAATGGGGAGATAGATGGATAGAGAGGCATAAGAGAGATAGAAATTAAAGAGATATGGATAAATAAAGAGTGGGAGGAAGGGAAGGAGGGAGAGAGAGAGAGAGAGAGAGAGAGAGAGAGAGAGAGAGAGAGAGAGAGAGAGAGAGAGAGAGAGAGAGAGAGAGAGAGAGAGAGAGAGAGAGGTATATTTAGAGAAATAGAGGTAGGGAGGGAGTGAGGGGAGGTGTATAGAGAGAGAGGAGACAAAGTAGAGAGTTAAGGATGTGAGGGAGAGGTAGAGAGATAGGTCTAGACTTTGGGAGAGAGAGGAGAGAGTGAGATAGAGAGAGGTAGAGAGGAGATAGAGGAAGAGTAATATGGAGAGAGATGGGTCTAGAGCTCAAGGGAGATAAAGAGAGTGATATTGAGAGAGCAAGAAAATATTGATAGGAGCCTACTAATTATTAAAATTTTACTAAGTTTGAGATAAAGAGAGTGATATAGAGAGAGCAAGAAAATGTTGATAAGAGCCTACTAATTATTGAAATTTGACTAAGTTTAAATATTTATAAAGTCTATAACTCTTAGAGATTTGAATACAATCTCAAACATCCTATCAATATATACATGAAATATAACTTAAAGTATAAATCACATTTTAATATGTATTTTATTGAAATGTGACTTATAATTAAATGTTATAATTCATGTATATATAGGTCATTTTCAATATAAAAATAAACAATATTAAAATATGTTATATTTCATGTATATATTAAGTCATTTTCAATATAAAAAATAAACAGTCCCATTTTTTTAAACGAGATCCCATTTTGATTTTGAAAAATGATCCAATTTTTTAAACGATATCTTATTTTTTACTAAATGAGATCCCGTTTCAAAAAGAATTACATTCCAGCACCAATTTTTCTTTGGATTTTGCTTCAGAAAAAGGCTTGGGGAGCCGACTCTTAGCCTTGGACTTGGTTTGACCTACAACTTGAAGGCCATGTCACTGTACATACAAAAAATTGAATTTGGACATATATCTAAAGGCCTTTTTTGCAGAATTTTTTAATGAAATTAAAACCCATTATAAATGAGATTGTGTAGATTTCAAATATGTATTTTTTTTCAACTGGATTAATTTTTCTATTTTTAAAATAATTTTTAATGAAAGAGATCCATAAACTTGACATAATAGGTTTTCTTATTTTTTTAATAATTTTTTTGTTTTTAAGTTTTTTGAAAAGAAAATTATACGACATTAAACTAGAGACAATTATATGCACTTTGAAAAAAAAAAGGATAAAAAAAATGACAAGTTTAAGTCAAGTTATGCTTGTTGTACACGAGGGGTTTTCAAAATATCAATTATGCCCAATAAAAAATTAACAAACAAAAAATCTTTAGTTTTTTTTTTATAAAAAACTATCCTCATCAATCTTGTGTGTTATAATTATTTTTCCAAAAGGATTGAGAAAAATACTTTCATTTAGGTCAAATTATGCGTGTCGTACACATGCATGGTATGGCCCTAACAAATTGACTTTTAAACATTGTTTTATTTTAAATACCTATTGAAACTTAATTTGTATCATATGGGTATTAAAATAAATTACATATTAGGAAACTAGACTTCGAGCATTACATTTCAAATTACTTTTTTTAAGATTCATTCTTTAAGTCCTTCAAATTTTTAGGTCAATTGGGATGAATTATGAAAAAATAGAGAAAACACTTCCACTTTTGGCCAAAAAGTGGGCTCAACTTCATGCACACACCTAAGCGATATTAGTAGAGAGATATAAAAGTAGGGAGCGAGGGATAGAGTGAGAGAGGAAGAGATGGGGATATAAAGAGGAATATATATCTAGAGATAGATATAACTTGGAAATGATCTAGATGGGATAAGAAAAAGGAGTGAAATAGGTAGACAAGGAAGAGAGATAGGAGAGATATAGATAGAAATAGAGTAAGGGAACTTAGGGAGAGAGATGGATTGAAAGGGAGATAAAAGGAGAGGGGAGAGAGTAAGATATATCTAAGTAAATAGAGAGAGGTATATAGAGACATTTTCTCTTAGGTCAATTTTGGAATTGATGTGCATAGGATCAAAGACAACAAGGCAAACTTCAATGATGATAAAGATGAAAAAAATAGTCTCAATAGTACATAAAATATAAATATTTTATTATTTACTACTTTTTAAATATTTTAATTCTTTTGGGAGTAAAAAAATTTTAAAAAGACTTTGTATGCAAAAGTTGTGAGTATTTAAAGTTTAAAACTGAAGGATTAACTTCAAATGATTATTATTAATTTTTGGTGTATTATCTAATAAAATTACCTTATCCATTTTGTAGGTCTTTGAATCACCTTTCCAACACTTGTAAAAAATGAAAATTTTGATAAGAAACACACAAGTTATACCCATTTTACTAAAGTATTCTTTTTAGGCTAAACAAAAAAGAATTAGTACATAAAATCTGAATGTTTTATTATTTACTACTTTCTTAATATTTCAATTCTTTTGGGAGTAAAAAAATTAAAGAAGACATTGTATGCAAAAGTTGTGAGTATTTAAAGTTTTAAAATTGAAGGATTAACTTCAAATCATTATAATTATATTTTGGTGTATAATCTAATAAAATTACCTTATCCACTTTGTAGCTCTCTGAATCACCTTCCCAACAGCTATAAAAAATCAAAATTTCAATAAGAAACACACAAGTTATGCCCATTTTACTAAAGTATGCTTTTTAGGGTAAATAAAACGGATATCCATTTTGGAAATGACTTTCTATTTTTTAAAACACATCACAACAATGATGTTAGGAAATGGATATTATTATTAATATATATCCATTTTGGTTTGGTATTTACAAACCAAATTCAGATTTTACTCAACCCATTTAAAAAGTTAAAGTGGAATTTGGTATGTTTGACAAAGAAAAAAATGTGTTTTTTTCTCATTGCCACTTTTTGGCCCCCCATGATCTTGCACTCATCGAACATCTCTCCAAAACTACATATCTCACAAAAAAAATTTCAAAATCATTATCATGAATGGACAAGTATCAACACCAATTGTCTCATCGACACACATTTGACAGAGCAACTCCTAGTCACTATTTTTGACATAACTCACCATCAATCATGACATCATAGCCAACTGGGCATGGATATCAACACCAAGAGTGTGAACTTAAACCATGAATCATCTACATTATACATTAATGGCACCACACATATGATAGAGTAGCTAACCATGAATCATCTACATTCTATATTAATGGCACCACACATATGATAGAGTAACCAACCATTTGATCATATGCAATTCTTATCCGCGACAACACCTAATACTTAGTGTAGACATCAACACAAAGAAGGTGGACATCCACAACAAGGAACACTTTAAACCATCAACCATCTACACATTCATCTGAATCAATAATCACCTTATTAGTATCTAAGATGCCAATCTACACCATATCAATAATATATACTTCCATCATCAACATAACATCAATAATAACATCTAGTCATCAATTATAATAACCAATTGTCTCCACCATAGCTATGCACACAATTGAACCAATGACAACAATGACAACAATGACAACAAATACCAACAATCAACAATTCACAACACCAATAGACACAAAAAAATCTATCAACAACATATACTTCCATCACTAAAGGGTTGATACCAATAGACAACATCATAACTGTACTAACAACAATCTCCAATATCCTCCTAAACACTTAGTCAACAATCACTCCACAATCTAACAATCACAACACAATACACAAGTTGAGGGTTGACATCAATGACAATACCAAGTCATCAATGATAACAAATACAACAAGAAGGTCAGTCTAGTGCTTATTTAACCTAAGCTACAAAGTAGTGATGACATTCACATTTTATGGAATTATTCCCTCAAATAGATTATACATCATTTTCATTTGTTATAAAAAATTAAAGGATGGAAACACCTTGATTAATACAATTAGATTGTGGATGAAAGCCCTTCTCCAGCATTGAGCAATTGCACATAGGGATTATGCTTAAGGTTTGATTACCTAATATTTACCAATTTCTGCAACACATGTTTTTGTCAGTTTTAGGAGGCTCACTTTGTACCTAGGGTTTGTAAGCACATGGTGACTCCTTAAGAATCTATTGATGTTATTGTAGACACCCAAATATGTCCACTTAAATAAATGAATATGTAGCATTTATTTGATTATGTAACCGTCAATAAATAATTAATTCACCCTAACCCTCTTCTCCTATTAATTAAATAAATTATTCAATTTATTTGATTTCATTCACTTAAACCAATTTTGACAATTAATTAAATAAAGAAAGCATATTTGTTTGATTAACACCCTCTCACACATTTAAATAAATTAATATTTATTTAAATCCCCCCACCCACTTGCATTTTCCTACAAATGCAAGTTGCACATTTAAAGAGATTTTTATTTTAATAAAAACCTATTTACCCACACCCACCTCTTTCTAGATTCTTCTAGATTTCTCTAAAGCCCTTCTAGATTCTTCTACCCCCTTCCAATTTAGCCTAATCCCTCTTCTAAACATGTGCACAATCCTAATCCAAGATTAACCCTCAACCCATCATCTCACCCATTTAAGACTCTTACAAAGTCATAAATGTTTCCCTTCTCCATCACTCCAACCCACATGGGTCTTGACCCTTTGGTCAAGGCTAGCTTAACCATGGGTAAACTTTGCACAAGAGTTTACCCACTGGATAATAACCTTACCCTTGGATAAAATATTTATCCAATAACCCCAACCACATGAGGTTACCCTAATGTCCCCTCAGGCATTTAATGCTCCCTTCCTCTCCTCTCAAGCCATTACATGTTGACACTTGTCATCATGGGATTGGATTGAAAACCATCACATGGATCACAAACCCATCAATCCTATCCCTTCACAATCTCACTCAATCTTAGCCATTCAATTAACATTTTTCTCTATAAAAGAAGCTCTCACCCTCAAGCAAAAGGAGGAAGCATTAGAGCATTGTTACTATACTGATATTAGGATAGACATTTAGAACTTTCTCATAGCATCATCATTTTCATTTGCATATAATTTTTTTTAATAATATTTAAACAATCTTGAATCTCCATATAGCATCCATGGCTTGTGCTAAAAGATTAGAGTTTCATTCATTTGGGACTTGGAAAGGAGAAAAACAAGGGAGGAACAACCATTAAAGCATCATGGAGGCATCTTAGGAAGAACTAATCTTTGTTTGTTTGTTTGTTTGTGTTTTCTTCATTTTTTTGCTTTTAAATCTCCTTTAAATATGTTTTGAAAAGGTTTTTAGTTCTTTGTTCTAGGTTTCATGTTTGAACTAACATACTAACATTGAGCTTTCTTTTTGACTCTTGTATCCATTTCTCACATCATCATTTGGTGAACCCAATGTGAATTGAATATTTAAGTTTCAAAATTTTGTCTAACTTTGAGAAAAGTTGCAGGTTTTCACACACAAGAATAGATTTAGCGCTTTCATCGCTCAGAATAGCTCCCTTGACGCGTGTTTTAGCCCTTTTGTGGCATGGTTTAGCACCCTATTACTAGTCTATAGATTTTCTAAATAGTGCTTTTGTTATGTTTTCTAGTGCATTTAGCATTTTCTAGCGCTTACGTAGCATTTTCTAGTGCTTTTAACTTTAGCACTTTTGTTCTTTGTCTGGTGCTTTCAAACCCTACACCATTTTAGCGCTTTTGTCATGGATAGGGGACTAATATTGTAACCTCAAAACAAAATTTTAGGCTTGTGATCCCACCATATGCACTAACTTTTTGCATGTTTTTCTAACTCTTTGTGCGGGTTTTTGAGGAGGAGTTTAGTTAGATTCATTTTGTTTCTTTTGGTGTAAAATTTAATCTTTCTTGTTTTCAACAAAAGGGTTAAAATTAACTTCTTTTTCTTTTGGTGCACTTAAAATACATCCCATTTTTCATTTTTGGTGCCTAAAGAGAACTTAACCTTTTCTTCTTTTCAACAAAGGGGTTAACATAAACTTCATTTTCATTTGGTGCACTTAAAATACATCCCATTTTCATTTTGGTGCCTAAAAAGAACTTAACCTCTTCTTGTTTTCAACAAAGGGGTTAAAATAAAATTCATTTTTGTTTGGTGCACTTAAAATACATCCCATTTTCATTTTGGTACCTAAAAAGAACTTAACCTCTTCTTGTTTTCAACAAAGGGGTTAAAATAAAATTCATTTTCATTTTGTGAACTTAAAACAAACTTCATCTTCATTTTGGTGCATAAAAACAAAGCTCACATTTACTTTTTTTTACCAAGGCTACACGATTTTATTTTTGTTGACCAGGTTTTATTTCCAAGTCTACTTTTTAAAGGTCAAAATCATTGCAATATTTGGTTAAAAAGAACAAGCAAACTCATTTTGCTATGAGGGATTGAAATGAACACCATGTTTGTTGGAGCAACATCTCCTAAGTAGAAATTAGTTCACATGTACAATTGAAAGGATAAAAAGAACAAATGTTTATCATGATTGACAGTGATAGGTATATGCTCTCCCCTTAATTGGGTGATCAAAAGGCCAAACTCACTCTTACTCTCTTTCTTTCAATTTAGCATTAAGATAAAACCTTTAGTAGGCCTACCCTCCCGAGGTGCCTATAAGGCCAGTGTGAGGGGAGCAACCTAAGTGGGAAATGACTTTGTCACCAAGTATTCCAACCCACTATAAGCAAATGTGGAGGCTAATGAAAATCCCCTCCAACAGTTTTTCTCAGTGATTAGCTTTCCCCCAGTATCCTTGAGATACGTAAAGCCTTTGTTCTAAAGGTTGGGAAGCCTACCGAGGGAGTTTATCACTAACGATCAAATGGAATCATGATTACAAACTTTAGAAGTAGAACCTCACCGAGTCAGTTAGCCAGACATTTTTAATATCATAGTACAAGGGTGGGGAAGAATCCGCCCCCAAGACACTCACCATATATCTCCCAAGAAAATGATCCAATTGAGGAGAAATTCTCTTTGGTTCAAATTCTAGACAAAGGCAAAAAAATGGGCGCACCTTAGGGTGTGGCAGGGTTGTTTGAGCTAACGGAGTATCAAGTGTGGGCTATTGATATTAGAAATGACTAAAGATTACTTTAGTGGCGAATATTCACCAATGGTGAATTTTTCACGTCGGCGACCTGGGAAATGTCGAATATTTTGTATTGACTTGGAGTGGCCATGTCGCCAAAACATTATCAATTTCCGTCAAATTCACAGCTCGATCACCATATGTTTTATGTAATTAAATGTGGATATGTGAGGATTTCGCCAATACAATATACGATGGACACGATAAATTTAATTTTTTCACATACACTCTCCAAGGTTGCCTTATTAGACGACCATAATTTGCCTATAGGCATATGCAGATTTGTTATCCAGGAGGACCCAATTCGCCCGACATTTTGCCAACGCGTGTCTCCATTCACCCCAACTTTCACCAACTATATTGTATTTGCCAATTATTTGGATGACCCATAATCGCCTCGAAAGTTACATGTCGTGTTATAGTTACCTAGGATTTGCCAAATATTTGTATACCATATAAAATTCCCGCGGAATTTGCCATATAAGTATTCATATAAATACATTCAAAGATCAGATCTATCTCTACACAATCTAGTGGGTTCTAGGCTCTGAATTCTGATCAATAGCGAAGTTTCAGACCAAGGAAAATCATTGTTGTTGACTGCATTGGCAACTTCTAGTGACCTAAAGGTGAGCGATCATATTTTTGATGTCTTATAATATTATTCTGAATTTATCTATATTTGTTTGCATTGTTGAGTTCATTCTTATTTAGTGGGAACCTGTCAGTGTCAAGTGGTCAGTCGGGAGATTCAAACCTTAGACATCTAGATTGTAGGTTGTAGGGCCAATGAAACATATCTTATACTTTATAGTCTATTATTGCTTCTTCAACAAATTGATATTTTTTTGGCAGCCTTTATTTCGTTGGAGATGTCGAATGGGAAGAAGGGTGTTGGCATATGATGATATGATGATAATGTATGTTGTCATTGATGTCAATAAGTACAGGTGAACCGATATGAAGATTGGAAGAAGTTGTTATTGATGTTCAAGTAGGAGAACCAGTATGGAGAGATGAAGTGGACTGGTGTCAAGGTTTCACTAAGTGTGACTACCGGTTGGTAGTCTCAACTCTAGGGTTTTTGGTTTGGTAATCTAGCTTGTGCGATGCAACCAGTGACATTCTGCGATGAGTTAGCTAAGAGATAAGGATGAGACCAAGATGCCACGTCATTTTTGTGCACGTGAAGGATTTCCTTGAGGATCTTGCGTGTGAAGATCGATTGCATTAAATGTCTACCTCAAGAATGAACATTCTTCTTAGCGGTATGTGAAGAGAGCGTGACAGGTTATTGATTTCCATATGCGGTGAAGAATGGACGATGCAGAATGACTTGTGATCTGTTTGAGATTGTTTTATTCTATGCAAAGTGTGTGAATGGTCAGGATTGGACCGCTTGTAATTGTAAACCTAAAATGTTTAGGGTTTATGCTACCGACCTAATTGTTGTCTATAAGATCGATGAGTTTTGATATTTTAAGTGTTGGCAAATGTTGTGTTTGTATCTGAGTGATGCGATACTTGCCAGACTAGTGAGTGGAAAACTGCAAAGTGTGATTGTAGAGTAGAGGAGCCGAAAAGGATTTGCCTTAGCATGTCGTGTTGTTATCAGATCAGAGCTTTACCTGTTGTCTTCTAACCATTTCAATAGTAGGAAAATCCCTTTACCGGTAGCTTTAATAGGCTTATTGCAAATCCTCTAACCAGGTGACTCAAGATCATTGAGCTCTTCAAATCCTCTAGCAAGGTAACCTTTAACAGGGTATATAAATCCCTTAACCGGGTGATCTTTAACAGGATCAGTTCCTAACAGAACCTTATTGTAAAGTCTTTAACCGGACTAGGCTACTAACAGAGCGAGATTCAAAAGAGTTCAAAACCAAGCTTGTGGTTATTCATCCCCATCGTGGCTTTTCCCATTTGGGTTTCCACGTGAAAAATCTATGTGTCATGAGTTGTGCATTTTTCATGTGATGATTGTGCAGTCTTTGTTCAAGTGATTATGCATGCAAAGCTAATGGTTATGGTATTATTGATACAACACATGCATGATTATATTGGTGAATTAGTTATCAAGTGTTGAATGTTATTTGAAGCATTTATTTTTACTGGTTTAGCTGTCTGAAGTCTTACCGTGCTTAACCGGTATTGCCATGGTTAAGTTCAGTGATGAATACAACTGGTTAGCATTATTTTAACTTGATAAGTTGTGGAGAAGTTTTTGTATGTACTGATTCACCCCCCCTGTTAGTACTGATTAAGGTATTTTTTGTTCATCATTATTTATCAAAGGGTAGGAAATCTGAATGTGAGGAAGGCCATGAGAGGCCAACAAAAAGAAGAACGTTGTCTTCGTACTTTGGCTTTGGAAAAGATTGCGGTGAAAATCAAGGAAGGTACATCATCACAAGTACAAGTACAAAGTTCACAACCTACACCGCATGTTGAAGACGGCGGTGAACCCGATATCTTCGATCGAGATGATCTTGAAGAAGATTATCTGGTAGATGCCCAAGTTAGTTAGAATGATATAATCGACTTGGATGATAATGCCATTGATGATAATGCACAGAAGGGGAAAAAAAAAGCCATATCAAAAAAGGATCGGGAGTGGGATATGTTAGTGAGGAATTTTAAAATTAATTGGGCATCAAAATATCCATTCATTGAACCAGTGGAGAATCCAATTGAAGACAAGCCTCCAAGAAAATGCAGGTGTAAGATTTGCACTTGGAAACATATCAAGGAAATTAGGTTGTAGCTAAAATTTGACACCATAGAAAAGCATATGGGTAAAGTTTATGAAAAACAAATGATAGATGGAGTTGAAAAACCAGTGATAAGATGGAAAACAAAGGAGGAATGTAAGCATGTGAGGAATGCCAAAGAGTATTATTTTCATGAGAAAATACAGACGAAGCCTGCTGAAGTTAAAGGTTTTATTGAAGCTAGTTTTGGAAAAGCAATGCAAATAGAACAAATAGGAAAAGTTGTTCATTTAAGCGTTGTTTTTTATATTTTGAGCAAAGGGTGTGCTATGACAGATTTCCCATCAATTAGTAGTTTATTACACTTTTTGAAAGTTCCTAACTATCCTAATAGACACTAGTCAGTAAATAGTGGATGGGAATGGGCAAGTTGTCTTGTTGAGGTTGAAAAAGAAGATGTAAAGGAAAAAATAAGAGAGTCAAACTTTAATGCATTTTCTTTAGATGAAGTTACGGTAGTAGACAATACTTCATGGGTATGCATGCATGTTTATACTATATAGAATCATGCCTGCCAACCTCATCTACTATCTGTTGCTAAAATGAAGGAGAGTGCGACAACGAAAAATTTATTTCAACTAGTAAAGAGAAGTTTAATTGAATATGAAAGTATGGATGACATGATGGTTGCCAAAAAATTGGTTTGTGTTGGAGAAGATGGAGCTTTAGTAATGCAAGGTCACAGGAACAGTCTTTGTACAAAGATTGAAACTTTATTTGCACCGTACATTACTACAATTCACTACATGACTCACATAATATATCTATCTTTTGGAGTTGTGAGCAAGTATGCTTTGGTAAAAAAAATTAAAATTTTAATCAGAGAGCTCTACGCACACTTCTATCAAAGTCCCAAGCGATTTATGGAATTTCAACACTTTGCTGATGGAATAACTGATGGGAACAAGCTTCTCAAGGAAAATGATACTAGATGGGTCTCTTTGGATGGTCCAACACATCAAGTTTTTTCAGAATATCCATCCTTGATTGGACTATTTCACACAACTCACAATGAATCAGATCAACCAAAATTTCCTAACCTTCTTCAGAGGTTAAGTAATCTAGAGACACTCTTAACTTGAGCAACTCTTCTGCCCATGCTAGAGGAAATAAGGAATATTATGAAGTCTGCCCAAAAAAGAGCTCTGTATATTATAGAATATTCTATGTTGCGTAAGATGACATGCATGACCCTCGACAATCTCTATCGAAATCAACCAGCACTATCTAATGAAAAAATTGTTAAGTGGCAGACACTCATAGATTTGAACAATCCTGATAACTTTTTACAAATCGGTGCAAATGGAGAGTTATGTGCCAATGTATGGGGAGTTGAGATACCAATGCACTTCTATGCCATAGTCAACCCCGAGGAACCAGGAAAGTGCCCCAGGAAGCAACTAGCAAGAATTAGAAGGGAAGATTTCAACAATATTGTTGAGTCTGTAACTACTTCTATGAAGAAAATTGCCTATGATCTTTCCTCACAAATTAGAAGTAGATTCCCTCTTGAGAACCTACTCGAAGCCATGTCTATGGTGTTTCCTCAATATAGGAGCCTCAATAGTGTAGCTGATTTTTGAAGTAAGCTACTAACTTTATTAAAACAATTTTGCATATCCAGAGAATTGAATGGAGTAACTATAAATGGAATATTAGACGAAACTCATCTTAGAGAGAAATCATCTTGTTTTGCATACACTATGAGGGAACAATATGGCACAATAGAGAACCCCTGCAAAGAGGGATCAGTAACAAGGCTTTGGAAATATATAACTGAGAATGCAGCTTTGTGTGATTCAATGCCAGAATATTTGAAACATGTGAAGACTCAACATCAAAATCACAAACTTAGGTTTCAACACAAATTTAGTTTTACATGGCCATCATAGGCCAGATTAGGAATTTAACAACTGCTACATGTCTAATGTCCCTTGTTCAAAAAATAGAGTTCAAAATTAAAAACTAATTCAAGCCATGAAAAATTAAATATAGATAATAACAGTGCTCGAAACCTAGTAATAAAAAATAGAGAAATGCAGAAATGTTAAAACTTGGGAGAATTTTATAATACAAATTTACATGCTAAAGGTTTGCATTGTGCATCATAGATTCATAGGTTGGATTAGCAATAGTGGGTGCTAGTTTTTTCTTGTTCATAAAACAAAGTTATTTCAAGCAATGCCAAATTCCAAACAGAAAAAACATAAAACCTTGAAATTAAGAGTAAAAGCAGAAAACTATGCAATACATACTATGATTCTTAAGATTTATGTGTCAGTTTTTGTAGGGTGCTCCACTCTTCATCTGATGGAAGGTCAATATTCTTTAAAATATGGAAAGTCAACTGCAACTTCATCAACAATCCATATTTAGAAGAGTGACTTGACATCACTGTTTCACCCAATACCGCATTCAAAGTTGTAAATGGTTTGAAGAATTCCAGAAAGCTTTGGGGAGTTGTGTTCTTAGGAAGCAAGTCTAAATCAAACTTCATTTTTATCTCCATGTTTTTTTGTAAGCTTCTTTTCCAATGAATATATTTGATGGGTCAACGGTCTTAGGCAAACCAAGTTTAATCAAAGTAGTTGTCTTTTCTTGCAACTTCAATATCTTTTTTCCACATTTATCCATAACTTCTGATGTTTCCCTTAGTTTCTGGCATTTTTGAAGGATAGACGATGTCTTAACTGTGGCATCAATACGACTCTTAATTCCCTTGGATGCCAAATCATTGTCATTGGTACAATAGACTACTTGCAAAATATGTTTTTCCATATCCTCTTTTGAATAAACATGTACGCTCTTCTCAATGTGCCTTTTGATTTTCATATAAATTATTCTCAGACTTTCATTCAATTCAAACCATTCACACAACTTGTCACTCCTCTGCATTATTTTCCCCCAAATGTTTTCTTGTATATAATTCATTGTATTTTTCGTATTATCTTTCAATCCATCCTCCAAAGTTTTAATTTTATCATTTGCATTGTGTGGGTCTTCTTTCATTTGTGCACATTTTTTTCTTTCTTCATCTACTTCCTCTTCCAAATGTTTTGCTTTTTCCTTCTCATGATCCAATAGGTCCTGTATTTTTCTTATTTTGGTAGCAATAGACTCATAACTTTTGTATAGTTTTTGAAAACTACCTCTTTCCTCATCAATATTTTTGCTGCTTTTAGCTAGTTTTTCTCTCAGGTCCTTCAATTCTGCATCCATCTTTATCCTCTTCTGTAAATCATTGCACTTGTTATCTACTACTTTCCTCTTTGATTTTTCATTTGCCAGGTCTGCCTTTAACTTTTCTATTTGTTTCTTCAGTTTATTTTTTTCTCTCTCCACCTTTAGCAATGAAGTGTAGACCACTTCATTATTCCTTTTTGACACACTAATTTTGTCCACATTATGTACTTTGGAAAAATCCATTTGGAGGGTGCTAACTTGAAATTCAGAGGGATTTATTTGATTGTGTGGTGGATTTTTATCTTTAGTTGGGGGCATAACAACCATGAACTCCATCATATCTTTGTGTGGGTCATATGTTGGAAATACCCTGTTCCTTGCAGGTTGTTCATCTAAATTCAGTTAGGGCAACCCTATGAAATGCTCCCTTTTTTTCTTTATTTGCATTTGTTGTGTGTTCAAATTTATCATAGTAATCACGAAATTAAAAATTTGGGCTTGCTGAAACAATCGAATGTTGGAAAGGTGAAATAGGAATAGCAGAGGCTCCAGTTCCACCTATGCCTGTGGTTTTAACTAATGCATTACTAGGATTACCAACAACCATTCTTGATCCTATCCCACTGTCACTTTCATGTGTAGTTTTTATAATCTTTTGAGGGGTCTTATCTAAAGTTGGAAATGATAGATTTGTAGTGTCAGTGGCACTTGATATAGGATTCTGAATAGGATGAGTATCTACCACTAGTGGCCTCATGTGAGAGATATTTTGTTGTTGCCCTTGTCCAACATCAAGACAACTAGTATGAGTAGTAGTACCCATTCCAACACCACCAATCATAGTGGCACTTGACTGAACACTAATAGGAATACTATCCCCAGATCCCCCACCAGTGGTAGTGGCACTTGATTCACCACC
The DNA here is from genome assembly GCF_030272615.1 of Cryptomeria japonica. NCBI lineage: Eukaryota > Viridiplantae > Streptophyta > Pinopsida > Cupressales > Cupressaceae > Cryptomeria > Cryptomeria japonica. The sequence goes on from NC_081413.1 coordinate 531,177,198, forward strand.
AATGGGGATACCATGATGTGGTGGTGGTTGTGGATTTGAACTTGAAACAAATGCAGGTGGACCCTGAGGGTAATGAGTAGTACCTTTTTGTGATGAATCTGAAGAATCAAGTCCAATTACTGGTTTAACAGGAGCTTTCGATTTAGAATTTGATGAAAGTTGTACCTCAAGTGGATACCAAATGCCTTCTCCTCTGGGACCTAGACCACCACCTTCAAAACCCATTTTTTCCATAATGTTTGCCCCTTTGTTATATTTTTCTTTCATGGACTCATTGACTCCACCTAATATTTTAGGGACTACAATAGTTGTTGGAATGGGCTCAACCTCATACTCATTATCATCCTCACTCCTATCGTATGCTGTTGTGGGATGCTCCATATTCCATAATTTGCTAAACTCTTCATCCTCATCAATGGACTCAAATTCTGCATTGGTCTTTGGTTCACTGAGATTCTTCCTCATAGTCCAAAAATCATTTATTTTGGTTTGAGTCCAATAACTTTCTTTACATTCTTGCAGAATTGTTTTGGGAATAGATTTGTTAGATGGATTAGCATATTTTTGGTAGAAATTGTAGGACCTCCTATTTTGGATGCCCTGACCCTCCTCTGTTGTCCTATGTGTGTGCAATTCCATAATTTGTGATGACATTTCTTCTGTTGAAATGTTATTTTCAGTGACAATTTTCTCCATCTCTTTTTTTACCTCATCCCAGGAGTTCATGTTTCTAAGCTTTTCTAGCAATGGTTTACTTTCATGTTGAAACAACACTGAAGAGTTTCCATTTTTTGTAAGCCTTGCTTGAACTACACTGATTGGATCATATTGCTAGAGACCCTCATCAACAAAGTTAAAAACTATCAAAAGATCATGTGCCACGTTGAATGCTTTTCTCTCAAATGTGAACCCTCTAGATGAGAAAGACAAGGAAGGAAATATGCTCTTCTTTTGCTAACCATGGAAGTGCATATCTGTGCTCTCCAACTGCCATACATATTCCAATGCAAATACCCTCTATGTCACATGTATTGGAAGTCTATATGATTTTACTGCTGATCCGTAAAACCTTAACACAATGTATTCTTCCATGAAGAACCAGTCAGCCAATTGTATTTGACTTTCGAGTTGAATGCAACCTCTACAAGACATGGGCAATCTAGGCATTGGAGTGCTTGTAATTTCATTATACACTAGTGCCAAAAAGAAGTCTACAAAATGGTTGTAGTTCTTTCTGTTATCATGCATCCTTATCTTTGGTGTCCATTCATATATTGGACACTCTGTTATGTTTCGAGTCTTCTCATCAATCTTATAGTTCACAATTTGAAGATTCTTGGTCTTGAATATTGCATGATACTTAGATAGAAGGAGATAGCACAAGTAGGATGAGAACCTAAATGTCTTACAGGATCCTTTTTTGATCATTAGTAATTGTTTTTGCATGGATTGAACAATGTGCTCAATAAAATTATATCTTACTGGCTGAGTTACACAATGGATATTAAAAATCATTTCAAGAAGGCTAGCACCTACTTCCCTATCATTTTCCAATCCCAGGAAAAATATCAGCAAGGAAATAGTATCCCGAACCCATGGAACAAAATTTCTAGAATCATAAGGAGGCTTATGATTCTGATCCAACAAAGTACCATGCATTATTAGAGCTCTGATAAATGAATCTCTGCAACTTGGATCAAGACTCTCATAATTTTCTGCCAACTTTCCTAGGTCAATGTGGACATTTGAGTTTTGTGCTTCAAACCCTAGGTTCAACAAACGAGCAAATTCTCCCATGTTTATGGATATAATTTCCTCTTTTGTATTTTTATTGACAATTGATTTTTTATCTTCATCATAATTTTTGGCGTAGACCATGACAAAATCAGGGCAAGGGAATACTTCAGGTAACACCATGCTTCCCAATCCAGCATCCCACGATGCGTTTTTATTTGTTCTTTGTGTTAACATTGTGTTGAAAATAGTAAATTTTGCCCTGGTTGGATCTGCTGCTTTACTAGACAATGCATATCTAATATCTATGATACACTTTTCGCCATGGATAACAGGGTCATAAATATCATGGTATTCATTAGTGAAACCTGGTGTTTTAACCAGTTTGGTTAGGTATATTTTTTTTTCAATTGGCTTCCTATTGAACTACTGCTTCCCATTTTGCCCATCGCTATTATTGTTAATAATTTAAAATAATGCTAGATACAAGCCTGAAAATTCTAACTCTGAAATTGAACCACGAGATTAAAAAATGTAAAAAAGGCAGGATGTAGGTGCTCTAGATTTTACTTGAAATTTCTATTTCACTAGATTGGTGTAGATAGTCACTGTTGCAACTTGCATTCCTCAATCTAGTAGCCATTTCTGAATCTCCCTCAATATACTAGTTTGTCCATGAAATGAAATACGATTATGATTTATGAGTCACTTATTTCGAAAACACTGAAAAGTACAAAAGTAATACCTAAAGAGCAAAATATTTAGAAGCCTGTTGTAGTTTTATTAATTATTATTAATATCTATTCACCGCTAAAGGACAAAACATTCATTGCTTCAGTATAAATTCTGAGGACATTAAATGTAAAACGTTCAATTCCAGGCGAAGTTCTCACAAATGTGTTCACTTCCCACATTCGGGCCGAAATCCACCCTAAGCCATTGATCTATGCTCATCCAACAGATGATGGTATCTGTTGTTAGTTATCGTGGGTCCCAAGACTTTTGCCATTTTTCCAGCACATCACCATACTTGAGTCACTTTTCCAGACTATTTTTTAAGTCTTTTTAATCCTTCAACTTTTGCCAGAAATAGAGCTTTATCGACTTAATTATATTTAATTAAATATAAAATGTTCAATTCCAAGCGAAGTTCTCACAAATGTGTTCACTTCCCACATTCAGGCCGAAATCCACCCTAAGTCGTTGATCTATGCTCATCCAATGGATAATTGTATATGTTGTCAGTTGTCGTGGGTCCCATGACTTTTGCCATTTTTCAGGCACATAACCACACTCGAGTCACTTTTCTAGATTGTTTTTTAAGTCTTTTTAATCCTTCAACTTCTGCCCAAAATAGAGCTTTATAGACTTAATTATATTTGATTAAATGTGAAACATTCAATTCTGGGTGAAGTTCTCACAAATGTGTTTACCTCCCACATTCGGGCCGAAATCCACCCTAAGTCGTTGATCTGTGCTCATCCAACAGACGATGGTATCTGTTGTTAGTTGTCATGGGTCCCATGACTTTTGCCATTTTTCAGGCACATCACCACACTCGAGTCACTTTTTCGGACTATTTTTAAGTTTGTTTAATCATTTTCTACTTCTGCCCGAAATAGAGCTTTATAGACTTAATTATATTTAATTAAATGTAAAATATTCAATTCTGGGGGAAGTTCTCACAAATGTGTTTACTTCCCACATTCGGGCCGAAATCCACCCTAAGTCATTGATCTATGCTCATCCAATAGATGATGGTATCTGTTGTCAGTTGTCATGGGTCCCATGACTTTTGCCATTTTTTGGGCACGCCACCACACTTGAGTCACTTTTTCGGACTATTTTTTTAAGTCCGTTTAATCATTTTCAACTTTCGCCCGAAATAGAGATTTATAGACTTAATTATATTTAATTAAATGTAAAACGTTCAATTCCGGGCAAAGTTCTCATAAATGTGTTTACTTCCCACATTCGGGCCGAAATCCACCCTAAGTCATTGATCTAATTGAGTCAAATCCTATTTTCTAATTGAGTCTGAGAATCTTGAATTTTCTTCTAATTGTAGACATATAAAAATGACCATATTCCTAAATGAATATTTTATGTTCATTCCTCTGTTTAATTAAATCATATTTAATTGAATCACTCACATTCCTCTATTTACATTAAGTAAATTACTCAATTTATTTAAATTAAATTCACTAAAACTCTTTTACCATTTAATGGGATAAATCATTTTATTCAATCAAATCCCTTCTATCCACTTTTTAATTAAATTCAAATTTAATTAAATAGTTTACCCTAAATTGAATAAATCTAATTTACTTAATTTCCCAAATTGCAACCAAATTGAATTAAATTAACTTTATTTCAATTAAATCATATTATCTCTCCATCCACTTGCAAAATCCTACATCTCCCACTTGCCTCCTAAACCCTATTCCTAACCCCCTTCTAGATTCTTCTAATCACTTCTAAATTAGCCTAACCCATCTCCTAAATATTGTCACATCCCTAAGCAAGGGGAAGTCACTTCTCAAACCCTCAAAGTCTTTGAAACCATTAAAGGCTTCAACAACTTAACTTTGAAAGTCTTCCAAACCATTAATGGTTAACTCAACCCTCCAACATGATTAAAGACTTTCTCTAAACTCAACCTCCATGTAACCCAAGGGTCTCATCAAATTTATTTCTTTGATCATGGTTATTCCTTAATCCTTTGCACAAGAGTTTATCCTTTGGGTAAAAGCTTTATCCAATGGGTAATCCTAACCTAACCTTAACCCTTACCCCCTAAGGTAACCATGATGTCTTCTCAAGCATTTAATGCTTCTTACATCTCCTCTCAACCAACCCTATGTTGCCAATTGTCACCATTTCATTGGTGAAAATTGTGAACATGGATTGAGCAACTTTCAAACTCAACCCTTGATTAACTCTTTCAATCCTGACCATCCATTGCCCTATTTTTTCTATAAATAGAGCTCTCATTCCTCCATTTTCATATATACAAGCTCTTAGTATCATACTTATGCTCAATTTTATTACATTTAGTCTCTCTCTTTGCAAATAAGAATTAATCTAATAATCATTTTAGATTGTTTCTTTTATCAATAGCTTAACTACATAACTAGTATATCATGTTAGGATAGTATCACTACTAATCTTTTCATCTTATAATATAGTTCATTTCATTTGTAGGATCATGGATAGATAGGGTGCATTCTCATGTTAAAATCAACCAAAGCATCCCTCGTTCTTGCATTTGTCATCCCTAAACCACTTTGCTTAGTGATCTGAAAGCAGAGGCATTGGTTTGAGGGACCTTGTGAGATAGAGAACCATGGAACCAACCTTGGGAAGCTGAGTCATCCTTCATGACTCCATATCTTGCACCAAGAAGTCTTGTGGGTGTGTAGGCAAGCCTCTTGGAGCTTCATTTTTCACATTTTAAGTTCTATTGACCTACTTTTCCTGCATACACTAATGACCTTGGCTTTGAGTCTAATAATGTGGTAAATCTTATTGATAAACCTGCACCTCCTAAGGACCTAAGCAATATGCATTACCTTTGATCCTAGTGAGACTATTGAAACACCTGATGGCCCACTATATCACTGCAAAGATCAAAGACATACTCTCATGATTAGTTCCAATATATATGTATGATATATTGATCAGATTCATAAAATTTCATCATTTTGAATATAAGAAAAAAGAAAAAGCATTGTAATTGCTGGAAAAAACAAGCCCACCAAAGGGACTAAAAAAGAGGGTAAGCTGTCGATTATCATATCAAAAGTATATTAAATAGTCTTTTTTTTCTATTACAAAGATAGATTATAAGATCAAATGAGTGATAGGACCAAATAAGCGGATGTGCCTTTCTTCATAAAATACCTAATTCATTGGGTGTTTTGTAAAGTAATTAATTACTTTAATTTGTTTGATACAAAACAAATGGGACCAATTACCACATTGTATATTGATACATATAAATGATAAAATATATCCACTTCTTAATTCTATTTTTTGAAAATGTTCTAATAATATATTCACATCCTTGGTTCTCTTCCACGAAAGCAATCCCATCTACCATTCATAAATGTCTCAAATTTCTTCATAATGACAAAATCTTAACTATAAATCATAGCATGTACCGACCCACGCATGCACTAGTTCAAAACTTCAACAACAAGTAGGTTGGACTTTTAATTCACTTTTTTTTTCGCAAGATAAACATCTTTTTTTTCTATATTTATAAAATTATAATCAACCATAATCAATGTACAAATAATTAATGGAACGAACTGGATATTTTTTATATATTAAATATAGAGGAAGAAGCATTACATAAAAAAGATCACAGTATTAAATTTATTTCCATTGTTTAACAAAATATCTAAATAACGTAACTCATAGACAAAAAGCATTTGCAAAACTATCATTAATAAAATGAAATAGAAAGCATTTTTATATCCATAAGAGGCAAACTGAAACGGACAGGAATTTGCAAAATTATCATTAATATTTATGTTTCAGAAATTTACAATTTTAACATGTTTGAGACTTGAGTCCCTCAAAAACTTTAAAGCCAAAATGAGTGAGCCACTGGGCCTGTGAGGTTTAGGTTACGAGGACATAGCCAAAAAAAAAAACTACTAGGGGGTCAGGGCTAGGGCACAGGTAGTGGATGGTCTACCCTAAGAATCTGGCCCTCCCTCCATGTTGAATTCTTTAGACAACATAAGCTGAGAGAATTCTTCAAGCCAACTATAGTTTGGAAAGTCATCCAGGAGCAACCATTTCTGGAGAAAGTCCCTACCAATCCACGCCCATTCCCTATGATGCATCAATTGCTCTGCATTCAAGTTCAAAAGAAATGGTTGCTTGGCCACTGGCACTGTTTGGTTAGGGAGGAGAAGCTTGGTTAATTCACTAAAGCAGAAAAGGCTTTCCACTATCCACCCCCAAAACACATTTTAAAGGATTCAAGTGCATGTTGTATTTACAAATTCTTTCAAAGACTTAGCGAAGGATCTTAACATGGTCTTGAGGAAGTATAGATTTAGCTAAGATGTCATCAACGTAGTCTTCTAAGATTTTATGCACATAATCATGAAAGATGAGAGTCATATCATGTTGATAGGTAGTGCCTGCATTTTAAAATCCAAAAGGAATCATAACCCAACAAAACGTGCCCCAAGGGGCAGTGAAAGCAATTTTGAATTTATCTTGAGGATTAATGAAAAATTGATTATATCTTGAGAAACCATCCATAAAAGATAACAAAGAATGACAAGTAGTAGAATCTACTATCATATCAATGTTTGGAAGCGGAAAATCATCTTTCAAAGATGCCTTATTGAGATCTTTAAAATTAGTACACATCCTAATCTTGTTATCAAGTTTGTTCACAACAACAATGTTCAAGATCCAAGGGGAATAATCAATACAACAAATGAATACCACATCTAATAGTTTTTCAATTTCAACTTTGACAAGTAGAGCTATTTTAGGATTCATCTTTCTATTTTTCTACTTCATAGTTTTGGCATTAGGGATTAAGATGATGTTGTGAGTAATAATTTTAGGATCAATGCCAGGAATATCGGAGTATATCCAAGCAAAGATCTCAGGAAATTCATGTAGTAACTTAGAATACTCCTTTTTTTCTTCATCAGTTAAGAACTTCCCAATCTTTATGATATTTTCTTTATTACTAGGATCCATATTAACATCAATAGTATCACTTATAAGAAGATGACTTTGTTGAGGGATGTCCATTGAACTCCTTGATTTTCTCATCATCACCTTTGATCAATTCAGTATCTTTCCCAAAGTATGCTTCCACATTCAAACAATAGGGAAATCCATGATTATGGTGGTAACGAGGAAGGCTATCATAAGCTCCTAGAAACTCAACCAAGGACTCATCGGTAGAAAATACATCCAAAGCCAAGACACTAGAATTAGAGTCCATATACTCAGGATGCTCTAGTGAAAGAGACTTGGAAAAAGAGAAAATGACATTAACACTAATAGATGGTGTCTTAGAGGCTTTGATGGGTTTGAAGGGATTGTATCCAAGTCTAAAAGATGTTTTGCGAACATTGTTCTTTAAAAGAACTTTTATCCCTTGTTCTTGAGCACCACAACCATTTCCATTATATCCACTCTTAGCTAAGATATGGAAGCTAGGACCATAAAGGTTATCCTTTTCTGCAAGGGAGGGAAGGTTCTCATAGGTTTTAATATCAAAATCGGTTGAAGTAGAAATAGGTGAAGGTGTAGAAGTGGAAGCAGCCACAAAGTTGTTACTCAATGGTTTGGGCAAAATGGGTTGCATTTCAGGTTCATACTTATCTTTTTTCTTCTCAATCTTGGACTCTTTCAAAAAGACCCTATATTCTCCCACAAAAGTAGGATTAAAATCTAGAGATCCCCAATCATCATTTGAAAGTACCCCTTTAGAAGAAAAGATATCTTTAGGAAAAGATTCAGATTGGGTAGAATCCTCTTCAGGTGCCTTGGATTCACTAGAGGGCACAGGAGTATCTAAGGATGAAGGAATGTTAGAGGAAGCATCATAAATGGTTCGGGAAGAACTAGTCGAGGAGGACTTAGATGAAGTTGTTTGCAAAAAGCTTGAAGATTGGTATCAATAATAAAGTATTGCACATCTTGTTGTTATAAATGAACTTAACTTGCCTATGCAAAGTGGAAGGAACAACTTGCATATTATGAATCCAAGGTCTTCCTAACAACAAATTATAAGTCAAATATCATGCATGACATGAATAGGTGTGGGTAAGATAACAGGTCCTACCTTAATAGGTAAGGTTATAATACCTAGCAAAGACCTAGCCACATTAATCTTATGTAGTAAGTTAACACTACAAACGTTAAGGCCAAGCCATTATACACAAGGGTTCATCTTATAGTATTACCATTAATAAGAACCACAATCATAAGAGGATCATATTTGTGTTGAACTTCATGAGGTAGTAACTCATCTTGGGTGAACATAATTTGAGCTTTAGGTGTGGTCATGAAGTCAATCAAAGAAGCCATATTATTAGATGTCACTGTGGGTGGGACATCTAAGGTATTTAAATCATCTTTTAACATTCCATGATATGTGGAAGAAGTTTGAATTAGATCCAAAATGGAGATCTTGGTGGGAGTAGCTTTAAGTTGTTCAATAAGATCATACTCCCTACCAAGAGTTTTTGAAATATGTGGTGCTTGAGGAAGAATATGTTTAGGATTAGGAAGGAAAGTTGGAACAACTACAGGAGGATTGGGTTGCCTATTGTTTCTTGTGTTATAGGTATGAGCAACCGAATTATAACTCTCTCTATTTATTTTCTTATTATACTCATAAGGACTCTTAGCGGGATATCCTCCTTTCACGGTAATAACAGGTTTATTAGGAGTGCAAAAGGGATCATTTCCATAACCACCTTCAACCATAAAGAGAGGCTTTCTAAGAGGTTGTGATAGTTGAGAGGGATCAACACCTTGAGCTACAAAAAGAGGTTTATTAGGAGGTGTTTGAAAGTTATGTTCATTCACATTTATCATGTTGATTAATCTATTAGATGTGAGGTCTTTGTTTGAAGAGGTTGGAGTAGACATGAAATCATCAAGAGCATCATCCAACATAGCATGATCATATCTATTGAATGGTTTGTGTTTGGACTCCAACAAGGACAAATCATCATAAAGAAGATTGTTGTCAATCATCATATTACTTGATTTAGAGGATGATGTGATAGGAATGTATTCATGAGAAGAACCATTTGACTTATCTTTATCATCACTACAAAATGACATAGTAACAATATTGATTAGGTTTTGGCAAAATGTAGGTTTAGAAGGCTCAGGGTATAAAAAAACATCAAGAGATTCATCAAGTTCTTCTTACTAAACTCGCAATCAAATGCATTATCATATGAATGAAATTCTTGCAAATAAAGATCCAACATTTTTTAAATGAAAAGTGCATACAAAATTTAAAACACATAATGCATACAATGTTTTTTTTTTTTTGAATTTCTATGTTTTTGAATAAAAAGAAAGATGCAATAATTAAATCAAGTAAGAAATGCAAATCTAAGAAGGTTGGGTTCATGTCAAGTTCACCAAAAATATGATGTATGAAAATGGAATCAAGTGGTTAAGACCTAATCCCACTCTCATGCACACATTGGAATATGAAAGAGCCTAAGGAGATGATTCGCTTTGACTTCTTCTTGTAAGAGAAAGTTAAGGAATATCTTTATGATTTCTATTCATTTGCTTCTATGAAGAGGAGATGTGCAAAAATGCAATGTGACAATCAACTATACTAAGAGATGAATAAGGAAATAGACATAAACTAAAAAATGCAGAAACTTGCTGAACTGAAACTAATAAACCAAATGCAGAACTGGAAAATGAATTCAGAGGTGCACCTATCACTGAACTTTGGTGTTGACTCTGTAGGGCCAAGGCATGTGGTGCCCTGGTCCCTGATGAAACAAAGAGGCGAACTTTTGGATTTGAGACTCTGAGGGGCAGAAATGTGGAACTACCAAAAAATGTTGCAAAATAAGGAGGACCAGGGCATCACGCCCTAGTCCTGGACCAAGAGGCTACGCCCTGGTCCTTGAAAACTAGGATTTACTTCTGTTAGCATCCCCTCAATTTTTCATTAAATTTTCAAGCTCGTGGGTTGCCTTATGGTGTTTCATTTCTTTTTCGGTCTTTTTTTTCCCTCACTTTGAACCTGTGTCGTTGAACCTTTAAGCAATTCAAAAGGTTCAAGGTTCAAAGCGCATTTTGGTTAATGTCTTTAATGACCTTTATCTTCACTAAAGCAAGCATGTTATTGATATGTGTTTTGGACTTTGAACCCGCGAACCTTTTCTTTTTTGGGTCAAGGTTCAAAAGGTCCTTTTGCATGAGTCACAGCTATGTGATGTTATTTAACAAGCAAGTGTAAATGTGTGTAAGTCAGTATTGAACTTGAACCTTGAACCAATTATCTTTTTGGTTCAATAGTTCAAGGTTCAAAGTCCTTTGCTTGTTAGTCATCATTATTGCTAGTTCCCAATATTGTTTTGAGCCACTAGTTCACTGTTGTTCTAACTAAATGAACTTGAACCATTGAACTCCTTGTGAGATGTTTCAAGGTTTGAAAAGTTCACTCTAAGCTGATTCTAAGAATTGTGATAAAACTAGAGGCAACACAGTAAGAAGGAATATTCCTGACATCTAACAATTTAAAATTCTAAATTTGGAAAGTGATTATGAGGACATTAACTACTTGTGCGAAAGTAATGGGCAGTTAAGAAAGTGTCATGTTTTCAATCATATCATTGTAACTTCACATGTTTAAATGAATCATTATGAAGCATGTGTAGTTTTTCTCAGTTTTTCCCATCTATTCAAAAAGGATATGTGAATTCATCTCCATAATTTGTAAGGGTTGCAGCTGCTATAATTGAGTGAATTGGAAATGCCAAAGGTAAATTCAGCTCTACTTTCCTAGGAGGGTTTCATAGATTCATGGTGGTAACAGGTGAGTTCAGACGATTCCCCTATGTTGTATTTCTTTAGTTTTGAAGATTTATCAGTGTAGGAAGAAAATCTTTGATTTGTTGGAGTATAATTCTACCTTGATTTAGAATTGCTTAATTAAAGTATAGGTAGGTATTATGAGGCCAATACTGCCGAAACTTGGTCGGATGTCATGTTTAGTGAGCATATTACCAGAACTAGATGATACTTCCTTAGCTCATGCCGACCTAGGGGATTTATTAGAAAGAACCAAGAACCCTGAAGCTGGTTCAATAATGGAGGAAATAGTGAGCAATGGTCTCGTTGAAGCCACTACATTTCCACTTGCTGCACCATGCCCAGTTTTGGTGGTAGCTTGTATGAGTAGATATGATACTGAGAATAGGTGCATAAGAACCAGTAATGGTGAGTTGTTAGTTGGTATCAATAGGGAAATAGTAATGGCAGCAATGGGAATCCCACATAAGATTCATATGAGGACTCGTCAATTGGGACCTCATACGCATTCTTCTCTGATAAGAAGAGTATGTATAGAAGTGTAATTGCAAGAAACTAGCTCCTCAAAGTTCAAAAGGGAGGGTCACGACTGTCGAAACCCCTTACCAAAGAGAACTTCATCACAAAAGTGCGAGACATTGTTATATTGTTAAATAGGCTAAAAGGGAATTCACACTCCTTTGACTGGGAAGATTTGATGTATTTTAATATGAGGTGCTATTATCAGGTGACAAATATATTGATTGGGTGCACGTAATTGCAGAGAGACTCCATGAAGGTTTAAGTAATTTTGTGGGCATGTCTAGTTTTTATATGTCCTCTTATCTTTTCTACATATTAGCTTGTACCAGAGATTGGCATGGCTTGCTCAATGAATCATGGGTGGATAGTTTGAAGGTTTATGATTTCTATCCTTTGTTACAGCAGCAGAAACATGTAGAAGATATTGCTAGATGGAATAGTGTCTTCGCAGGAAGACTTGCTTTTGAACTACAAAGTGATGTGGACAAGAGAATGTCAGTTGAAGCAATGGAGTTGATAAGTACATATGGCAGCTTCTTCATTCAATTTCCCAGGTTTACCTACCTTTGGGTAGGTGGTTTTGAAGGTGAACCATTCAGACTACCTAGGTATGCCTTTGATAGCCTCGTACTCATTGAAGTGAGAAGACAACTAGCTCATATTGATAAAAGGTTAGGGGAAAAGGTGAATCTAGAGTTGCCTTTCCCATTGAACTTGGATACTACAGCTGTAAGTTTGTGTCAGATGCTTTAAATTTAGAATTGGAATTTAAGAAGATGAACCTGCAACCCTATGTCACTAGACGTAGGTTTTATAGTGGAGGCTATGTCATGGAAAATGTAAATGTAGATGATCACTTCTATCATGAACCCTAGTTGGAAGATTACTAGGAGAATTGTAGTGATGAATATGAAGTAAGGAGGAGACTGTGGTCAAGATTTACTCTACAATAGATAATCACCATGAAGCTTCCTATCAATATATCCAGAGTACATGAGGAAACAGGGGAAGATATTCTGGATCCTGAATTTAACACAGAAGTTCAAGGAAAACTAATCCCTGAGATTGACTGGAATAAAAAGGAAGATGATAATATTCAAGCTAAAACTTTCAATGTTGTAAGGAGAACTGAGAAGTGGTTGAGAGACCAAAAATTTAAGAAAGAATCATTCATGTCCTCCCATGAACTAAGACTTGATTCACATGATGTGACTCAACTTCCTATTTCCTCCACTAATAAAATTGTTGATGTTGTAGGTGGTTCAAAGTCAATTGTTGAAAAAATCCAACCCAGAAGATCAAAATGGTCACCACTAGGTTCTATAGCAGCCTGAGTAACTCAGTCAGGGAGTAAGAAAAAGAGCAAAGAACCGGCATTGAGCCAGATCGTTGTAGACTTGGATCCAAGTAAAGAAGTTGGACTAATAATGGATCAACAAGATTTGAGTGAACCTGCGCTACAAGAGGTGGACATAGGTAAAGAAACAGATGGTGAATTGAATCCAATGAACACTCTTATTATTTTTAATTCTCCAAGTACTTAGACAAATCCTCCATCCAAAGAACCTGCAAACACTCTGTGATGGTTAGAGGCTACTGTTGGGAAGAAACGCAGTGTGGTACCAATCACAATCCCTATGGAAGATATGGTCAGCAAGTGCCTCAAAAAATTGTCCAAGCCGAAAAGACTCAAAACATAGACAATGCTTGAGGTAGATGAAGCAACAGGTCATTGGACAATTGAGATGGCTAAGCCTATCCCAGGTAGAGACTCAGACAAAGATACTGAAGATGACTTCGCAATAGAAAAAATTGATTGGGGGGTTACTTCACGAGCCGTTGATGTTAAACACTTGGAGTCCTCCACGAAGAGAATGATTTCTAGATCATGGAAAGACAAAAAGGATAAAAAAGAGCTGAAGCAAATCATCACTCAAATGGTTGAATACATTAATGCCATACACCATCCAAATCCTCAACCCTTGTCACAAGTGGTAGTATCCTTTGATCCCAAATCTCTAGCAAATCAAAAGATGTTAGATCAGGTTCAAAGAAACAGAATGGTAGTGGAGGTGTTCAACAAATGGCTTGATCTCATAATACAGCAAGGTTCAGACTATATTGTTAATCTGGTAAAAGTATATGAAGATGATGTGACAGTGAGTAAGGAATTGGAATTGGAAGTTGTTGCCTGGGAGAAAGAAAGGACTAAATGGGTGGCAGTTCTTGCACAGATGAATGATATACAAAAATTTGGTGTGATGAAGTTCTTAGCTGAAAAACTTGTGGAGAGTTTGGATGACAATGTACTGTATGTATCAAAGAAGAACATGGAGTGGCAAAATTCAATTATCAAACAGGGCCATGAGGAATCCACCAAACTGCTAAAAGGATTGATAGATCTAATTGATACAATGCAAAAAGATCTTAAATGCATTGACATCCAACTTATGAAAGTTGATGCTTAGACAATCAAAGCTACTATAGATATGACGAAAATCTTCCAAGAAAGGATACAATTCATTAGGAGGATAGAATCCTTGACTACAGATGATTTCTCAAAGGTGGCCAAGATTGAGTCAATGCTCATGGTTTGTTCTGATCATCTGGAAGCACACAAGGCAAAGGTGTCACAAGTAAATATGGACAAGGAGGTCTGGAAGTAACAAATTCAGCATATTGGACTCCCCTATTTCCATGTTATCCTAAACTTCTCGGCAACACATTTAGAGTGGCGAGGCATGCGTAGTTCTGCGGCAAAACATGATAAACCAGCGACTTGCTCTGCCACGGTGGAATCTTAATCAACTAGGGGATGAGTTGTCAGCTTATCTGTGGCTGATGTTTTAGTTTCTTTTGTTTTAAGCAAACTGTTTCTTTAACTTGTGGTTAAAGTGAAGTTTTAATTATTATGTAACAAACTATGAGCCTGGAGCCTATTTAAGCTAGGAAGTAAGTTTATGTGAGGGTCCGAAAAACTGTGATTTTTGGGAAGGAACAAACAAAAATCTATTTTCTGTGAATTTCTTAAAACTGGAATGACTAGTTTATCAATGAAATATTATGGTATGCAGTCTTTCAATCTGTGTGTTTGAGGAATTGATGATCTCTATTGAGAAATTTGCTAATGTGCATAATATCATTTTGTTATCAGTTATTTCCGTGTTTTCTGAATTCATCATTACCATTATTTACAAGTAAATTCATTATGGATTGAGTTGTGTTGATCCCCCTTTTCCTGTGAGACATGAGAGAGAATTGATTAGTGTTCGTACTACTATGCATTTGCTTTGCTTTGAAATTATGAAATGAACATGTGTGGAAATAGGGGTCTATGAGCTCTTATTAGGAATAGATCTTCAAAATATTCTCTCAATTTTTTTTTGGAAGCATTCCTTTGTGTTGATGAAGGAATGTTGAAGCCTTTTCATGCTTTCGGGTTAAAAGTGTATTCATTTCAAAGTTTTTTCTGCATAAAAAATTCATTGCAAATCTCATGAGGAGCTGCCCTCTAATGCAGAGGATGGATTTGTAATTGGTTCATCCAATTATTGGTTTATTTGTTTTCCTTTCATAAAGGGGTGTATAAGAGTCATATTATTATTCAAAGAAAGCAAACATTGTAATTTAAAGAAAGGGGCAAATCTATTAACCAACAACTTCAGAGACTATGTCTGCACCTATGTGTTCCGTCGGTCCCAAAATTTGTGCATGTCCCTAATTCCTGTACTTGCACCTGCAACTTGAAAAATGGTATCTAGGTGGCTATATAGGGTTTTGCCTTAGTCAAACCCCTTGTTTTGGTGATTTCCACCTCCATAGATAGCCAATAATATATTAAAAAATATGTGTGCAAAAATCTTGTGTGTATGCAAGATCAGAAATGAATAAGCAAGTAGATCTAGAGTTCTACCATACACTTTGGAGAGTAAACCCTAAATGATTGTTAATGTAAATGTTTAAAATCACAAATGCCATAATGGATCTAAAGCATGAGTGCAAATCTGAAAATGAACATTATGAAGCTCATACAAATACATGAAAATAACATGAAACCATACCAAACTCTAAGGCAGAGGTACAAGCCAATCAACAATCAGTGATCTCCTATTATTCTTCAATGTCTTCAATTCTCCCAATTGATGTTGGAAATGATTGATAGATGCTTTATTTGCAGATGTAGACTTCACAGAGTCTATACTTTCACTTCATAAGAGGCTCCTTCAATTGCTAGAGATTGGATCCCTCAAATGAGGAAATAAAAGGCTATATCTATGAAACCCTAACTTTGTTTTGGGTCATAGGCCGACCTAGAATCAATATAATTTCACAATCTCCTAGATTCAAACATTAAAATACCGCCAAATCATGCTCTTGAAATTCAGGGAGAAAATGTTGGGACCAAGAGGCCGCCTCTTGGTCTGACCAACTTTTTCTCAAATTTTCAAGGGAGCAAGATGTTGTGATTCTAAAGTGAATTCTAGAAGGATGTGGAGATTTAAGGCATCTAAATATGCGGAATCATGCCTTGAAGATCAAAATACGACATAATTAGGGTTTTTGATGAATTAACTAATTGGAGAAATAAAATAAAAGGGGCACACTTAGGGTTAAGGGCCCAATTTTATGATGTGTAGAGTGATAAAAGAAGACTTTAGATTCAATTAAATTAACTAATTAAATGCTTAAAGGGAATTTGAAATGCAAGGTGCAAACACACTAAGGTGGGTACTAACCTAAGCGTGAAATTGTATCACCCAATTAAGGGTGTACAATTTACGATGCTACAAGAGTAATGTTGTGCTTTCAAATGAATGCCATGGCCTAAGGTCACTTAGTATGTCAATATAGTTAGAAATAAATCAAGGTTCCATAATAATGAGATTAGATAGAATTTGACTTCTTTAAGTTGAACACTTGTAAATCGTCAACCATGACTTCCAATTTATGGTCAAGTTCTATTGTTGCCCCATGACATACCACTCATTACTAACATTACTGGAATCAATCCGCACATGAAAATTATACTTCCAACAAATTCAATATAAGGTAAGCTTAGTCACATTAAAATACATGACAACAATAAGTAATAAAACTAGTATCCTAAAATATAATTATGCATAACAACTTACTCCATTCAAACTACATCCACTCATGACGAGACATAGGGTAGCAAGGAAACAATTTTGCTAAATACCCAATGGCAAGAAGTATTATCATTTTATAATTAGTACATCTATTTTTGAAATGAGTTTCCATTTCCTCAAATGAGTTGCTCAACAAATTATAACATATCTCATTGCATCATATAGGTAAATATTTACAAGTCAAATGAATAAGGGTATAGGTTAAGGAAGAGGACAAAATGAAAATCTGTTTATCCAATGTCAATTAACCAATATTGAGGGTGTAAGATAAGTTAATAGGACCAGGCTCACAATATTTTGCCAAATACATATTGACCTATTTATTATCAACAAAGACTATACTACAAGATCAATCCTAATATTGTCCCAATCAAACTATTTTAATTTATAACTCATTAATATATTAATACTTTGAGTCACTAAAAGATTTTAAAATATTAACTCGGATTTTCCTTAAATATGAATTCACTCAAGTAAATGGTTGTCACCATAGTCATGTTTTTAAGTCACCGTAAATAAGAAACAAACACAAACAAAACCTTTATAGTTGTACTACAAACTTGTAGTTTAACATTGTATTGGGGAGCTAGGTATTCAGTACAAAACTGACCTAAGAGACTTCGAAACTTAAATCTGCCATGAAAAGAAAGTTCCAAAAAAACCTTAGAAGAAACCCTTGCTCTTTTCTTGAACTTGCTTCCAAGGAGAGTATCATCCCTTTTTCTGCTCCTAAAATTTGGTACAAAATCTGCCCCGAATTCTCACTAAATCTACTACTTTCATCCCAGCATCCCAAATCTACATTATACTAATCTTGAACACTCAACCAATACAAAAATTCTATCAGTGGTGTACCATTTTTTTTTCCGTAAATGCCAGGATGCATCCTCTAACTGCATAGACAATTCGATACTTTATTTGTTTTTCTCACAACTTGCAGTCAGGTCCAGAGAGTTTTTTAGTGGTGAATCTTCGCCAATTGGTGAATTCCGCATATTTTTGCATATTTTTTTTGAGGAAATGGCGAATAATCTAGGGCAACATCGTGGTCAAATCACTCAGAATTTCAGGGTTAATGGTACACTGTATTTTGGCTTCGCCATTGACCACACACCATTTGACGTGCATGCCCGTAATATTCGCCTGGAATCACTCGGACGTGGGTATTAGATCACCTCCATTATTCACCAGCAATAGTAAAATGACCACGTACCCAGGACCTTATTCACCAATGGTAAATTAAATGTTCATTGCACGCGTCGACCAAATTCATTAATATCAATTAAAACATTATAAGCATTCAAGGACCCATTTCACCCCGCTTAAATTAAATGTTCATTGCACACCCACGCAATTCACCAAAAATACAATCATGGATTGATATAAATACACTCTTTCTTACAATTTTTTCGTGTCTGATTAGTAAATTTGGGATCTATCGATTCACATTCTGTAATTTGAGTTGGAACGTTGAATTTCATTGTAGGGTGGAGGGCCAGACTTACAATCTTGCAACACAGGCCCAGGCATTCCTGATTCCTGATTCAGAGAATTGAGAAGGCATAAAGGTGAGTAATCATTTCTTCATACTTGATAGTATTAGTTTTAACTTTTAATTCATAGTGAGAGGTCAAGATTCAAGATGTCATAGTCAGACATGGGTGAGACTCCTCAGGGTGGTGAAGGGATTGATATGTCAAACAAGGGTGAGACTGAGACTCCTCAGGGTGGTGAAGGGATTGGGATGTCAGACAAGGGTAAGACACCTTAGGGCGGTGAAAATGAAGGGATTGGGAGGCCATCAAAATGCTCAAAACTTAAACTTAAAGATACTACCATAAAGTCTTTCTTTGAAATTGGTAAAGTTTTTGGTCCATCAACTTCTGCAGTTGCAGAAGCCATTCATAGTAGCTCACCACCATCACAAGGTGGGATTGTCATTGAGTTAAATGCATCAAATGAGGATGACAATACAGACATGGCAAAAGATGTTCTAAGGGATACACACAATGAGATAATGTTGGCAATATCACATTATAACAGACAATGAAAGATTGTTGGCATTTCTTAAGGATATTGAGAAGGTTGTTGATGATTATGGATATAACTGATTAAAGATGTTTTACTATCTTGATATTATTATTTTTTCATTGATGTCAAGAAATTGATTTTCTAATTTAGTATGATGTTGCCATATTTTGAGAAGTATGATATGAAGATTATAAAGAAGTTGGTAAAAGACACAGGAAAGAATATGATGAATAAGGTATTCAATGGGAAACTACTACCGAGTCAAACAATGATGAGATCATGATGTTTTAGATTGTTTTAACATCATTCATATGTTGTAAAATGTAAAGGTTAATACTATACTATGTTATCAACCAAGGAACCTAGTCGATAAACGCTAAGGTTATCACTATCGGTTAATGAAGGCAGAATGTCTACTGAGTGAAGTTTAGTATTCACCGAGTTGTTACTGAGTTGTAACCAAGCTATAACAGAAAGCATTAAATGTTTTCATGTGGTATTTAATGAAGGAAGTTGATGAGCTAGAGCGGATCAATGATTGGTAAGCTGTGGAAGAAGTTTGTTAACGAATCTAAGGCAATGGAAAGTTGGCATGAAGATCTATAGCTCAGATTGAACCACAATACCCTGGCACAAGTTCCAAGACTATTACGCAAGTTCCAAGGCAGGGTAAAACATTTTCATATCAAAAGATGCATGGAACCTAGACAAGATTGAAGATCCGATGGCTATGATTGATCATGGGAAATGTGATCAAGGAGATTAAGCGGTTACCTAATTGTTTATAAATAGGAAACTGTTGATAAACAATGTATGCGGGAAAGTGTATGCATAGGGATGCTACATAGTGATTACCGTGCACAGAAGCTTGAAGACATTTTAGAATAATAGAGTATAGAAGCCCAACAGATAGACAAGATTAGTTCTATGTCTAGATTGTATTGAACAAATAAGAATCTGCTTTAGCATTTTAGATGTGAAGTTGCAGATAGATTTTTATTACTATTATTTTGTGAAAGTGACAGAAAATCTCTTAACCAAGTGGACTTAATAGTCTTATATGTAAATCCTCTAGCAAGGTGACATTCTGATTGAGTGTTTGAAATCCTTTGACAAGGTCACTTCTAACAAAGTGAAGATCCTAACAGATCTGAGGGAAATCCCTTAACCGGGTCACATCTAGCAATGTGTTTGTAATCTTTAACAAGGTTTGCTTTTAACCGAGCATACTCTAGAAGAGTATATTTCTTAGTGGGTCCAAAATCCCATAGTGGTTTTTCCCTATTTGGGTTTCCACGTTAAATCTGGTGTTATGAGGTTTATATTGTTCATATGCTTTTGAGTTTGCATGTTTGAAAGTTTTGGATATATGACTGATATATATGTTACCGAGGTTGAATCTGATGTTTTTATGGATGATTAAGTTTGTATGATTCATCCCCCCCCTCTCATCTTATTGGCTATTGGATCTGTACTTATATTAAGTATCAGAACTATCAATTGGTATCAGAGCTTTGGACTCCGGAATGAAAGTTTAAAGGCACTTGAGTTAAAGATCCAAAGATGTATAAGAGGGATGCACCAAAGCTAAACAAGTCAAGTTTCTCTACATGGTAGAAAAGGATGAAGCTACATCTATCAGGAGTTGGAGAATATGTTGTATACTATCTGGAGAATGATTTTGTTACACGGAGCACCTATCCATTGACTATGGAAGAGATAAAGGCGAAGCAAGAACATATTCAAGCAATGATTGAAATAACATCTGCATTGACCGATTCAAAGTTTAATGATCTAGAAGGCTGCAATGATGCAAAGGCAATGTGGGATAAGCTTGTATCAGTATATGGAGGAGATGAACATGTTCAAAGAGCAAAAGTAGACAGTCTGAGAGGACAACTTGAATCTATGAGGATGAATGAAGGTGAGAACATAACTTAGTACAGTACAAGACTAAAGGAGATTGTCAATCAAATCAAAGGAGCAGGTGGAACTATTGAAGAAAAGGATATAACAAGCAAGTTGTTAAGAACCCTTGTACCAGCTTATGCAATCCGAGTCTCTGCAATCAATGAATTGAGGTCTATACCTAATATGCCAGTTTCTTTAGATGATACTATTGGTAAGCTACATGCATTTGAGTTAAGTAATTTTGATAACAGTGGATCTTCGGTAAATAAAGTTGAATCTGCATTTAGTTCTTTTCATCTTGATGAATCTAATGACTACAATGAAAGAAAGTATAAGTACTCTGATGGAGGTCATAGTGGAGCAAGTGAAAGATTTCGGACGAACATGGAAGCAGTACACAAACTGTATGAAGAAATCAGAAAGCAAGAGGAGTTTGAAGCACTATTAGCCAAAAGGTTACCGAGAGGCAAAGGTAAGTGTAGCGTAGAAATTAGGATTTATCAAAAACATAAGTAGATCAATCAAAACATTAGACATGATAGCTCAATCAAAGAAATACTCATTGCAATGAACCTAATTCTAAAGCACATTCAATAGAGGTATGAAAATGAAGCATTCAAAAGAAAACATTATGCAAACTAGATTCAAGATTGAATACTCCTTCCATGCGGCTCCATTGTTGTTCTTTCCTCTTCAATGGGTTTGTGGATCTCACCTACAAGTGCTCACACAATTGAAAGCAAGAAGGCTCAAGAGTACTAGAAACGAAGGTTCGGTAGAAATTCGAAAAAAATGAAGGGATTGATTGAAGAAAATCATCCAATTTATAGAGAAATTGGATAAATGACAAGATTGGCATGATGCAATTCAAATGGAAATTGCAAATCAATATGACAAATTATGACAAATTATGCACTTTCCATGCACAATTTGATTGATTGACAATTTGATGACAAATTATGAAACATTCTATGTCAAATTGATTAATTATCAATTATGACAATTTATGACAAATTGAAATGTCATTCCCATAGAATTAGGAGATGAAATAGGAGGGAAAAGAAATTAGAAATTTGAAAAATTAGAAAAATTGAAATTGATGAAAATTAGGAAATTGGAATTAGAAATTGATGAAAAATAGGATTTAGGAATTAGTGAATTAATTAATAATTTTTCATTTATTAATCAATTCACAAAGAGGAATAATTAGCCAATTAAATAAAGATTTAATTGTAATGAGAAGACTTAGGATAAATAAGTAATTTATTTAATCCTAAAGGAAGAAATGACAAATTAGGTTAAATGAATAAATCATAAAACCCTAGAAGACAAATTAGAAATGCGAAAATGACAATTACGTCTTGATTGAAGATAATTAATGTCATGATTTTGAATTGATAAATGACAATTGTGACAAAATGATTTGATTAAGAAAATGCGCCAATTGCCGAGGAACAATGACAAATTGATCCAAATTGACATAATTGAGACAGACAATGATCGATAGTGAAATGATCGCAAAATGACAAGATTGACAAAAGGACACGAATTGATGACAAAATGGATTGCAAGATGACAAGATAATGACCACGATCGATGACAAATCGATCGCAAAATGATAAAATTGATAACGACCACGATCAATGACAAATTGATCGCAAGATGACAAGATCGAACATGACAACGATCAATGACAAATCGATCTTAAAACGACAAGATTGAAGGATTGATGACAAATCGACAAGATTGATAAGAGGACAAAACCCTAATTAGGATTGACGATGTCCAAAATGATAAGATTGATGAGAAAATTGATAAGATTGACAGGAGGACAAAACCCTAATTAGGATTGACGATGTCCAAAATGATGACAAATGAATACACACATTGATGCGACAGAGTAAAGTTGATCAAAATCATGACTGGATAATGTTATCGACAAGACCAAATTCAAGAATGAGATGATTGAAGAATGCAGAAGAATGACTCGATGCTCACAAATGATAAAGATCAAGTGCGAATCATAGGAGAAATGTTAATGCGACGCAAAAACCTAAAATGAGGCAATGCGCAAATGTTAAAGTATGACTTTGCAAGCGTTGACCATTTTTGGGTGTCTACATTTTGCCCCTCTTTGAGACAATGCGATTTTGAGCGTTGTTTCAAAGAACAATAACAAAAAATGTCCCAGACAACGATAATGACATATGCATGCCCCCTCGAGGAATTGGCCGGAAACATGCAGAAAAGAGGCCAATTGATCGATAAAAAATGACAAGATCAAACGGACTGACAATCGGAGATCAGATGCATGATAGACAAGCAATTTAAGGTGCACAAGACCGTGACCAATATAAGATGGAGAGGACGCACGTCCATCTATGCAATGACAAAGAGCTATAAATGGGACCAAGAGAGTGAAAATGACTCATTTGCACTAGCTAAAGAGAAGGATTTGTTGCTCTGGACAAGGACACTTGCAGACAGATGGCGAACATTCCAACGGAAGATCACCTTGGAGAATGTGTACACACATTCAGATGACCGGAGGACGCAGGAGCAGCGGTATGTATCGCAAAAACCCATGTTTTTTATTTCATGAATTTTGATGGCTTACGGGACATTGCGGGGCCCACAGGGGATACCAAAATGGTCTCTTGCGCTTGTGTAGTCTAAACCTGCGCTTGTGTAAGGGGTTCTGCGCTTGTGTAGGAAGACACAAGTGCAATTCATCTAACACAGGCGCAGCTTCTCAAACACAGGCGCAAGTTGGAATAAAATCCTTAGTTTTGACTTGAAATTGCATGCAAATGACCTGATAGGGGGTGGGAAGGATAGGATAGGGTAATGTGGATGAAAAACACCCTGATTTGATCATGAAAATGAAGACATGCAACCCATAGGAACAAACCCTAAAACTGACAAAATGATGCCCCGATTGTGATGCAGAGTCGACAATATCCATTGATCGCACGGGAGAATCGACCGGACTGTTTCATGCTACGACATAGACTCAGGAGCAAAGAGAGAGACACATTAGCTGGACTGGGATTGTATTACATCACATATATGCCCGAGATTAGGGCAAACACAGGACTGCTTACCGCATTGGCAGAGCGATGGCACTCAGAGACTTCCTCATTCAATTTGGCGACTGGCGAGGCGACAGTGACTCTAGAGGATATATGGCACATCCTCCGCATTCCTATACATGGGGAGATGATAGAGTACGACCCAGTGACAGGGAGAGACGTGTTATGCAGACTGTTTGAGTGTGACGCAAAGGATCTAGACATTGTCGAGAGGGAGATTCGGTGGGAGACTATGGCGGCCGAGTATGAGCAGCGATGTGTGGTGATAGCAGTGGTGATAGCATGTCTCCTGGCAGGTGATAGATGAGGACATGGATTCCCTATTGGCTGGGGAAGGGTATTAGAGCAGATGGTGACAGAGGGGACAGTGTACGCATGGGGACCATGTGTACTTGCTATGTTGTATTTCCAGCTACATCAGATAGCGTATCAGGGAGTGCAGACACTGAGTTGTGGAGTTACATTGCTTCAGGTATGGGCATTTGAGCATATTGCTATATGTCGGCCGATTATAGATAGACAGGTTGTACCACACCGACCATACGTGTACAGCTATAGTGGAGCACTGAGACAGGGTCCTTTTGGATATATATTATACTGGCGACATGAGTTAGACAGACTTAGAGAGTTCATATGGAGGCCATATCGAGATTGCCCGGGATGGTCAGATGATCATGATGAGTTACCATACTGCAGACAGGAGAGGTACTTGATTGGGCGACCAGTAAACCGTCAGAGAGTGATTGAGTTGTACCTGCCAGAGAGGGTCAGACGATAGTTTGGAGAGATACAGGATGTACCTTGGAGGACTGCATGCTTTGCCCGATCTCACCGAGAGACGAGTCAGTGGGGTAGTATGATTCAACCACGTATAGCATATGCCGACTTTGCATAGTTACAACAAAGATAGTGGGATTGGATGTCAGATGTGGTAGATGCTGGGACTACAAAGGAATATGAGACATGGTTTGTACAGCGATGGCCAGTGCCTTTGACCGATCCGGATATTCCAGTACCGAGGAGACAGGAGGACTTCCCACTCACAGGAGAGGGAGATGATGAGGATGAGGAGGATGACGAGGCTGATGAGGATGAGGGTGGTGGAGATGAGGATGGAGCTGATGGAGGTGATGAGGAGGATGAGGGAGATGATGGTGGGGAGGATGATGAGGAGCCAGACACAGTGGATCAGGAGACTTTGCAGGATATTCCCATAGAGCCAGAGACAGCTAGGACAGAGGAGATAGACATGTACAGGGCTACCATAGCGAGCCAGCAGGATTATATTGCGACATTAGAGAGACAGAATGCCATTTTGAGGACAGAACGAGATACAGCACTAGCTCAGGCACAGCGAGCGGGACAGAGAGTCACTGAGTTCATTGGGTCGATCAGGGATGCCAGTGCACGGGAGATGGCACAGATGCTGGTAGAGACCGGCGAGGAGAGACTGTATTGGAGGACGCTATATGAGGGTGCAGTTCCACCGGAGCGGAGAGCACCTTCATATCGGGCACGATCGAGGACAGAGAGCAGGTCACGCTCTCGGAGGTCATTGAGCAGCATAGGAGTGAGTGGATCGATGAGACCACCACAGCCAGGACCAGGAGGGACATCATCTGCGAGACATGGTAGGGATGAGGAGGACAGAGGGAGCACCCAGTGACAGAGGCACGTGCTCCATATGACAGACAGTGGACATTATGTAGTTTGCCATTATGTAGTCAGCCTGCGGGCCATACTTAGGACAGACAGTCCGATTTTGTACTCCGACATATATGTGATATGAAATGCATCGATATGATGGAATGCAATATGTTATGACTTATGTTTTTTTCCATGTATGGATGACTTATGCACTTTGTATGAACATGTATGAATGTATTTTTATGTATTTTTTGATGTATTTATGAAATGAAATGGATAAAATGCTTGATGTAATATGTGATGGAATGCAAAGGTACTAACCAATGAATGCAGGATGCAGCATATGTGCTTGGATATCGGAGCACTAGACCGAACTGACTATCCGGACTGACGGAAGAAATGTTAGTAAGAAATGAGATAGAAGACAGTTAGAGATGATGAAAACTTGCTTTCAGTAATGCACTTTGTAGGTGAGAACCTTTATTTTTATTTAGCAAAATGGATGCGTAGCATCATGGCATCGAAGGCCAGAGCTGAAATGCAACCCCTTTTTGCAAAAGACAGACACATCATAGACAAACAACAATCATAATCAAAGAAAGAGACCATGAGCCATCCCGGTCACTCTAAATCACTCAGTGACATCATCGAGCAACATAGGGACATGATCGAAGCCAAAGATAAATCAATGAAAAGATAAGACTCACAAATTCAAGCAAATCAAACAAACATCTTGATCTTCATTGTCAAAAGTTGAACGTGTTGATAGGATGATCATGTTGTCTGGTTTCAGGAAATGCGGTACCCCGTCTAAGACAGGACACAGTCTGGTTTCGAGTATACCACACCCTGTATAAGACCCATGATAATGTGACAAGGACAAATGATTTGATGTCGATATTTGATTGAGATAAGACAATTGTGATCAGTTTGAATGTTTGGTTTTGATTGAAAGAGTTCATCTGGTAATGCGTGATTTCATTAAAGCACAACGTTGGATTGATTGCGAATGCTCAGTGGTTTGTCTTATGCACAAAAGGAATTTTGTTTGTGTTTTTGAGTTTTACAATTTTTCTGTTCGTTTTTTCAGGACTTTATTTTATTTTTATGACTTTTTTCAGGACTTTTTTCAATTTTTGTGGATTTTTTTTCAGGACATTATTTGATTTTTTTTGAATTTTTTTTCAGGACATTTTTCGATTTTTTGTGGATTATTTCAGGACATTTTTCAATTTTTATGAATTTATTTCAGGACATTATTTGATTTTTTATGCTCTAGTGATTGATCATGACGAGGGAAAAGCACCCAATGCATACTTGAAAAACACATAAACCAGGACCAAAACATATGTACAAGACACTGGAATAGGCAAGACAGTGATGTTGACCAATAACAAGCTTGGAATAAAACATTGGGTTGAGTGAATGATAAGCATGATAACTGGCCAAGAGAAAGCATGGCGAGAAGTCATGATAGATGATGGAGCAATAATCTCATTACTCATGGCACCTGATTGCCAGGTTTTCACCATGGTATTTGCCCAAAGCGCCTGTTTGCCAGGTTTTCACTAGAGGGCGAATCATTTATTTTTTTGCTTTTTTTCTTTTTTCATTTTTTTTTTGTATTTTTTGCTTTTTTCATTTTTTTTTTGTATTTTTTGCTTTTTTCATTTTTTTGTATTTTTTCAGGATCATATTTGAAGAAAAATCTGATAGCAAACTATGCCCAGTACTTGCGAAGATGCATGCTATTGATAGGATCAGACAAAGGTTCACCTTCGGGAGTCGCAAGCTGATATGCCCCCGAGCCATAGGCTGCAGTTACTATGAAAGGCCCAACCCAATTGGGTTCAAACTTGCCCTTGATGATGTCAGTAGACTATGCATTCTTGGGATTTGCCTTTAAAACCAAGTCTCCCACTTCGAAGTGTCGCCCTTTGACCTTCTTATTATAAGAGCGACGGAGACGGTTTTGGTATGCTTGCAAATGTGTCAGAGCTGTCTGACGTTTTTCATCTAACATCTCAAGCTGATGCAGCTGAGAGACTCTGTGTGTCTCATCATCAATCAGGTGTTGCAAGGAAACTCTCAAGGAAGGAATCTCAACTTCCAAAGGTAAGATGGCTTCCGCACCATACACCAAGGAATAAGGTGTTGCGCCAGTAGGTGTGCGGATAGAAGTGCGATAGGCCCACAGTGCTGGATTTAACTGTACGTGCCAATCTCGACCAGCGTCATTGACAACTTTCTTCAGGATCTTGATAATGGTTTTATTTGACGCTTCAGCTTGACCGTTACCCTGTGGATAGTATGGGCTAGAAAAATGGTGTTGAATATGAAATTTTTCACAAAGCTCTTTAACATCTTTATTCTTGAAGGGTCGACCATTATCTGTGACTATGGCAAGGGGAACCCCATATCTGCATATGATATAATTTAGCAAGAATTTTGAAATTTGGACACCAGTGATATAGGTCATGGGAATGGCTTCAATCCATTTTGTAAAATATTCTGTAGCTGTAATAATGAACTTGTGTCCATTTGCAGATGTTGGTTGAATCTTGCCGATAAGATCCAAACCCCACTGAGAAAAGGGCCATGGAGATATAACAGAATGAAGCTCTTGAGCTGGTGCATGAATATAATCTCCATGAATCTGGCACTTATAGCACTTTTTAACAAATTCATGAACATCTTTTTCCAAAGTGGGCCAGTAATACCCAGCACGAATCAACTTTTTGGCTAGGCTAAGACCATTGAAATGGCCCCCACATATACCATCATGAACCTCGTGTAAAGCCGTTTGTGCTTCGTCAGAATCCAAACACCTGAGGAGGGTATGGTCAAAAGAATGACGGTAAAGGGTGTCGGCGATGATGACATATTTGGATGTTTGTCGAATAAAGGCTCGGCGTTGGTTAGCGGAAAGGTTAGGTGGTAAAGTCTGGGATTTCAAATACTGATATATATCATTGTACCAAGGGGAATTGGGACCAACAAGAACGCACATCACCTCAGCAGTTGGAATGTCAAAAGAGGGGACTAGCAGTTGTTCGACCAGGAATTTACACTTGTCCATATTCTGAGGCATATTTATCATAGAAGCAATTGTAGCCATCACATCTGCCGACTTATTTTGTATTCTTGGCACTTGACTGAAATGGATAGCTATGAATTTGGTCTTGAAGAAGTCTACCATGTGCTTATAAGGAATAAGCTTTTCATCCTTTGTCTCGTAGTCATCATTGACTTATCGGATGACTAATTGAGAATCTCCATAGACTTGCAAATGCTTGATGTTCCAGTGAACTGCCACTCGGAGTCCGGTAACCAATGCTTCGTACTCTGCAATGTTATTGGTACAGGGGAAAGTTATTCTGTACGACTTTGGAATAGCATCACCTTGAGGGGTGACAAACAAAATGCCTGCGCCGGATCCGAACTTGGTGTGGGACCCATCAAAGTATAACTTCCATTCATTGGATGGTGTGAGAGCAAAGACTGATTCATCTGGGAAATCAGTCAACATGGGATGATCATCTGAAATAGGAGCATCTGCCAGTTGGTCTGCTATGACTTGCCCTTTTATCGCCTTTCGCTCCATATACTCAATGTCAAATTCACTGAGAATCATGACCCATTTTGCTAGGCGACCTGTCAAAGCTGCTCGGCTGAGCAAATATTTTAAAGGATCAATTTTGGCAATCAACAATGTTTGATGGCTTAGCATATAATGTCAGAGCTTTTGTGTTGCAAATACCACTGCTAAGCATGCCCTCTCAATAGTTGAATAATTTAGCTCATAGCCTACCAGTGTCCGGCTGATATAGTAAATAGCTCTTTCTTTGCCATTCTCATCTTGTTGAGCCAAAAGAACTCCTAATGCTATTTCAGTTGCAGAGATGTACAACAAGAATGGCTTGCCTTCGATAGGAGGCATTAGGATAGGCGGCGACAACAAATAGTCTTTAAGAGCTTGAAAGGCTGATTGGCATTGCTCAGTCCATTTAAAAGCGACACCTTTGTGCAATAGATGTTGGAATGGATGACATTTGTCAGCCAACTGAGCTATGAAACGATGGATTGACTGGAGCTTGCCTTGCAGACTTCTTAATTGTCGGAGGTTGGAAGGTGGAGGCATATCCATGATTGCTTTGACCTTGGCGGGGTCGACCTCAATGCCTCGGTGGGAAACAATATATCCAAGCAACTTTCTAGCTGTAACACCAAAGACACACTTTTTTGGATTAAGCCTGAGTTTGTAGGTCTCCATTCTGTCAAAGATTGGGCCCAAGATGGCTAGATGACTATCTCTGGTGACAGATTTACACAACAAGTCATCCACATAATCCTCCATCAAAGTATGCATAAAATCATGAAAGATTGTCGTCATTGCTCTTTGATATGTTGCACCGGCATTTTTTAGACCGAAGGGCATCACGTTCCAACAATAGGTGCCCCAAGCACAGGTGAATGCAGTCTTATGCTAATCTTCAGGTGCAATACAGATTTGATTGTAGCCGGAGAAACCATCCATTAGTGAAAGCATCTCATATCCAGCCGTCATGTCCACTATGATGTCTATGTTTGGCAATGGAAAATCATCTTTAGGGCATGCTTTATTCAGGTCCCTAAAATTTGTGCAGATGCAGATGCCCCCAGTTACTTTGCTAACTGGTACTAGATTTGAAATCCAGTCTGCGTAATCAATAGGTCTAATGAAGCCCACATCTAGCAATTTTTTCAATTCCACTTTGACTAAAAGAGCCACTTGAGGATGCATTTTTTTAAGTTTTTGTTTGACAGGTTTAGCACCTGGTTTCAGTGGCAAATGATGAAGGACTAACTCTGGATCGAGGCCAGGCATATCTGCATAAGACCACGCAAAGCTGATCTTCTTCTCCAGGAAGAAATTAATAAAATCAATCTTCTCTTGTTTTGACAAGGAGGCAGCAAAGTGAATGACCTTAGGGTTATCAAGTGTACCCAAATTGATTTCCTCGGTCATCTCTACCAACAATGTGGATTTGTCCTGAATTGATAGGGGTACGTCCACTCTTCCACCTTTGGGCGCCTCAGAAAGGTTTTCACCCGCAGGTACATCTTTTATTTTTACTTTTGTACGATCAAAGAGCGCCTTATGGTTTTCACTCAAAGATCTATTCTTTTGATTTTTTTCTTTTTCTTTTTCTTTTTCTTTTTCATGACTGGAAGAGGGAGTTGACTCCCCAAAATATGTCGTTGAATCCAGGTCAATAGAAAAGCCTGCCTTATGGTCGCCTTGTGGTATACCTTCCCGTAGTCCCAGGAACTCTGCAATCGCTTCGTCATTCTGAAATAGTCCAACGTGAGCGGTTCTTGTTGGTCATATTGGATAAGTTGGGGATATATGAGGGGCATGTCATCATCGATTGTAAGGATAGAATGGGCTGATATGGTAAAAATGTGAATGTCCATGGTGTCACTATCCGAACTGCTTGTGTCGGATTCGGAGCTGGGATCCCAAAATGACTCGATCCAAGCATGAGGACAGGTTTTAGGAAGAGGAGTTATTTCATGTTTATCCTCCATAGGCAAGTTATCAGGGTCAATGAAGATATTGTCAAGGGCATAGGAGCTAGAAGAAAAAGAACTCCACTCCCATTCATTAGAATCAGTCTCAGGTTGGGTAGCCTCAAGTGTTATTTCATCGTCAGAATCACGCCCTTTTCGACACGTGGACCTTTTGGTAGATGTGGATCCAATTCGTAACGGTACAAAACCTAACCCTAAAGTCGGGGGTCGCCTCTCAAGTATGATGGGTTCTAGCCTTCCATTGTTGTTCAGGCCTAAGCCACTGCAGCCATCATATCCTTTCTTTTGCAGCATAGTAAATCCTTTGCCGTATAATTCCACTGGCAACTTGACAGGTGGGGTTTCAGTTGGATCTTTATATAGCCAATCTATGACATCATCGTCTACAGTTTCTTTGTTAAGTTCCCCCCATCTTGCAAATGTGGTAGGAGGCTGATATTGAATAATGACCTTGGGTTCCTTTTGCAATAGATGCGGTTTTCCATATGACTTTGGGGACATCGGCAAATTCCCAATGAGGAATGTTTGGTCCATTGAATATTCTCCACACCCTTGATCTTGTATTTTCAGTTTGCCTTTGACAGCATCTAACAATGCATTGGGATCCACATAACCATGTGATTTGGCCTCTCTATTAACTGGGACTTGCTGCTGAGGAGTACCCTTTAGGGTAGCACAGAACTGGAACGGATTAGGATCTCCTGGAATGGTTACCTCAGTTTCATTGTAAGGATATTTTAGACATTGATGATAAGTGGACAGAACTGCTTTCATGGCATGAATCCACGGACGGCCAAGGATCATATTATAAGGGAGGTCAAGGTCTAGGACTTGTAGGAAAGTATTTTCCGTCACTGGACCAACTCTGATGGGCAATACAATTATCCCTTTGGATGGGCGCTCAGCATCATCATAGGCTGTTATTGTTATCCTTTTGGAAGCATCAATGTCATTTTCTGAATATCCGAGACCAATGACCACTCTTAAGGTGCAGATATTAAGACCCACTCCGCCATCTATCAAGACCCGTCGGATTTTGCAATTGTGGACAAAGACTTCTAGGTGCAAAGGGTCATTATGGGGAACCTTGTCAAGTGAGATATCACTATCGGAAAATGCAACACTTCGGGAAATGGCTAAATGTCCAATCCGCGCTTGAAATTGGTCAACATCAATATCTGTTGGGACAGTGGACTCAGTCAAAGCTTTATCTAGGACTGCACGATGCATGGGAGACATTTTCAACAACTCTAGAATGGATATTTGTGCAGGTGTTTTTCCTAGATGATCCAAAAGATTATACTGACCCGCAGGCACTGGTTTGGGAGGAGCTACAGGAGCTCCTTTCACGACTATTTTGGATCGACGAGTGGTGACCGCACAAGAAGGATCTTGTCCTTTTATTCTCAAGGTAGACACATACTCATTTGACGCATGAAAACAATTAATGACATTGTGATAACCGATATTTGCATAATTGGCCATTTGAGCAGAATTGGAAGAAGACGCTTTACCCTTGTCATGATCAAGCAAAGGAGTTTTGAAAATAGTATGATCAGTATTAGAGGTCGGATGGGTTGGATCTATCTCAATTACTCCTTGTTCCAATAAATCTTGAATCATATGTTTTAATTGAAAACATGAAGCGGTTTTATGTCCTTTAGACCGATGATATTCACAGTACGCATTATCATTCCACCAATGCAGTTTTTCCGCTGGTTCTGCCTTAATATCTGGTAGTTTGATAAACTTCGCTTGTATTAATTGCTTCATGACTGATTCGATAGGCTCTCCCAATGGTGTAAACTGTCGAGGAGGCCCCTCCCGCGATCAAAAGGGTTTGCGTTGTTGATTTTGTTGTTGGCCTTGTTGTTGATTACATTGTTGAGCATACTGTTGTTGAGCATGTTGTTGATATTGTAGCTATTGGGCATGCGGTTGATATTGCGGCTGTTGAGTATGCTGTGGATATTGCGACTGTTGAGTAACATTGTTCCTAGGTTCTTGATTTTGTTCCATAGTCGACATATTAGGAACACTCAACTTCTTGATTGTGAATGGGGGTTGATTTGCATTTACCACTCTCGCATCAACAACACCATCATTAGTGACGTTCTTGTTCTTATACCAAAATCTGTTTCTATCCCCTAAATAATTTGTGTTGTCATTGTCCTTATTGAGCTTGATAATTCCTTTAGCTACAAGAGCTGCTTCAATATTCATTCCTTTCTTAATGAGTTTTTCTATAGTACTAGGACTTTTCAATTTTAGCTCATACATCATTTCTGGGACTAGATTCTGGATAAACAGATTCACTTGTTGTTCTTCAGGTATATCGAGAGAAGAACGACTATACAAACTTCGCCATCATTGCAAAAAGGTCACTAATGGTTCACCTTGCTTTTGTTTGGTATTGCATAAATCCGACATAGTCACATCGCTGTCGATGTTGAACGCGAAATGAGATATAAACTTTTGCGCCAGTTCTGACCAAGTCTTTATATTTCCTGGCAGATGAGAATACCAATCCATAGCTTGTCCAGTGAGACTTCGTGCAAATAATCGCATTAAATATGTGTCCTCATAGTTTATTTCTGTGCATGCCACGTAAAATGCTCGAATATGATCTCTTGGATTGCCATTCCCTCTATATTTCTCAAAGTGGGGTGCCTCAAAATGCTTGGGGAATGGAGGCATGTATACACTCTTGTCAAAGGGATTAGGACATAAATCTTGATCTGTATAGAACTTCTTTGTTCCTTTAGTTTCTAATGCGTCAATTTTTCGTCGCAACATCTCAAGTTGTTGTGCAATTGTATCAAATTGTAGAGGTTCATCATTAATCCCAGTTGGTATTCTTTGTTGATATATCGCATTTCCGATCGGCTGTTGATACTCCGCAATGGCCGTTTTTGGCGTCTCCTGCATATAAAGTTCTTGGTACTTCTCTTGTTGTTGCGGTTGTGCTATGCCTTGATACTGACTTTGTTGTTGTGCTTCTTGGAGCCTAGGTTGATATTGCAATTGAGTAGGCTGTTGATATTGCATAGGTGCCACTTGCAGTTGTGAAGTAGGATAACTTGTTTGTCTTGGCACATATTGCGGCACATATTGTTGGTGTTGATGAATTGGAATTTGTTGACTTTGTGCCAATTGTTGTCGCGGTGTATATCCAATCATTTGTAAAAAAGCTTGTTTAGATGATTTTCGTTGCTTCTCCTTAGAATGGGGTATAGCACTTACATTAACTTGCTGTGTTGTTTGTCCAATCGCTTGTGATGGTTGCAAGTTTGTGTTAACTTGTAATGGTGCCGAAGGTGCTGCAATTTCTTGTCGAATGCGACATTGTTGTTGTTGCACTTCCTTTGTTTGCAGATTCGATCGTACCTTCTGCGTATTACTCAATTGTTGCAACAATTGCTGATGGTGCACACCACTATCCATAGCTCTTTGTGTAGCCATTATCGAAGGATTTGTCGCAATAGTGTTTGACAAAGATACATAAGAACTTTGTTGCATCATGGAAGTGCTTTGGACATTATTGACATTAGGCATTCCAGTTGTGAAACTTTCTTGTATCTTAGATGTTGATCCAATTTTATGCATATGAGGAACCATTTCTTGTTGAGGAACTGCTGTCGATATTTGCATAGTCTTCATTTGATCTTGTATTGCAGGCGTTGTATTGAATAATGGATTATTTATCGTCTCAAACAATGACTTTTGAGGAATAGTCACTAACAATGCCTTTGAAGTACGTTTACTCATCAATGTAGATTGAAGCTCTTGTTGCACATTTTCTTCATTGAGATGCAAAGAGAAACTTAACGGCTCACTGCCTTGTTGTGTTTGCACATTAATTGGTTCATTTAAGGGAACCATATCACTCATCATGTGAAGATACTTTTGAGGATACGTTTTAAAAACTTTGCTCAGGAATTTATCCATCCTTTTTATTACCTTTGGATCTTGAAGGAACATGTCAACCTCATCAGAGGCATCAGAATCAGATGAAGAATCTGGTTGGACATTTGGATTCATTTCTTGTTGAATACCTTGGTCTGAACCGAATCCTTGTGAAAGAGTTTGGTCTTCATACAGTGTTTGAGTTCGAATGTCATGTTGCAAATTTGGTTGATCCCAATTAAAAGGTGCACTTCCTCTTGGAGTTGGTGGAACACTCCCATGTCCTAGTTTCATGGGTACAAATACTAGTTCATATAATGGTGGTGGTCCAAGTTGAACCGTTCCATATGGTGGTAGAGATGTGTTTGATGAACCTTCAACTTGCATTGTTTGACTAGTTTGAAACTGCGAATTTGCTATGTTATCCATGGATTGATACATTGGTTCACTCATCTTCTTAGATCTTGATCTTGTCTCAACTGGCATGTCACTTATGCAAATGCAAAAAAAAAATTTGTTTGGAATTTTTCAAAGACAATATATGATATGTAACTAAATGCAAACTAAATATATGAAAATGCAATCTATGTTTTTGGTTGTTTTGAAGATTTTGACAAACTTTTTGAATGCAAATCTAAAAGAGACCCTTAGGAAACTGAAATGATACCTAGACCTCAAAGGACAAAAGGACCAAGTGACAAAAGGACAAATTGACAATGTCTCACCTATATGCTTGGATACTAAGCTAGGTTTGACGAAATGATATTGATGACAAAAAGGACAAAAGACTTGATGAGGTCTAGACTTATTAACAATGACTTGGGGTTTATCAATGATTTGGATTACTCAAGTATGACAAGACCTAGGTTTGATACTATATGCAAAAAGACAATTTAGTATGCAAATGATCTTAATAT
Organism: Cryptomeria japonica; assembly: GCF_030272615.1. Taxonomy (NCBI): domain Eukaryota; kingdom Viridiplantae; phylum Streptophyta; class Pinopsida; order Cupressales; family Cupressaceae; genus Cryptomeria; species Cryptomeria japonica. The sequence goes on from NC_081413.1 coordinate 531,213,246, forward strand.
GATATGACAATGACTTAGGCTTAATGAAGAGACTTGGAATATGCAAATGCAAATGTATGACAATGTCCACCTAAGATGAAACCTAAGGTTTAATTATGAAATGATATTGCTCTTATACTAGAGGACTCATGTAAATGGATGACTTTTATTGATATGCAAAAGAAGTATGACTTAGGTGAATCCTAACTTTGATACTTGATAATGAACTTGCAAAATGCAAACTAGGATGAACCTAAATGCAAGTGACATAAGAGTTGAAACAAGTTTTTTTGACCAATGTTGGACAACCATGCTTGAAGTATGATCTTTGAATATTGTTGAATGTTTGTTGGATGAATGTCTTTGGTGTTTGATCTTATGTTATATCAATGTGCTTGTTCTTGAAATGGTATTCAACTTTTGACAATCAAAGAATACAAGATGTTATAGCTTAGACTCAAGACAATCATGCTCATTTCCACATTCCCTAGGGTAGGCAAAGACATTAGGTACTTGAGAGGTAGACTCATTATGGGATTCAAGGAGAATACATAGATGCTTGACCCCATGGGCTCCCCTCCATGGCACTCACTTCTCAGGGCAGCCAAGCATCAGTCCCCATGGAATCTCCCCATGGCGAACTTAGTATCTCTTCCAAGTATCCGAATTTGTCCTTCTCAAGCAACTAGAAGGGTTTTTGGCCTCTAAAAACAAGGTATGTAGTAAGGATTTCTGTTAAGCATTACTCCTTGATGTCATGCAAGCATGATTGAGACATTAAGCCCATCAAGATACCAAACAAATGTAGTCACGCAAGCATGATTTAGACCAAGAGGCCCTACTTAGATGTTGATATGAGAAAGAGTTCAAGGGGCATCACTTCCCAAGTAACTGCAATTCCCACGTAACACTTCCTTCAAAGCTTTCGCCCATGAGGTATTTTTTTATAGTGAGTTAGAATGCCAAGGAATTCTAGCCGTACTCACTTTGGGTCGTTCCCTTCTCACGATTATCACTTGCTTGCTAAAGCAAAGTGGTCGGGAAGGCAGGCCCTCTAATGGAGACAAACAATCAACAAGACAAGCATGGTATCGAAGATCTGGATTTCTGATCACCCTATGAAGGATGAGAGCATACTCTCCTACTCCAATGTCATACTTAAAAAACAAAGCAAACAAGGGTTCATTTCCAACCTATTTAAAAAAATCACTAAGTGCCTAATTAGAAAACTCAAACACACAATTTGGTTGTTTCTCCAAGGCAACCTGCAAAACACATGTCAGAAGTTTGATTTGTAGTCTTTGACCATCGAATCTGCATAACACACATTAGTAATTTGATTTTTAGTCTTTGTCATGCGTACACCAAGATCCTGCACAAATAATCAATACCAAAATCCAAAGCATAGAAAACAGAAAGCAAAAAAACATCAAAAATTTCAAGTAAACTGCATTTTTTTACCCTCTGATCTGGACTTTACACAGGCGCAGAAGATAGGACACAAGCGCAGGTTGTCAAACACAAGCACAGAATATATTGACACAGGCGCAAGACTCTTCAACACAGGTGCAAGATGCTTCACACAGGCGCAGGATGTGTCCAGAATGCACTGCACGACCCTGTTTTTGAGTTTTGACCTGCAAATCAGCTTAGAAGGACTCCAAAACACAGTAAGATGGTTAGAAGGTTAGTGTTCACATCAGGTTCACCATTTAATGTAGTGTAGAAATTAGGATTTATCAAAAACATAAGTAGATCAATGAAAACATTAGACATGATAGCTCAATCAAAGAAATACTCATTGCAATGAACCTAATTCTAAAGCACATTCAATAGAGGTATGAAAATGAAGCATTCAAAAGAAAACATTATGCAAACTAGATTCAAGATTGAATACTCCTTCCATGCGGCTCCATTGTTGTTCTTTCCTCTTCAATGGGTTTGTGGATCTCACCTACAAGTGCTCACACAATTGAAAGCAAGAAGGCTCAAGAGTACTAGAAACGAAGGTTCGGTAGAAATTCGAAAAAAATGAAGGGATTGATTGAAGAAAATCATCCAATTTATAGAGAAATTGGATAAATGACAAGACTGGCATGATGCAATTCAAATGGAAATTGCAAATCAATATGACAAATTATGACAAATTATGCACTTTCCATGCACAATTTGATTGATTGACAATTTGATGACAAATTATGAAACATTCTATGTCAAATTGATTAATTATCAATTATGACAATTTATGACAAATTGAAATGTCATTCCCATAGAATTAGGAGATGAAATAGGAGGGAAAAGAAATTAGAAATTTGAAAAATTAGAAAAATTGAAATTGATGAAAATTAGGAAATTGGAATTAGAAATTGATGAAAAATAGGATTTAGGAATTAGTGAATTAATTAAAAATTTTTCATTTATTAATCAATTCACAAAGAGGAATAATTAGCCAATTAAATAAAGATTTAATTGTAATGAGAAGACTTAGGATAAATAAGTAATTTATTTAATCCTAAAGGAAGAAATGACAAATTAGGTTAAATGAATAAATCATAAAACCCTAGAAGACAAATTAGAAATGCAAAAATGACAATTAGGTCTTGATTGAAGATAATTAATGTCATGATTTTGAATTGATAAATGACCAATGCGACAAAATGATTTGATTAAGAAAATGCGCCAATTGCCGAGGAACAATGACAAATTGATCCAAATTGACATAATTGAGACAGACAATGATCGATAGTGAAATGATCGCAAAATGACAAGATTGACAAAAGGACACGAATTGATGACAAAATGGATTGCAAGATGACAAGATAATGACCACGATCGATGACAAATCAATCGCAAAATGATAAAATTGATAACGACCACGATCAATGACAAATTGATCGCAAGATGACAAGATCGAACATGACAACGATCAATGACAAATCGATCTTAAAATGACAAGATTGAAGGATTGATGACAAATCGACAAGATTGATAAGAGGACAAAACCCTAATTAGGATTGACGATGTCCAAAATGATAAGATTGATGAGAAAATTGATAAGATTGATAGGAGGACAAAACCCTAATTAGGATTGACGATGTCCAAAATGATGACAAATGAATACGCACATTGATGCGATAGAGTAAAGTCGATCAAAATCATGACTGGATAATGTTATCAACAAGACCAAATTCAAGAATGAGATGATTGAAGAATGCAAAAGAATGACTTGATGCTCGCAAATGATAAAGATCAAGTGCGAATCATAGGAGAAATGTTAATGCAACGCAAAAACCTAAAATGAGGCAATGCGCAAATGTTAAAGTATGACTTCGCAAGCGTTGACCATTTTTGGGTGTCTACAGTAAGTATAAAGGAAAACTACCTCTGAAATGTTTCAATTGTGATAAGATAGGACATATGGCTTCTATGTGTCCTAACAAAGATTTTACTGAAAAGAGAGATTAACGAGATGATAGACAGAAAGATAACCATTACAGAGGACACCGAGTTTTCAAAAGAAGAGATAGAAAGACATGCTTAATAGCTGATGAGGAATCTAACGATGATAAATTAGATGAGACTAATACAGAGAAAGTTGTTTATGTGGCTATCAAGGATGGATTAGATGAAGAAAGGTATGAAGAAAAAGCCCTAATATCTCACATAAACACTAATGATTCTTGGATTATAGATAGTGGATTCTCACATCATATGACAGGAGATAAACACAATTTTGTTATGTTAGAAGATTATGATGGAGGCTATGTTAGATTTGGTAATGATGCACCATGTCCGGTAAAAGGTAAAGGATCTATAACACTTCTTGATAATGCAAGATGCAATGATGTTTATTGGGTTGAAGGTTTGAAATACAATGTGTTGAGTGTAGCTCAACTAAACAACATAGGTTATCGAATAGAATTTCAGAAAGGAATTGTCAAAGTTCATGACAATAATGGAAAGTTATCTGCTACCAGGACATAAACAAAAGATAATACATTTCACCTTGACTCAACTCGGAATAAGTGTTTGCATGCAAAAATTGATGATACCTAGCTATGGAATAAGAGGTTTTGTCATGTAAATTTTGATAATCTGATCAAAATAAGTAAGAAGCATAGAGTAAGAGGTCTACCGAGTCTTGAAAAACCTGAGAATGCTATGTGTCGAGGATGCCAGATGGGTAAGATGACAAGGTCAAGCTTTACAAGTAAGTATTACACTTCTAAGGAAATTTTAGATCTAGTGCACACTGATCTTTCTGGTCCTATGAAAGTTTAAAGTTATTATGGTGATAAGTATTTCATATTATTTGTGGATGACTATTCAAGGATGATGTCAGTAATTTTTTTAAAGGAAAAATCAGAAGCTCTTCAAATGTTTAAATGGTACAAGGCAAGAGTTGAAAATGAAATAGGAAGACAACTGAAATGTCTTAGATCAGATAGAGGAGGAGACTTCACATCTGATGAATTCAACTTATTTTTCAATGATCATGGTATTAAAAGACAAGTCTCTGCACCGAGAACTCCATAGCAAAATGGAATAGCTAAAAGAAGAAACAGATCTGTAGACACCTAAAAATGGTCAACGCTTGCGGAATCATACTTTAACATTTGCGCATTGCCTCATTTTAGGTTTTTGCGTCGCATTAACATTTCTCCTATGATTCGCACTTGGTCTTTATCATTTGCGAGCATCGAGTCATTCTTCTACATTCTTCATTCATCTCGCCTTCGAATTTGGTCTTGTTGACAATGCTATCCAGTCATGATTTTGATCAATTTTATCCTATCACATCAATGTGCGTGCTCATTTGTCATTATTTTGGACATCATCAATCCAAATTAAGGGTTTTGTCCTCCTATCAATCTTGCAATCGATTTGTCATCGATTGTTGTCCTCTTATCAATCTTGTCATCTGGCGATTGATTTATCATCAATCCTTATCATTTTTAATCTTGTCATTTAACGATCGATTTGTCATCGGTCGTTGTCATGTTCGATCTTGTCATTTTGCGATTGATTTGTCATCGATTGTGGTCATTTTCAATATTGTCGTTTTGCAATCTATTTTGTCATCAATCCTTGTCTTTTCGTCAATCTTGTCATTTCGCGATCTATTTTGTCATCGATCGTCATCTTTCTCAATTGTGTCAATTTGGATCAATTTGTCATTGTTCCTCATCAATTGGCATTTTTATCAATCAAATCATTTATCACATTGGTCCTTTGTTAATCAGAATCAAATCGAATCAATTATCTTTCATCAAGACCTAATTCATCTTCTAGGGTTTCATGATTTAATCATTTAACCTAGTTTGTCATTTCCCTCTTTAGGATTAATAAATTATTTATTTATCCTAAGTCTTCTCATCATAATTAAATGTTTATTTAATTGGCTAATTATTCCTCTTTGTGAATGAATTAATTAATAAATGAAAAATTATTGATTAATTCACTAATTTCTAATTTCCATCAATTTCTTAATTCCTAAATTCTTAATTCTCTAATTTCTTAATTTCTTAATTCCTAATTTCAATTTCCTCCTATTTCTCTCCTAAATTCATGGGAATGACATAGAAGTTTGTCATAATTTGTCATAATTGACAATCAATCAATTCTTGACATAGCAATTTGTCATAATTTGTCATAAATTATCAATCAAACAAATTTAGCATAGAAAGTGCATAATTTGTCATAATTTGTCATAATTGATTTGCAATTTCCATTTGATTTGAATCATGCTAATCTTGTCATTTCTCCAATTTGTCTATAAATTGGATGAATTTCTTCAATCAATTCCTTAATAATTAGATTATCAAATTTCTAATCAATCACGCTTCGAGTACTTTTGAGCAATTTTCTTACCTACTTGCTTTCAATCATGTATGTGCACTTGTAGGTGAGATCCACAACCAAACTATTTGAAGAGGAAAGAAGAACAATGGAGCCGCATGAAGGAAGCATTTGGATTTACCTCTGGTTTGCATAATCTTTTTGAATGTTTCAATTTTCATGTCTCTATTGAATGTGTTTAGGATAGATCATTGCAATTGTGCTTTCGTGATTGAGCTATGTTTAATGTTTATACTTGTCTTGTGATGATTTCCAATTTCCTATGCTATATTAATTGGTGAACCTGACGTGAACACTAACCATCTAACCCCTTAACTGTGTTTTTGAGTGCTTTTGAGTTGATTTGCAGGTCAAAAAACCCAAAAACAGGGCAGTGCAGGGTTTTCTGGGTACTTCTGTGCCTGTGTAAGACAACCTGCGCCTATGTAATGCATTCTGCGCTTGTGTCAAGGACAACCTATGCCTATGTCATCCATTCTGTGCCTGTGTCATGAGTTCTGTGCCTGTGTAAAGTCTAGAACAGAGGTAAAAAGGTAGTGTTTTGCTTAAAAAATTGTTTTGTTTTTGCATTCTGTTTTCTGTTTTTTGGTTTTTGGTACTAATTATCTGTGCAGCATCTTGGCATACGCATGACAAAGACAAAAAATGAAACTACTAACATGTTTTATGCAGAATCAATAGTCAAAGAATAAACACCTCAAACTTCTAACTTGGGTTTCGCAGGTTGCCTTGGAGAAACAACTAAACTTGGTGTTTGCCATTAATGTTATAGGCACCTAGTATGATTTCTAAATAGGTTGGAATGAACATGTTTTTGCTTTGATTGTTGAGTGTGACATTGGAGTAGGAGAGTATGCTATCATCCTTCTTAGGGTGATCAGAAATCCAGATCTTCGATACCATGCTTATTGTTTTGATTGTGTGTCACCTTTAGAGGGTCGGCCTTCCCGACCATTTTGCTTTTGCAAGCAAGTGATAATCGTGAGAAGGGAATGACCCAAAGTGAGTATGGCTAGAATACCTTGGCATTCTCACTCACTATAAATAAATACCTGATGAGCGAAAGCTTTGAAGGAAGCGTTACATGGGAATTGCAGTTACTTGGGAAGTGATGACCCTTGAACTCTTTCTCATATCAACATCTAAGTAGGACCTCACGGTCTAAATCATGCTTGCGTGACTACATTTGTTTGGTATCTTGGTGGGCTTAATGTCTCAATCATGCTTGTGTGACATCAAGGAGTAACACTTAACAGAAATCCTTACTAAACACCCTATTTTTAGAGGCCAAAAATCTTTCTAGTTGCTTGAGAAGGACAAGTTCAGATACTTGGAAGAGATACTAAGTTCGCCATGGGGAGATTTCCATGGGGACTGATGCTTGGCTGCCCTGAGAAGTGAGTGTTGTGGAGGGGAGCCCGTGGGGTCAAGCATCTATGTATTCTCCTTGAATCCCATAATGAGTCTACCTCTCAAGTACCTAATGTCCTTGCCTACCATAAGAAATGTGGGAATGATCATGATTGTCTTGATTCTAAGTGGAAATATCTTGTCTTCTTTACTTGTCAAAAGTTGAATTGCATCTCATTTCAAAAACAAGACAAATTGATTCAAAAACAAGGTTGCACACAAGAACATTTCATCCAACAAATTCCAAAACACCTTCAAACATGGTTATCAAACATTGTTCAAAAATTTGTCTCAACATTCATGTCACTTACATTTAGGTTCATCTTAGGTTTGCATTTTGCAAAGTCATTGTCAAGTACCAAGGTTAGGTTTCACCTAAGTCATACTCCTTTGCATATGAATAAGGGTCATCCATTTGCATGTGTCCTCTTGCATTAGAGTAATACCATTGTCATACATTAGGTCACATTTGCATACCCTAGGTCTCTTCATCAAGCTTAGGTCATTATCATATCATATTAGGGTCACTTGCATATTAGTTGTCCCTTTGCATATAGTGTCCAAAACTAGGTTTTGTCATACTTGAGTAATCCAAATCTTTGATAAACCCTAAGTTATTGTTAAGAAGTCTAGACCTTATCAAACCTTTTTCTTTTTATGTCATTATTTTCATTTGGTCAAACCTAGCTTAGTATCCAAGCATATAGGGGAGACTTTGTCATTTGTCCTTTTGTCACTTGGTCCTTTTGTCCTTTAAGGTCTAGACATCATTTCAATTTCCTAAGGGTCTCTTTTAGATTTGCATTCCAAAAAGTTTGTCAGAATCTTGAAAAACAACCAAAAACATAGATTGCACTCTTGTCATAGATTGCATTTTCATCTATTTAGTTTGCATTTAGTTGCATATCATACATTATCCTTGAAAAATTCCAAAAATATTGCATTTGCATAGTGACATGTCTATTGAAACAAGGTTCCAAGCACCAATGATGCAACAAAGTTTGCGTATCAACCGACAATGCCATCAAATTTTAATCCAAGGCAATCACAATTATATCCAACCCAACAACAAGGCAATGTCGATCAAACTTTTTATGATGAAACAAGTCTCCAAATACAAAAACTAGAGGAGAAACTAGCTCAAGAAAATGAGATATTGGAACAAAAAGTGAAAAACATTGCGAAGAATAGATCACAAATGTCCAAAATGTTTCAAAAATTTCCAGGTCAACATCCAAATATTGAGCCAATTGATGTAAGATCTCTTCTTGAACGATCAGACATACCAGCTCTCCTCTCCCAAATAGAGATGATGAAACAATTTCAAGAAAAGAGACAACATAAATTTCAACATTATGTGCCTCCACAACAAGAACAAGAAGGTGTTTACTATCAATCAGATTTTCAACCATCACAACCAATGGTTCAACCAATTATTCAATAGCTCCAACATTTCCAACAGACACAACCAATGGTCCAATTTCAACAATATGTCCAACCAACTATACAATGTCAACAAATGGTTCAACCAATGGTGGAATATCAACAAGTTCAATCAACATATCAATGTCAACAACCACAACCAAACATTCAAAAACAAAGGTTGCAACATGCACCAAGCCAAATTTTGAACATGTCAAACCAATTTGATCAACACCAAGTCCAAAATCAAAACATGACATCAAACCAAGACCAAATTCTTGCCAAACAAGTTCATATTCCAGACACAACCATGTCAAAACCTCGAAAGAAAGGTGGCTTTATTGCAATGATCTTAAGGAAATTACCAAGTGAGTTCTTTGAGGAAGATCAAAATAATACACTTATGTCTAGCAATGCCTCATCCCCTCGCAAGCAAATTGACTCTCCAGTGGCATCTATCCCTACACCTCTAGAAGTTTCACAAGAACCTTCCATATTGTCCTCATCAAACAATACACCCAAGGATGAAATTACCCAAGGGCTATCCATAATTGATTGCCAAGATAATCCAATTCATGATGCACATCCTTGTCATGTTTCAGAAATACAAGACCCAATGCCACCATGCACTTTATTGCCATTACCTATTTTAGAGGACCCCATTCGAGGTCCCTCTTCCTCATGTTCAAGCATTGATTCCTTGCCAGAATCCATCACAAATGTTCAAAGTGCATTTCCTTCATGCCAAAACATTGATTCATTGTCAGAATCCTCCATGCATATCCAAAGTCCAACCTCATGTCTTGAGGATAATTTAGAGCATGAAGAAACATGTCTTAAAACAGATCAAGATCAAGATCCCAAAACCTTATCATCCCATCCAATTGTTGACTAGGATCTCATCTTCCCAGAAACTCATGATGATTCCCCTATTCTTGTCCATCCTATCCAAAGTCCTATTGACACTCCATTCCCTGGGCAAGATCAAGATATCCCAGTCCATCCAATCCCAAATGAACCCCTTCCATTTCATGAACAAAATTTCCTTTCAAATCCCATTGACATTCCAATTCCTAAGAAAGGTCAAGATATTCCTTCCATCCTTTCCGATAATCCTATTAAAAGTCAAGAGCAAAGCACCTTTAAAGAGGATTCCAATGATCTTCCTCCTTGTCAAGATCAAATTATTCCTTTAAATCCTCCACAAGATCCTTTTGTTCCTCCATCTCCTTGTCTTAATCCTCCATATACACTCCAAGATCACATTTCTTTTGATGATCCTATTATTTCTCCCATTCCATCTCTTGAATAGCCTATCATTGAACCATGTCCACTACACAATCCTAGTCCCCCTCATGATCCTGATACTCCTCATGATCCTAACGTGTCAGTGCAAGATGTTCATGAACCATCGACATGCATAATGGGTTCTTCCACTTTGGTGAAATCCAATCCACTTCAAGATCTCATTATTTCTCTCATATCATATCCACCTCATAATGGACTCGCATCTTCTTCCCAAAGAAAAGAGTATCCTACAAGTCAAGATATTCATAAAGGCAAAGGAGTAGACCTTCATGAGAAAGAATCCCTTCATATCAAAGAATATACTAATGGTCATGGCTACAGAGCTCACACTCAAGGCGTTGGTATCCATTCCAAGTCAAAATCCAAATGTCCACCTTCCCCATCATCGCTTCCATCCATTTTAGGTCCCTATATCCCTCCATCTCCTATGCAACATCAGCAAAGGTACACATCTTGGAGAACCTTCCATCCATCCCACATGCCTCCATATTATTCCCATCCACACCAACATTCATTCCCTCTTCCAAGCAATTTGGATGCCAAGTATAAAAGTCATAAGTCTAGAAATCCACATGTATTCAAGGATCAACATGTCCAATATAGTCGACATGTCAAAACAAAGAACAATATGATCTATAAAGAAAAAAATATATCCAAAAGGTGACACAGGCCCACTGAGAAAAATAAAGCAAAGTCAAAATATATATGGGTTCCTAAATCCCTTGTGCAAGCAATGCACTCCAAGGAACCACAAAAGCATGAAACATCAAAAACCATGTGGATTCCCAAGAAGCTCCTTGAAGCACAAAGAGAAACATCAAACTTGGCATCTAAAATTGCTATTCCTCCATCCAAACCTCTCAAATTTGTTCCTCCATCACCTCCTTCTTCCATTTTAGGCCCTTATGTCCCAAAATCCATAGCCTTTCCTTCGTCAAAATCTCAATATCCAAAATACGTCTTTCCTCCATCAGTCCATCACCCCTCAAGGTGTGTGCCAATGTCAATCTTTCCTTCATTTCCATTCACTGAAGCCCAATTATTCCAATACCCTATCCATTTTCCAATGCATATTTTCCATCCTTCAATCCCTTTGGTCCAATCCTTTGCATAAATCCTTGCCTTAGTTTCATCTCTTTTTCCATGTCCTTATCCTACCAACATCTTTGAGCATAATTTTAAAGGTCATGGTCCATTTTTTTTCAAGGCTACTATCCAAACAAAAAGACGCTTGAGTCCTTCTTCCATCCCCTATCATGTGTCCATCTTCTCTTGAAAAAGTCAAAAATTAAAAATTGAAAAAAAAAGTGAAAAAAGAAAAAAGACAAAAGAAAGAAAAAAAAAGTAAAGCAAAAATAATTCGTCCACTGGTGAAAACCTGGTAAACAGGCGCTTTGGGCAAGTACTATGATGAAAACCTGGCAAACAGGCATCATGCGTAATCTCTGAACTTCTTGCACACCACACTTGGGGGTAGGTTTCCTTCTTCATATCTTATTGCCCTTCACTATCCTATCGAACCCCTATCATTACCCTCCATTATCCTATTGTCCCTCATGTCCAGTTTCCCTTTCCTCCTTTGATCTTGACAAGGTTGACGATCATCATGAGCATCATGCATCTTGTTTACAGCTTTTAGTCTATCATAGCTTTTGGTCATTTATCCATTTGCTTATTACAACCTTTCATCCATATTCCCTAGCTTATTGCAACTTTCTACCATTATCCCGTATCCTATCCCGACCTTTAGTCCATGTCCCTTATCCATTCTTGGTCTTGCTTATCCTATCCATATCTTATCACTATGAATACACTCTTTTTGTCCCTTGATCTTGATCTGACATAAGGATGCAAAATTTAAACATGGTTTCCAAAACCTCTTGACATGTCCCTCTTGCCATGCTCCTGCTTTACATTGTCATGTCCAGTCTCTTGTCCCATCATGCAATAGCCCTTGAAAATTGCATCTGCATTGTCTCCATACTCTATCCACCAACATTTTAGCAAGCCTATTTATTCACATGTCATATTCCTTTCCTTGCTAGACACTGGGGGGCAAAATCATAAAAATTTGAAAAATGTCCTGAAATAGTTCAAAAAAATTGAAAAATGTCCTGAAATAATAAAAAAAAATTTGAAAAATGTCCTGAAATAATCCAAAAAAAAATTGAAAAATGTCCTGAAATAATCCAAAAAATTTGAAAAATGTCCTGAAAAAATCCCTAAAAAGTCAAATAAAGTCCTGAAAAAATGCACACAAAAACATTTCAAAACATTAAAATCCAAAAAAGCAAGCATTTTGTCAATAAAGGATCCCCTTTGTGCATAGACAGATCACTGAGCATCCATCCAATGACACGCAATCACACATTGGGCTTTAATGAAATCACGCATTAACGGATGACCTTTTTCATTCAAATCAAACATTCAAACTGATCCGAATTGTCATATCAATCAACCTCAACATCATTAGTCCTTGGCATACTATCATGGGTCTTATACAGGGTGTGGTATACTCGAAATCAGACTATGTCCTGTCTTAGACGGGGTACCACATGTCTTGAAACCAGACAGCATGATCGTCCTATCAACACTTTCAACTTTTGACAATGAAGATCAAGATGTTTGTTTGATTTGTTGGAACTTGTGCATCTTATCTTTTTTATTGATTTATCTTCGATCATGTTCCTATGTTGCTCGATGATGTCACTGAGTGATTTAGAGTGATAGGGATGGATCATGGTCCTTTTCTTCTTTATTGTGATTGTTGTTTGTCTGTGATGTGTCTGTCTTTTGCAAAAAGGGGTTGCATTTCAGCTCTGGCCTTCAATGCCATGATGCTACGCATCCATTTTGCTAAATAAAAATAAAGGTTCTCACCTACAAAGTGCATTACTGAAAGCAAGTTTTTCTTCATCTCTAACTGTCCTCTATCTCATTTTCTTCTTACTAACATTTCTTCCATCCATTCAGCTAGTCAGTTCGATCTAGTGCTCTGATTTTTCCAAACACATATGCTGCATCCTGCATTCATTGGTTAGTACATTTGCATTACATCAAGCATCTTATCAAGTATTTTATCCATGTCATATTATCAATGCATCAAAAACACATAAAAATATATCCATACATGTTCATAAATAGTGCATAAGTCATCCATACATGGAAAATAACATAAGTCATAACACATTGCATCCCATCATATTGATGCATATCATATCATATGTCACAATAATATCGGAGTACAAAATTGGATTGTCTGTCCTAAGTATGGCCCGCAGGCTGACTACAAAATGTCAAACTACATAATGTCCCCTATCTATCCTAAAGAGCACGTGCCTCTGTCACTGGGTGCTCCCTCTGTCCTCTGCATCCCTGCCATGTCTCATGGATGATGTCCCTCCTGGCCCTAGTTGTGGTGATCTCATAGGTCCACTCACCCCCATGCTGCTTAATGACCTTCGAGAGCATGCCCTGCTCTCTGTCCTCGATCGTGCCCGATATGAAGGTGCTCTCTGCTCTGGTGGAACTGCACTCTCATATAGTGTCCTCCAATGGTGTATCTCCTCTCCAGTCTCTACCAACATGTGTACCATCTCCCGTGCACTAGCATCCTGAATCGATCCAATGTACTCAGTGACTCTCTGTTCCTCTCGTTGTGCCTGAGTTATGGTTGTATCTCGAGCCACTATGAGTCTGGCTATCTCTGCTCTGAACTGATCCTACTATCTCTCTAATGTTGCAATGTGATCTTGCTAACTCGCTATGGTAGCCCTGCACATCTCCATCTCCTCTGTCATTGTTGTCTTTGGCTCTATGGGTATATCCTGCAATGGTTCCTCCTCGTCATCCCCCTCATCCTCATCTCCGTCCTCATCATCCCCCTCCTCATCTCTATCCTCATCACCCCCCTCATCCTCATCTCCATCCTCATTACCATCCTCATCATCCTCATCCTCATCATCTCCCTCCTCCTCTCCTGTGAGTGGGAAGTCCTCCTGTCGCCTAGGTACTGGAATATCCAGATCTATCAATGGCACTGGCCATCATCGTGCAAACCATCTCTCATATTCCTCTATCGTCCCAGTGTCTGCCACATCTAATCTCCAATCCCACTATCTCTGTTGTAGCTATGAGAAGTCAGCATATGCTATGTGTGGCTGAATCATACTCCCCCACTAACTCATCTCTCTGTGAGATTGGGCAAACTGAGCCATCCTCCTAGGTACATCCTGCCTCTCTCCAAACTGTCGTCTGACCCTCTTTGGCAGGTACATCTCAATCACTCTCTGGCAATTCACTGGTCGCCCAATCAAGTATCTCTCCTATCTACAATACGGTAGCTCCTCACTATCATCTGACCATCCAGGGCAATCACGATATGGCCTCCATGTGAACTCTCTCAGTCTGTCTAGCTCGTGTCGCCAATACAATATGTATCCAAAAGGACCCTGTCTCAGTGCTCCTCCATAGCAATACACATATGGTCGGTGTGGTACTACCTATCTATCTGTAATTGGTTGACATATGGCTATGTGCTCAAATGCCCATACCTGTAACAATGTGACTCCGCAGCTCAACGTTTGCACTCCCTGATATGCTATCCGATGCAGCTGAAAATATAGCATAGCTAGTACACATGGTCCCCATGCATACACCATCCCCTATGTCACCATCCACTCTAGCACTCTTCCCCATCCAATAGGGAATCCATGTCCTCGTCTGTCCCCTGCTAGTAGACATGCTATCACCACTGCTATCACCACATACCATCGGTCATACTCTGATGCCATGCTCTCCCAGCCAATCTCCCTCTCTACGATATCCAGATCATCTGTGTCGCACTCAAACAATCTACACAACGCGTCTCTCCCTGTCACTAGGTCATACTCTACCATCTCTCCATGAAACGGAATGCGGAGGATACGCCATACATCCTCTAGTGTCATCGTCGCCTCTCCAGTCGCCAGATGGAATGAGGAAGTCTCTGAATGCCATCGCTCTGCCAATGCGGTAAGCAGTCCTGTGTTTGCCCTAATCTTGGGCATGAACGTGATATAGTATATCCCCAGTCTTGCTAAGGTATCTCTGTCTGTGCTCCTAAGTCTATGTCGTAGCATGAAGCAGTCAGATCGGTTCTCTCGTGTGATCAACGGACACTGTCGACTCTGCATCAAATTGGGGCACATTTTTGTCATTTTTAGGGTTTTCTCCTATGGGTTGCATTTCCTCATTTTCATGTCCAATCAGAGTGTATTTCATCTAATATGACCTATCTTACCCTTATCCCCTTTTTCCAGATCATTGGCATGTCATTTTGACCAAAATTAGGGTTTGCATTGCACAATTGTGCCTGTGTCAAGGAACCTGCGCCTGTGTCAAGTAACCTGTGCTTGTGTCTCCCTACAAAAGTGCAGAAGACCCCACACAAGCGCAGGATTCACCCTACACAAGTGCAGGACTCTTTTTTTGCATCCCCTATGGGCCCCGCAATGTCCCGCAAGTGGTCAAAATTCATCAAATTAAAAACATGGGTTTTTGAGATACATATCGCTGCTCCTACGTCGTTCGGTCGTCTGAATGTGTGTACATGTTCTCTGAGGTGATCTGCCATTGGAATGTTCGCCATCTCTCTGCAAGTGTCCTTTTCCAAAGCAACAAATTTTCCTCTTGGGCTAGTGCAAATGAGCAATTTTCACCCTCTTTACCTCATGTATAGATCTTTGTTAGTGCATAGATGGATGTGCACCCTCTCCATCTTATGTTGGTCATGGTCTTTTGTGTCGTTAATTTCTTGTCCTTCATGCATCCAGTCTCTGATTGTCCGTCTGTTCGATCCTATCATTTTTATCGATCAATTGGCCTCTTTTCTGCATGTTTCCGGCCAATTCCTCGAGGGGGCATGCATATGTCATTATTATTGTCTGGGGCATTTTCATTATTGTTCTTTGAAACAATGCTTAAAATTGCATTGTCTCAAAGAGGGGCAAAATGTAGACACCTAAAAATGGTCAACGCTTGCGGAATCATACTTTAACATTTGCGCATTGCCTCATTTTAGGTTTTTGCATCGCATTAACATTTCTCCTATGATTCACACTTGGTCTTTATCATTTGTGAGCATCGAGTCATTCTTCTACATTCTTCATTCATCTCACCTTCAAATTTAGTCTTGTCGACAATGCTATCCAGTCATGATTTTGATCAATTTTATCCTATCGCATCAATGTGCGTGCTCATTTGTCATTATTTTGGACATCGTCAATCCTAATTAAGGGTTTTGTCCTCCTGTCAATCTTGCGATCGATTTGTCATCGATCGTTGTCCTCTTATCAATCTTGTCATCTGGCGATTGATTTATCATCAATACTTATCATTTTTAATCTTGTCGTTTAACGATCGATTTGTCATCGATCGTTGTCATGTTTGATCTTGTCATTTTGCGATCGATTTGTCATCGATCGTGGTCATTTTCAATATTGTCATTTTGCAATCTATTTTGTCATCAATCCTTGTCTTTTCATCAATCTTGTCATTTCGCGATCGATTTTGTCATCGATCATCGTCTTTCTCAATTGTGTCAATTTGGATCAATTTGTCATTGTTCCTCGTCAATTGGCATTTTTATCAATCAAATCATTTATCACATTGGTCCTTTGTTAATTAGAATCAAATCGAATCAATTATCTTTCATCAAGACCTAATTCATCTTCTAGGGTTTCCTGATTTAATCATTTAACCTAGTTTGTCATTTCCCTCTTTAGGATTAATAAATTATTTATTTATCCTAAGTCTTCTCATCACAATTAAATGTTTATTTAATTGGCTAATTATTCCTCTTTGTGAATGAATTAATTAATAAATGAAAAATTATTGATTAATTCACTAATTTCTAATTTCCATCAATTTCTTAATTCCTAAATTCTTAATTCTCTAATTTCTTAATTTCTTAATTCCTAATTTCAATTTCCTCCTATTTCTCTCCTAAATTCATGGGAATGACATAGAAGTTTGTCATAATTTGTCATAATTGACAATCAATCAATTCTTGACATAGCAATTTGTCATAATTTGTCATAAATTATCAATCAAGCAAATTTTGCATAGAAAGTGCATAATTTGTCATAGTTTGTCATAATTGATTTGCAATTTCCATTTGATTTGAATCATGCTAATCTTGTCATTTCTCCAATTTGTCTATAAATTGGATGAATTTCTTCAATCAATTCCTTAATAATCAGATTATCGAATTTCTAATCAATCACACTTCGAATACTTTTGAGCAATTTTCTTACCTACTTGCTTTCAATCATGTATGTGCACTTGTAGGTGAGATCCACAACCAAACTATTTGAAGAGGAAAGAAGAACAATGGAGCCGCATGAAGGAAGCATTTGGATTTACCTCTGGTTTGCATAATCTTTTTTAATGTTTCAATTTTCGTGTCTCTATTGAATGTGTTTAGGATAGATCATTGCAATTGTGCTTTCGTGATTGAGCTATGTTTAATGTTTATACTTGTCTTGTGATGATTTCCAAATTCCTATGCTACAACAAATCTATTGTGGATTGTGCTAGAACACTAATGATTGAAAAGAAGGTGCCACAAACATTTTGGAGAGAAGCAATAAGCACAGTTGTTTACACCTTAAACCAAGTTCAATTGAAGAAAGGTACTTTGAAGACACCATATGAGATCTGGTATGATAAGAAACCTAATGTTAGTTATTTTAAAATCCTTGGAAGTAGATGCTATGTTCATAAAGATGATAGAAATGGCAAGTTTGATCAGAAAAGTGAAGGAATGTTTCTAGGTTACTCTTCTATAAGCAAAGAATTTAAATGTTTGATCAAATCATCTAAAAAAATAGTAGAAAGTGAAAATGTGAAGATTGATGAATTTGCAGAAAGAAATGATGAAGGAAATTCCAAAGAACCAGAAGACTATGATGAATTTGTCTATGTGCAACCGAGAAGTCTTACCGAGAAGACTGTTGAAGAAAATGAAGAAAATATCCAGTTACCGAGTGATGAAGAAGATCATACAGAGCCTACCGAGCCTGTATTAGCCAAGTATGTCAGAAGACATCATGCACCAAGTCAGATTATAGGAGATAAGCATGATCCAGTGATGACAAGGAACAAACTGAGACAGAACACATGCTTGATATCTGAATTTGAACCGAGAATAGTGAAAGAGGCATTTAACAATGAAGATTGGGTAAATGCTATGACAAAAGAGATTGATGAAAATCAAGAAGATTGACACATGGACACTAATCCCAAGACCGAAGGACAAAAATGTAATTGGTACAAAGTGGATTTTTAGAAACAAGTTAAATGAAAAAGGAGAGGTCATTCGAAACAAAGCAAGATTAGTTTGCAAAGGTTATGCTCAAGAAGAAGGAATTGATTATGGTGAAACTTTTGCACCTGTTGCTAGACTTGAAGGAGTAAGAACATTGTTGGCCTATGCTGCTTTCAAGAACTTCAAGGTATATCAAATGGATGTCAAATCTACATTTCTGAATAGAATATTAGAAGAAGAAGTTTTCATTGAACAACCTGAAGGATTTGTTGAAGACAATAATAAAGATTAGGTATGTAAATTGAACAAAGCATTATATGGTTTGAAACAAGCACCAAGAGCATGGTATGAAAGATTGCACTCTTATTTGATTAAGATTGGTTTTATAAGGACAAGTGAGAGCAACAACATGTACATGAAGAATGATGAAAATGGAATATTGATCTCAGCTATATTTGTTGATGATATTATATTTTCTGGAAATGACTCTTTATGCAAGAACTTTGGAAATGAAATGAGCAAAGAATTTGAGATGTCATTAATCGGTGAGATAAAGTATTTTATAGGTTTACAAATACTGCAAATGAAAAATGAGATTTTCATTACTCAATCCAAGTACATAAAGGAAATCTTGAAGAAATTTGGAATGGATGATTCAAAACTAGTAAGTACTCCTATGACTACCAACTATAAATTATCAAAGAATGATGAATCTGCATCTGTTGATGAGACACTCTACTGATCCATGATTGGAAAACTATAATATGTTGTTCATAGCAGACCAGACATAGCACATGTAGTAGGTATAGTTGCAAGATTCTCTGCAGATCCTCAGGAAACACACATGACAACAATCAAAAGAATTTTTAGATACTTGAAAGGCACAGAAGATTATGACTTAGTATATCAAAAAGGAAATGATTTTGATTTAAAAGTTTATACTGATGCTGATTGGGAAAGCAACATTGATGACAAAAAAAGCACAAGTGGTGGAGCTTTCTTTTTAGGAGAAAGACTAGTGAGTTGGCTTAGCAAGAAACAAGGATGTGTTTCACAGTCAACAGTAGAAGCTGAATATGTTGCTGCAGCATTGAATTGTACCAACATTACATGGATCAAACAACTATTGGAAGGTATAAATGAGAAAGTTACAGAGCCAGTAACTATATTCTGTGGCAATACTAGTGCCATTAACATTTCAAAGAATCCTGTTATGCACTCTAAGACAAAGCACATATCTATCAAATATCATTATCTTAGAGAAGAAGCTCAAGAGAAGAAAGTGGTGTTGGAGTATGTTAGCACAAAGGAGCAAATAGCAGATATCTTCACCAAGCCACTACCAAAGGACACTTTTGAATATCTCAGAAGCAAGTTAGGGGTCCTACCCCTATCTTCTACTCACTGACAGAGTTCGGTGAAAGCATCAGTCCGATGACTCTAATGAATATCTTTTGGGGAGTTGATGTTGGAGTTATACACTTTAGGATGTTTTCTAAAAGTGTACTGGAATTAATACTGAAATTAATATAGGAATATTACAGGGAACAGGAATTGAAGACAAATGCTCTGACCGAGACTCAGTTGATACACAACAGCAGGAAATCACTTCTTACAAAAAGAAATTATGTTTTAGTTATTTTCTTTTTGGCATTGTTGTCAAAGGGGGAGAATACCTATGAAGGGGGAGAAGACCAATATAGGGGAGAAGACCTATCAGGATAAGACTAGGAGAAAACTAAGCAGACTACAGATTGGAAAGAAGACTGAGAAAACAGGAGAAGTCTAATGTATGGGGGAGAGTATTTTAGCATTTCAGAATCACAGCAAACCGAATCTATTAAGGTCAAATCAATTGGTTTTTCCATCAATGCCAAAGGGGGAGATTGTTGGCAATATCGCATTATAATAGACAATGAAAGATTGTTGGCATTTCTTAAGGATATTGAGAAGGTTGTTGATGATTATGGATATAACTGATTAAAGATGTTTTACTATCTTGATATTATTATTTTGTCATTGATGTCAAGAAATTGATTTTCTAATTTAGTATGATGTTGCCATATTTTGAGAAGTATGATATGAAGATTATAAAGAAGTTGGTAAAAGACACAGGAAAGAATATGATGAATAAGGGGATGAATAAGGTATTCAATGGGAAACTACTACCGAGTCAGACAATGATGAGATCATGATGTTTTAGATTGTTTTAACATCATACATATGTTGTAAAATGTAAAGGTTAATACTATACTATGTTATCAACCAAGGAACCTAGTTGGTAAACCCTAAGGTTATCGCTATCGGTTAATGAAGGCGGAATGTCTACCGAGTGAAGTTTAGTATTCACCAAGTTGTTACCGAGTTGTAACCGAGCTATAACAGAAAGCATTGAATGTTTTCATGCTATATTTAATGAAGGAAGTTGATGAGCTGGAGAGGATCAATGGTTGGTAAGCTGTGGAAGAAGTTTGTTAACGAATCTAAGGCAATGGAAAGTCGGCATGAAGATCTATAGCTCAAATTGAACCGCAATACCCTGGCACAAGTTCCAAGACTATTATGCAAGTTCTAAGGTGGGGTAAAATGTTTTCAGATCGAAAGATGCATTGAACCTAGACAAGATTGAAGATCTGATGGCTATGATTGATCATCGGAAATGTGATCAAGGAGATTAAGCGGTTACCTAATTGTTTATAAATAGGAAACTGTTGATAAACAATGTATGCGGGCAAGTGTATGCACAGGGATGCTACATAGTGATTACCGAGCACAATAGCTTGAAGATCTGTTAGAATAACAGAGTATAGAAGCCCAGCAGATACACAAGATTAGTTCTATGTCTAGATTGTATTGAACAAATAAGAATCTGCTTTAGCATTTTAGATGTGAAGTTGCAGATAGATTTTTATTACTATTGTTTTGTGAAAGTGACAGAAAATCTCTTAACCAAGTGGACTTAACAGTCTTATATGTAAATCCTCTAGCAAGGTGACATTCTGATTGAGTGTTTGAAATCCTTTGACAAGGTCACTTCTAACAAAGTGAAGATCCTAATAGATCTAAGGGAAATCCCTTAACCAGGTCACATCTAGCAATGTGTTTGTAATCTTTAACAGGATTTGCTTTTAACCGAGCATACTCTAGAAGAGTATATTTCTTAGTGGGTCTGAAATCCCACAATGGTTTTTCCCTATTTGGGTTTCCACGTTAAATCTGGTGTTATGAGGTTTATATTGTTCATATGCTTTTGAGTTTGCATGTTTGACAGTTTTGGATATATGACTGATATATATGTTACCGAGGTTGAATCTGATGTTTTTATGGATGATTAAGTTTGTATGATTCACCCCCCCCCCCTCATCTTGTTGGCTATTGGATTTGTACTTATATTAAGTATCAGAACTATCAGATAATTCACTCGAATGCAAATACTAGTACTGAAGATGATGTTGGTAGGAAGAAAAGAAAAAGGAAAGTAAAACTGGGGTGAGAGTGGGAGATGACAAGGAGTTTTAAGATTGATTGGGTAGAAAAGCACCCATTCATTGAACCAGTCCCAAACAATGATGAACAACCAACAGAATGCAGGTGTAAAATTTGTAATCGGAAAACTAAAAGAGAGAAGAAGATGCAGCTAAAGCTTGACACCATAGAAAAGCATATTGGTAAGGTTTATGAAAAACAAATCATAGATGGAAAGGAAACACCAGTAGTAAGATGGAAATCAAAGGAAGAATGTCTTCATGTTAAGTATGTCACGGAATACGAAGAGAATAACCATAAAATGACACTGATTGGTAATAGTGGATTTGGAAATACAATCAAGGTTGGGCTTGAACATACAGTGAAAGATGCAAACCTGGTAAAGATTGTTCAAATGAGTGTTATTTTTCATATTCTATTGAGAGGGCATCCTATGAAATATTTCCCAGAATTTAGTAATTTATTATCTTTTTTGAATGTTCCTCACTATCCTATGTCACATTGGTCAATAAACGTTGGATGGGAAATGACAAACTGTCTCGCTAGGTGGAAAAGCAAAATTTACAAGAGAGTGTAAAAGAGTCAAATTTCATTTCATTATCCATAGATGAAGTTACTATGGTAGATAACACTGCTTGGGTTTGTATGCATGTGTATACTGTAAAAGAACACGTCCGCCGAGCTCATCTACTCTGTGTTCGTAAAATGAGGGGCAATTTAACAGCAGAAAATTTATATTTGGAAGTTAAGAAAGCTTTGAATGAAATTGCTGGTATGGATGACTTGACAATTGCCAAGAAGTTGGTGTGTGTTGGAGCTGATGGAGCTGCAGTAATGCAAGGTCAAAGGACCGGTCTTTGCACAAGATTACAAACTAGTATTGCACCATACATGGTTGACATTCACTGCATGGCCCATTGAATGAATTTAGCATATATAATTGTAAGCAATTTCCCTACAGTGTCAAAAGTTGAAGATCTGGTCCATGAGCTCCACTCATACTTCTACCGAAGTCCTAAACATTTTGCAAAATTTTAGATTTTTGCTGAGGGAGTAATAGCAGGAAACAAGCTTCTCAGGGATGTTGAGACCAGATGGATCTCCTTGCATGGACCAGTAGAATGAGTTCTAACAGAATATCAATCCTTGATCGGACTAATGTATGAGAAACACCTCATAGTAGACAAAGCTCCTGATCTCTTACATAAGTTAAGTGATATAGAGACTCTGTTAACTTTAGCTAGTCTTCTCCCCATGTTGGATTCAATGAACAAACTTGTTAAGAAAGCCCAAGATAGAACTATGTATAGCAATGAGTATAGCACTCTATGTAAAATGACATGCTTGAGCCTGGATGGTCTATATTCAGATCTAACAGGGTGAAGCCCAAATTTTTTTAGGTGGCAGATAATTACAGATTTGAATCATGCCGAAATTTTTTTACATTTCAATACAAAAAATGAGTTATGTGTCTTTGTAAAAGGATTTCAAATACCAATGCACCAATCTAAGATGGGCAAGTGAGGCAAAGCACTACCAGTTAAAAAGGAAGATTTTGACCGGATTGTTAAATCTATTAGTGATAATTTGAAGTCTATTTCACATGAACTTTCAACTGAGATTTGTGAAAGATTCCCTTGAGAAGAAATACTTGAAGCCATGGGTTGTGTGTATCCTCAATTTTGGCATCCCATTGGAGATAATCCAAATGACGTAAAGTTGTTTCATAAGAAACTAGAGGAATTGATATTGACATTTTCAAAAGATGCATATTGCAATGGACAACCAATAGAAGGAATTTTAAATTCAGATCATCTTAAAAAATAATGTAAACACTTTGCATTGTTTATGAAACAACAGTTGGTTAACTTGGAGAATCCATTTGAACTTGGATCAATCACAAGACTTTGGAAAAGGATAGATCAAAGTGAAGCATTGCGTATTGCAATACCAAAATATTTGAAACTTACTGATAGATGTCAAACAATGATATTGGGGTCGGTGGAAGATGAGAGAGTTTTTAGTGCATTAGGGCTTTTGAAATCAAAGATCAGAAACAAATTAGACAAAAATTTGGAAACTTACTTGAGGTTGTTTGTAACTCAGTATAATGTTAGAGATTTTCCATATGATAGGGCACTGGCAATCTGGAATTCCATGCATGAAAGATGAGGGTTGTGCAACACTTTAAAAGCTGGTGGTGCTACTACTAGTGCTAGTGCTGAGACAAATGATGGATCACAAACTCAGACACAGCATGAAGACAAAGAAATTTTTGAATACCCGACTCAGAATGAAGATGAACCTATTAGTACTAGTTAGTTTCCGGATCTTGAGTCCATTTGGGATATAGAAGCCTCAGATTGAGTCACTGAAGTGAATTAGCAGTCAGTTTATAGGTATTTATAATTATACTACAGTTTTTGAGTCATTACAATTTCAATTTGCAATAGTATAGTTATCATTGATGATTTTTGATATTGTATTCCTTGAATTTGTCAATCAGAACAGATACTTATTTCATATTTTTAATTGTGAATTTGAATTATTAGTAAACAATTAGAATTTATTTTTTGAATTATTAGTAAACAATTGAATTATTAGTAAATTGGTTCCACATTATGTTGAACATGAAATGCAACAATTTGTGTCACAAGATCCATAAAATTATTCATATTGTATAACTATTAGAACCTTTCTACTATTCTACATTAAATGCTTAACATGATGTTCATGGCGATTAGGGTTTTGTGTTTGTTTTTTGTCTTAGTTGGCTAGTAAACCAAAGTTATCATGCATTGAAAATCTGAGTTGTCCTCTCTTTATTTGTCCATGACACATGTCAACATCAAGTGTGGTCAAACGGTTGGTCATACAATGAGACATGTTTAATGTTTCATCTCTAACTCGTAGATAAATTTCATGTTTAACAATTTTAAGTGGCGAGTTAGCGAGTGTTGGTTTGGGTTTAAATCGCGAGGTCTCTATTTTTTTGAGTGTTAGTATTTTATGTTAGCGAGCTGGAAATTGTTAATGAAATTGCTTTGGTTGCAAGGTCTCGAATTGGTTTGATGCCATGCATAATAGCCGCGAGAGTTAGCGAGTAAGTCATTAATGGTCTATGTACCACTACTCGTGCCTGTTTATGATGGTAATTAAATAAAACATTGATTTTTGTTGGTACTCATTAGGTCGCTGCAGTCAAGAGATAAAAAGTTTTGAGATTTTATGGTTATCGCTAGCTCGCAGGTCCTTTATCATCAAGTCATTTTAAGTCGCGAGCTTGCGAGTACTGGGAGATTTTAGTTGTCGCTACCTCGCAAGATGTTTTGCACTTGACCATTTTATGTTGCGAGGTTGCGACTGGGTGTGATTTTATGTTATCGCAAGGTCGCAAGGTGTTCGTGTTAAGTCATTTTAATTTGTGATCATGCGATGTGGTTGGTATCGCATCTTAGTTGGTTTTGTCACTTGCTCGTAGGTTTTGAAGTTGTTTAACATTTTATGTTGCGATCTAGTGATAGGTAAGTTTTGGTCTGATTTTGTGGTCATTGCATGCTCGTGGGTTTGTAAGTCTTAAGTCAAAAAGTGTTGCGAGCATGCGATGGTAGTTAAGTGTCTTTTTGTTGCAGGATCGCAAGGGTTTAAGTCAAGTTAAGTTTCAAGTTGCGAGCTTGCGATGAAATAAGTTGTTTTGTTAGATTTGCAGTGGTCACGAGCTCATAGGTAAAGAAAGAATATTACAAATGTTGTTGCGAGGTTGTGACTAAAGGGCTTGATGAAGATCAACGGCTGTCACTCACTTGCGAGATTCTTTGAGGATTCGTAAAAGGGGTTGCGAGCTTGTGATTAAGAGAATTTGGTAGCATTGTCGCTAACTCGCTGGTTAGATTCCAAATTGTTATAACCGATTGCGAGTGTGCGATTAAAGATGGGGATTGACACATGAACTTGTTTGCCAAGTTCTGTAAAAGTTTTGAATGACAATCGCCAATTAAATAGAAGGGCATGAATTCAAATTTCGCTTGAGTACTTCAGCTTTGAATTAATGCCATAGTAGCTAGTTCATGCAAGTGTCACAATTAATGAGACTGGAGAGAAGTGACGGTGCTCAAATACCATAAATTGCATGATTGAGCCAAGATTTTGTATAATTGCATTAATGCATTCTATCTTCGAGGTAATCCAGTGAATTGAGCTCTACAAAAATGTTGGAGAATTTGGAGTGTTGGGTATGGGAAAATTTCAGAAAATTGGTTAAGTTTTTCTCCTGCAGCTAAAATGAGCAAGGCGATGAGTGGAACTGGAGGTTCCAAGCCCAAGGCCATGACAAGTGGAGGACCTAGAGGTTCCAAGCCCAAGGCCATTGAGGAAAAGACGGTTAAGAAATACAAAGATGAATTTGTAGAATGACTGCCAGGGACTTTTGTTGCTTTAAATACAAATGATTTGGCATGGAAATATTTATGGAGAAAATGTAGAAACTTGACCACACTTCATATGACTGGTTCTGCTCTGTTTCATTATTTCTGGAATGATAGGATTAAGGGTGTCCCGATGTCAAACCCTTGGGATTTAAATATGGCAAAGTTAATTGTCCCAGATGTGTATGTTGATGTGGATTTGATCAAAGAGTTGGCCAAACGCTATTGCCCAGTATCTAGGGTAATCATAAGAAAGAACCAGTCTGCCCTAGTTTCAATTAATAGAGCTATCTTTGTTGAAGCTTTCCAGATTACTGGTGTTGCATGTACATATATAGATTTGGAGCGGATTGCAGAGGATTGTGACAAATACAAAGGTGTTATCAAGAAGCATGCAATGCCCATATACATGCCTAGGGTGAATAGGAAACCAGTTATAGTTCCAGATAGTATCAAACCACCATTTGACATCACACCTTTCCACCATTATATGCATTGTACAATCTATGGATTATGCAAAGTGTTGGGTTTTGATGGAGATCCAATAGTGTCAATTGAATTACTGATGATTGCTATAGACATTCAACACCCAGATCTTAACAAAGATTACAATTATGTGGGCTATGTGGTTGAACACATTCATAATGCTCTAGTTGAAATTCAGAGTGGTGCACCCAGCTCTACATTCAAGCATTATTCATTGTTGATGCATTTAATCTTGTTCTATAATGTTGAGTTCATGGATAAAAAATTGGAGCTTTTCAAAGAAGAATTGGGTGTCTTAATGACAATACAAAGATGGACCCAGGTTTGGGACAGTAGTTCTCCCCATTCTTCTTTCCTTTTCTTTAAAAATTAGATTGTTTTGCCAATTATGGAAATGTTAGGAATAAATAGGGAACGATTGTCAATTAATGTTAGGAGAGTTTTGAGACCTTACCAGTATGTTCCAAACTGGTCTATTTCACATAACTGGGGGGACTTTTTCTTTTTTGATAACTTTACTATGATCGGAGTCTATGGGTGTCCTCAACCTCCCTATATTTAACCAAAATTTGTTCCAATTAGGATTGCTTTTATGGAGTTTATTTGGCAATTGACCCTAGTTGAAAAAGAATACCTTGACAAACACAGGAAGGGTTCTCTTCTTCCTAGGCTTTGGATTGTGTCTGATTTTACCATTGGTAGAAGCTCCTTTGATGAAGTAAACAATTTCCTTAAACATTATAGGTTGGTTAATGTTGTGTCTAGATTCTGCAATCCTGAATAAATGTTATTGCCAAAAATGACACCTTGGGCCACAATAAAGGAACATGAACCATTGGATGATGAATATGTGGTTAGAAATTTGCTGAGAAAAGAGGAAGTACAAGAAAGGATAAGAAAATAGAAAAAAATGATGAGAGTTGAACCAGAATTAAAGGTTGTTGACCCTAGTTTCTCGGGTTTTTGCCCTGATAACCCGTACATGGAGAGGATTAACAGAATGTTGAGTTTATATGAAACTTTGATGGAACAAATGCCTCAAATTCTAGAAGTGACTACTCAACAGCAAGACCCCCAAGATGGACATTCTTCACATGGCAAGAGGCCACTTAGTGTGTCTATTGATAATGTAGAGAGTGGGGATGAAGTTCAATCTACTTGAGTTCTAGTTGCAAAGAAACAAAAAACTAAAGAGGTCGGTACAATTGTGAGGAGAGACCCTGCTATAGAAATTATTATAGAACAAGGACACTACTTTCATCAAATAAGGACACATCTCAGAGAAGCAGGGTGGAATGAAGAATAGGGAGAAACAAACGAAGCCCTTGCTCAAGGCTTTGATGAGCGTGTGATGTTGTCAAATGAGTTCATGAAAGATGATTTTATTAAGTCAGATGAATTTAAAAGTTTTTTGACAAGGTTGAAACAAAATCAATTAAGACAAAATCTAATCATAGAGGAAGGAAATGTAGAAAAGAAAGAGGAGATCATCAAGGCACTGTAGGAATATGATCCTGGTAGGGAGAAAATATCTATGGAACAAGCAAGACAATTGATTAAGAGTACTGGTATGATTATGATGCCTGACTAGGATATCTAGTCTATTTTTATTATTGATCAAATTAGGAAGCAAGAGGACCCAATGTTTAAAACTGAATTTGAAATTGGAGATGTAATAAGAGGATTAGGATTTAATCCTAAGTCAAAGACACTTGTTGCTTGGTCTTTGGCCCCTTCCACTCAAAAGCCCCACCTTCTAAATATCCAAGTAGAAAAGAAAGCTGACAGAATGATCTAGAATTTGCAAAACACAACTGACACGGAGATTGCCTCATTTTTTACTCAAGTTTATTTCATGAATTTATCAAAAATAGAGGATTTGTCAAGAAGATACACATAAACATATAGCCAATTGATTGCATTATCTAAAAATTATGAAGAGACACTAATGAAGAAGGGCGCTCTGGAGGAAGAGTTAGTGGAGTTGAAAGAAAAAATTGCAAATGAGCCCCCTCCAATACAGATTACAGAACAAGTACAAGAAATACCAGTTGATGTGACAGCAAAAATGGAGGAATACATAGAGAAAATTGAAAAGCTTGAAAAGGAAAAAAATGTCAAGGCTATCTCTGTTGTGTTAGGAATTCTAAAACACAGGATTAATGTATTGAAAGGAAAATTGATGGTAGTGCATGATTTGCACATTTCTTTGAAAGAGGCAAGTAAAACATCTTCTGAGGCTGTCACTTTTCTTGGACCTTTGTTCAATGTTTGGTCGGGAAGAAGCATATTAATGGATAAGCTAGATACTGCAATGATGTATAGTGATGATTTCCCTCCCAAGATCAGTGACACTAAAGACATGGTGGAGGTAATGAATGTAGCTTATGCATTTTTCATAGAGAAGGATGTGCTTATAAATGAAAAATTGCAGACATTTGGGGAAGGTTATAGTAAATTGGTGCCTTCAATTTAGGGTAGTAATGGAGATTTGAAATCAGTTTCTGATTGGACCAGCGGATTTGATTTGATTCTAGAGCAAGAAGAAATAATCAAGCATATAGATGAATAGGTTGATGCTGATTTCCTTAACGGTATGCTTGATTCACTGTTCAAGGTTGAGGTTGACCATGCAAAGTTTATTGTTGTGGCCAAGATAGTTACAGATGTCAGATGGATAGATTCAGTTGCAAAGTTGGAAGAGGTAAAGGCATGCAGTTGGCCAATAGACAAAGACGTGGACAGGAGGCAAGCCATGCTAAATCAAAAGAAGAAATACCAGGTTGCTACCCAAGATTACTCACAGTAATTCTAATCTTGTTGAATCCTCATCTTATAAAAGGATTCCAAGATTAATTTGAGAGGGATGACCACTTTTTCTTTTTGATCGGTAGAGAGGGATGGCCAGTTGGCCACTTTTATTGGTGTTGAAAACTCTAATATAGTTATAATAGTTCAACTGTTCAAGAATTTGATAAGTGCATAGCTGAATCACATTTTGAATTTACTTTCTGATATCATTATGAATATAATATCAATATCATTTGTAGTTTGAGATCTTTACATAATTGTCTTTGTGTTGAATTTATGTTTTCACTGTGAATTGAATGGTCAAGGGTTTTTTAGCTTACGTATGAATCTGGGTTGTGTATGTAATATTATATTCATTCCTATTTATCTGCAAATGAATTTTATTGAAGTTTATTATTAGGTTGTCTTTGAATTGTAGCTGACTCTATTCCCTAGGATAAGGCACTGGTCTATTGTCTTGATGTTGACTTGGTGAAGTGACCTTCCAATTATAATAGTTGATTCATTGTGGGTGAACATGTTTTCTTGTTTGCCTTTGATTATGAAATTTTGTTTTGTCTATAACATCTACCATGGAATTGGATCCTCAAAAGATATTCCCTTTAATTGAGTTGCATGCATGTTTTACTAATTATGTTGTATCCCTATCTATCATAGTGTTTGATACTTTCATTCTTAATACTCTTATGATTTTATATGCTATGGATGTTTATGTAATATATATGGAGGTGAATCCGTAATATGATTCCAGACTAACATAAATTTTGCATTCCTGGGCATAATAGGAAGCATTAAATGAAAAATTGCATACACCATAACAATGCAACAAATGAAAAAAGTTAAAACTCATGATTTTGTTCATTTGAAAGAGATAGAATCATACACCAGAGAGAAATAGATCAAAATTTAATTTCTATTGAATAAAATTACTACTTCTGTCGACCATCACAAACTAAATTTATATATAACTCCTTCAAGAACCTACACAAATCTTGACACTAAATGCTTTTCATTTGCTCTGTAAATGACTATACAACTTGCTCCCTTCACCTAGAGTCTAGAATCACTATTGGAACCGGAAAAGGAACCCCAATGACTATACAACTTGCAAAACTGCTTGAGCCATGCCATTATCACCCTGATGCCTTTGGATGGAATGTGAAATGTTATGTTCTGTCCAACATATTGTTTCCAAATAGAGGAGGAAGCCTTCATGCCTAGGAACAAAGAAAATGGAAAGAGGAGCTCGAGCCTTCATGCCCACGATCAAGGAAAGTGGAAAGAGGAGATTTAGGGTAAATGCAATATGTTGGGGAGGGGTTGTAGCTTCCATTTCATCAAAAAGATGACTGGCTGCCACTCCCCACCCAAACAAATCGTTCTTTCATTCCTCTATGGGCTCCTTCTTCAAACCCCCTGCCATCCTATGGTAGAGTAGAAGTAGAGGATGTGCCATGCTTGGCCTTTCTTGATAAGAAAAGGCTTTCACACCCCTTCTGACAATCCTTCTCACTTTCACAACCCCTCTGACAATAAACAAATTCACATAGGAGAAAACAAAAAAATAGCCATCTGGTATTACAGAGAACACAACTCCATGCATGATCCTTCTCAAACATCATCTTCCTTTTTGAGGAAAAAACCACTCTCAGAAAATGAAAAATGTTTCTTTTCTCTTCTAACAATTAAGTCACCGCTCCATTGTATTTATAACCTTTTAACACTTCATTTGGTGATGCTCATTCACGTGAAAAATCATCATTTTGGTGTTTTTCAACATGACTGTAGACTCTAGAAGTCATGCCTATCAAATCCATTGCATCCTGCTAAGGCTCATCTATTGTGAAGGATTTTGTTCTGATTTTATTCCTCCTTGATTGAACAAATTCTGCTTCAGAATCCCTGATAACAAGCAACTTGAGCTCTGATTTCTCAGAGAAATCTGTGATCTCCCATCTCTAACTCAGAAGCTATCCAATCCTTATATGCCTTTGAAACTGTCATCCTCGCTTGTCTAATCAACCTCAACTCAGGAGAAACCTTGAAACTAGTCCCTCAGGAATGAGTTGGCATCCAAGCCTTAAAAATTCCTCGTACATATTAGCTTGCCACCACAATTGTCGCTAGCTCTCATATTTGTTTAATGTTAGCATTTTTAGGTTGCGAGCTATCGATTAGATAGTTTGTGGTTAAGTTTTATGGTTATTGCCAGCTCGCGAGGTAAAATGTCTGAAGACGTAATCAAGCCATGAGCTAGCGACAAGTTGGTTTGGGTTTACATCGCGAGGTCTCTAGCTTTTTGGGTGTTAGCGTTTTATGTTACCGAGCTGGAGATTGTTAATGAAATTTCTTTGGTCACGAGGTCTCGAGTTGGTTTGATGTCATACATTACAGCCGCGAGAGTTAGCGAGTAACTCATTTCATATAGTTGTCGCTAGCTCTCATGTTTGTTTAATGTTAGCATTTTTAGGTCGCGAGCTAGCCACTAGACAGTTTGTGGTTAAGTTTTATGGTTATCGCCAACTCGCAAAGTTAAATGTTTGAAAACTTGATCAAGCCGCTAGCTTGCAAGTGAAGTGCTACCGGTTAAGAGATAAATAGTTTTATGTTGGCGAGTATGCGACAGGGGTTAAAGTTACCACTATCTCCAAGTCACTATAGTGACGAGGACTTAACATAGTTGTGGTCGAGAATTAGTGAGTGGCAGTTCAGTTTCCCTTAGTCGCTAGATCTCGAGGTTATGAAGGCTTAGCATTTTCATCTCGCGAGTTGGAGATAGAGTTGTAAGGGCTTGTCGCTAGGTCATGAGATTTTCTAATGGGTAGTCTTTTAGGCAGTGAGTTGATGACTGTGTGCCACGTGTTTTAATGACTTAGCAACTTGAAATCGCCAATATATTTTTTTATGGTTTGAAAATAGCTTGAAATCGCCAATATTTTATTTTTATGGTTTGAAAATAGGTTGAAATCGCCAAAAAAAAAATTTAATGGTTTGAAAATAGGTTGAAATTGCCAATGCAAATATTTTTCTGGTTTTAAAAACATTACAATTCGCCCATGCAAATATTTTTTTGGTTTTAAAAACATTATAATTCGCCTGGATTTTTCACAAACTTTGAGCGATCATGACTAATTCGCCAATGGAGATTATTATTTTTTCTTCGTAAATTGCAAAAATTCGCCAGTAAAATTAAAATTTTCCTTGGGAATTATTCTGCTTTCGCCAGGTTTTTACACCTTATCCAAGGGTGGGGTTTCTTAAAGTTTTCCCTGGGAATGACCTTTTTGACAATAGTAGAGTCTATCTGATTTGTCTTTTATTTGTTCAACAACCTATGAAAACAAAAGAGGATTTAAAAATATCCTTAAATGAATTTGAAAAGATCCTAAACATACATCAACAATTAGCAAGAGAAAAGAAGTGTTTTTTTTATGTGCTTGTCGTGTTTTCTTGTCAAAGAAATCATCCACCATTTGAAAAAAGTTACATCCCAAAAACAAAATTCTTGAAAAAAAAGCCATCAATGCTTCATGTTTGGAAATCTCTCAAATACGCCAAGAAGTCAATTTATCGAAAAACCAAAAAGAGGCAAAATACAAAGAACATCCAAAAGAGAAAAAGTTTCTTGTACAAAAATCATAAATTGTTGCTAAAACACCGCACCTTCATCCATCGATATAATGATTTTAGCTAGGTTTCACCAACGACTTTGAATTAGAACCACTTGCATCCCAAGCTTTCTTTCAAAGACAAGCTTTATCATATCATCATAATCACGGTCAACGCATTCATCCATCATACATTCCACAACCCGCAATCACCTATTAGAGATTCAAAGGTTTCGCCTCTTCCTTATTTCATAAAGTTTTCTATATGTCATCTTCACTCATCAATTTCAAATCATTTCCAAAGTTCATACATTTCATCTTCCATATCTTTATCAAAATCCACACATATCTCGATAATCATTTTCCACATCACACATTTCCAAAACATATTTCATATTTTCAAATCATTTTTCAAATTCACATATCTTCCATAATCTCATTTCAAATTCACATTCCATATTCACATATCTCCATAATCATTTTCCACATCATACATTTCCAAAACATATTTCATATTTCTAAATAATTTTTCAAATTCACATATCTTCCATAATCCCATTTCAAATTCACATTCCACATTCATATATCTCCATAATCATTTTCCATATCACACAATTCCAAAACATATTTCATATTTCCAAATTTTTTTCAAATTCACATACCTTCCATAATCCCATTTTAAATTCACACTCCAAATTCACATATCTTCCATAATCCCATTTCAAAATCACATTCCAAATTCACATATCTTCCATAATCCCATTTCAAAATCACATTCCAAATTCACATACCTTCCATAATCCCATTTCAAAAGCACACATAGAAGACACACTTAGCAAACCTAGATTTAACAGACTTTTTGAAGAAATTCTCAAGGGAAGTGTTGATGCCCATTTTTTAAAACTTGCTCAAGGCAGGGCCAAACTTCCCATTGGCTTTGACGTATCACAACTTAAGTATATAATAGAATAATCCCAACATAGCCATCGACAAGAATAAAAT
This sequence comes from Cryptomeria japonica, assembly GCF_030272615.1. Taxonomy (NCBI): domain Eukaryota; kingdom Viridiplantae; phylum Streptophyta; class Pinopsida; order Cupressales; family Cupressaceae; genus Cryptomeria; species Cryptomeria japonica. The sequence goes on from NC_081413.1 coordinate 531,247,349, forward strand.
TAAGGTGACAAGGGGGAAAGGAATACACATAACTATGATGATAACTATCAACACGAAAACATCCTACCTCATCCTATAGAAATGGATATGTTGAGACAATAGATGCAAGACCTCTCCCAACAAGTACACTCAGGAAGGTCACAAAGAAATATGCTCTCAAAGGTGTTTGTTCATATCTATTTGATAGAAATATATACATGCCTTCTTTCCCATGCACCTTCAAAACCCCAAAGTTTTATAAATACAAAGGAAAGGGCAACCCTAGAGATCATATGCAAGAATTTTTCTCCGCCTGCTTAGAGGTTGTATATGAGGATACATATTTAATGCACTTTTTTCCCCAAAGTTTGGGAGGCTCAACCATGCAATGGTTCTCACACCTATCCAGTGGGATCAGGACCTTTGAGGACCTAGTAAAAAAACTTATCACTCATCATGCACATAACATAGAATGGGATGTCTCCATGGTTGATCTATGCAATACAAAAAAAATGAATGGCGAGTTATTCTCAACATTCTTACAAAGATGGAGACACCTTTCTAATAGACATTCCTTTCCCATTTCCAAAGAACAATTAGTTGAAATTTTTATTTCAAACTTAAATGGGGAAATGAAATTCTACTTAGACATAAAATCTTTAGACACTTTCAAAGATGTAATAGCTCAAGGACTTAAAATTGAGAAAGCCCTTATCAAAAAGGGACTTGTCAAAATATACAACGACAACAAGGAGGGTCCAAGACTAGCCTACAATAGTGACAAACCAAAGTTTTAGGCTAAGAACAAAAACATTGTTAACGATGTTGTTATGGATGCACTAACTATCGCCCGACCCATAGTCAAAATTTCAAGGCAAGTAGGTAATCGCAACAACATCGCTACCAATCAAGGTAATCCCCAAAACAGTCAAGGAAATCAAACTTCAAATACACAACAAGAGGAAACTAAAAATAGGTACCCTACCTACAAACCCAGTCGCACATATACACCCTTGGGAGAATCTCTTGAAAATATATTATGACAACTCATCTCTTCTAATCTTATCACATTGCCTAAAACGTTAAACTATGAACCACAAATTAAACCTTCATGGTGGAGAGATAATGAGTATTGTGAATTTCATAAAAAAAGGACACAGAACAAACAGTTGCCATTGGTTAAAAGATATTGTTCAAGACCTTGTTGATCGAGGTGACATAGAAGTGGATGGTTATAATGCAAAAAATTCCAATACAGATCATACCATATTCAAACATCCACTCCCATCACATGAGAAAGGAGGTCCCTCCCATCAAAGTAAGAATTAAGATAACACAACAAACTATACATGTGCACCATATACCTACACTGTCAATAACTTGTATGATGTCAATGAACAAGTTGCAACCATTACAATCAAATTTAAAGATCTCGCATGCAATGTTGTTACTCGTCGTAGTAAGATTAATGTACAAGGCACACCATCAAGAGCGACATACATGCCCAAACATTATAACCTTGTGGACCAATTAAGTAAGACACCAACACTTATCTCTATACTCAAGCTTTTGCACTTATCACCCTCATATAAAACCATCTTATACCAAGCTCTCCAAGCAGCATCAGTTCCACCCGACCTCAATGTAGATCAATTTTAATCCATGGTTGGTAGTCTCAAGTCATCCCCATGCCTCACTTTTGCAAAGAATGATGACGCATCCTTTCAACAACCACATAATGCCCCTCTCCATATTGAGGGATTCATACATAAACACAGAATAAAGTGAGTCTTGATTGACAATGGAGCTAGCCTTAACATTTGTACCTTACAATTAATCACAACATTGGGATATGCAGAAGATGCAGTAGATGCCAGGAAGTGGATCACAATCAAGGCCTATGATGATGCATAATGCTCCTCTAAAGGGTGTGTTACTCTACCAGTAAGAGTAGGACCCATGGTGAAGAATGTGGTTTTCCAAGTCCTAAACCTCCCTCTTCCATACAATCTCCTAATAGGTAGACCATGGATTCATGCCATGCAAGCAGTACCATCCACTTACCATCAATGCATCAAGTTTCAACATAACGAAGTAGAGATTACTATCCTTGGTGATGGCAACCCATTCGCCTTTTGGAACAATGTAAGGCACCAACCTGATATCACATTCCATAGGAATAGAGAAGCGACCACCTCATCATCTTACATCCACCCCACAAATCTCATCAATCCACCGATCCCTACACCCAAACAGGAAAAGCTGAAAATGAAAGTAAAACATAAAGGCTCATGAGAGTATAATATTAGTCATCTTTTCTATGTTGGCCAACTACCTGTCTCACCTAGGACTCATGGAAAACAACAATAGTCACTCAAGCCACTTATTGCTGTCAATACCACTACACTTGATCGATTCGTCCCAAGCAGATCACAAGAACATGAAACTATTGATGAAGATTTGGCAGGATGGATCTACAAAGACTCTTTTGATATAGCTAGACAATAGGTCACAATCCCTATAGAAAGGTATGGTAAAGGTTTTACCCTAATGAAAAAGATGGGCTATGATGGCCATAGTGCATTAGGATCCCACAAACAAGGTGTACAAAAGCCATTACAACCATTGTTACAACCATGAGATACAAATGGACTCGGATTCAACCCTGGTAATGTTCTTAGTTGACTGATGTTCCTAGGAGGTGGCATCTCCATAATTTCTTTGACCTTTGCAGGATCAACCTCAATTCCTTTGTTTGAAACAATATATCCTAGGAGCTTCCCGGAGGTTACCCCAAAGACACACTTCTTTGGATTTAAGCGTACATTATATTACTCCAATCTGTTGAAGATTTTGTCTAGTACAACGAGGTGACCCTCTCTAGTTAATGACTTAGCTAGTAAATCATCCACATAGTCTTCCATCAGTGTATGCATCATATCATGGAAGATAGTAGTCATTTCCCTTTGATATGTGGCGCCAACATTCTTGAGACCGAATAGTATTACATTCCAACAGTATGTACCCCATGGGCATGTAAAAATTATTTTGTGTTGATCCTTTGGAGCAATCTTTATCTGGTTGTATCTTGAAAATCCATCCATGAGTGAGAGCATTGCATGTCCTGTTGTGAGGTCCATGATCATATCAATGTTTGGAAGATGGAAGTCATCCTTAGGACATGCTTTGTTTAGATCTCTAAAATTTGTATAGATGCGAATGTCCCCAGTCGGTTTTGTCACTGGTAATAGGTTGGAGATCCATTCTACATAGTCAGTGGGTCTTATGAAACCCACATCTAATAGCTTTTTGAGTTCAACTTTTACTAAGAGTGCAATCTGAGGATGCATCTTTCTAAGCTTTTGTTTTACTAGTTTGGCTCCTTCTGCTACTGTTAAGTGATGCATCACTAGCTCTGGATCAAGTCTTGGCATGTCAGCATAGGACCACGCAAAACTGATTTATTTCTTGTGAAAGAACTTTGTGAAATCATGATCTTTTGCTGGAGTCAGTGATTCTGCTAGATGTAGTATGTGTGAATTTTCAAGTGTCCTCAAATTGACCTCCTTTTTTTCTTCTATGAGAATAGATGATCTCTCATGACTAGTGCTAAAGGGGAGAATGCCACACCTTCCATCCTCAGGTGCCTCAGAGAGGTTTTCGCCATTGGATACGTGCTTTGTTTTTACTCTTTTTGTTTCCACAAGTGCCATAGTGTGGTTTGCACTTGAGGATCCTATTTTGATAGTAATATTTTTGCAACTGAAAGGTGTGGCATTCTCTCCAAAGTAAGTCGCACTATTAAATTTGATAGCATACCCAGCTTTGTGATCCTCGCTTGGTATGTCATCCCGTAATTGCATAAAGTCTATGATTGCATCATCATTTTGGAAGGTGTCAAGGTGTGGAGTGTCTTGCGGGTTCCACTCAATGAGTTAAGGGTGAATAATTGGCATTTCTTCATCGATCAGGCTAAGTTCATAGGATGCATTGGTTATAGAAAATACAAAGGAACCAAGGTCATCATCAGTACTATCCTCTTCGTAACCAGGCCTGGGAGGTGACCTATTTGAAGTGTCCTCATTAACTGGGTCCCAAAAGGCCTTAATAAATGCATCTCCTTTAGCTTTCTTAACCTCAAAAGTGTCCCCATCAGATGATTGTGAAAATGAATAATCCCACTCACATACATGTGAATCCATCTCGGAATCACTCTATAGAACTCTATCACTATGTGTTATAGGGATGTCTATTGATGTGAAAGGTTTGTCGATAGCTGCTGCAATAATTTTATCGGACAAGGTTGTTGATGTTGCTTGGGTGTCTGAGGTAGACAAGAGTCCTATCCTAGGACTGAAAGTTTGGCGGACAATATAACTCCTTTTCTTACTTGCAGTAAATTGAGGAGTATCTTCATAATTTAAAAATTTACACTTGGGAGGTTGATTGGCAATAGATATTGTCCTGCTTCTAGAAGTGGTGATCTTTGAAGTGGTCTTCTTATGTTTGCCTGGAATCCTAAGCTTAGAAGAGCTGCCTAAACCAGGGTTGAATCCAAGTCCATATGTATCCTGGGGTTGTAACAATGGTTGCAATGGCTCTTGTACACCTTGCTTGTGGAATCCCAATGCACTATGGCCATCATAGCCCATCTTTTGCATTAGGGTAAAACCTTTACCATACCTTTTTGTCAGGATCCCGACCCATTGTCTAGCTATGTCGGAAGGATCTCTGTAGATCCACTCCGCCAAATCTTCATCAAGATTTTCTTGTTCCTGTGATCTACTCAGGATGAAGCTATCAATTGTAGTAGTATGGGATGCAACAAGTGGTTTTAGTGATTGTTGTGGTTTGTCATAAGTCCTAGGTGAGAGGGGTAGTTGGCCAACATAGAAAAGCTAACTAATATTACTCTCCTAGGCCTTCATCTTGTACTTTCATTTTCAATTGTTCTTGTTTTGGTGTAGATATCGGTGGATTGGTTAGGTGTGTTGGGTGAATGTAAGATAATGAGGTGGTGGATTCTCTATTTCTAGGAACTGTGATATCGGGTTGATGCCTTATATGGTTACAAAAAGCGAATGGGTTAGCATCACCAAGGATAGTCATCTCTACTTCGTTATATGGTAACTTAAGGAATTGATGGTAAGTAGAGGGTACTTCTTGGTTGGTGCAAATCCATGCTCTACCTAATAGGAGATTGTATGGAAGAGGGAGGCCTAGGACTTGGCAAACTACATTCTTCACCATGGGTCCTACCCTGACTGGTAGAGTGACACACCCTTTAGAGGAGCATTATGCATCATCATAGGCCTTGATGGTGATCCTCTTTCTGGTATCTATTGCATCTTCTACATATCCCAAGGCGGTGATCCTCTTTTTGGCATCGGGTGGAACTGATGCTTCTTGGAGAGCTTGATCTAAGATGGTTTTATATGAGGGGGATATACACAAAAGCTTTAGTATGGAGATAAGTGTTGGTGTCTTATCTAATTGGTCCATAAGGTTATAATGTTTGGGCACATATGCCACTTTTGATGGTGCACCTAGTAAGACAAGCTTGCTACGATGGGTAACAACATTGCATGTGGGATCCTTGCCTTGGATGGTAAGGGTAGCAACTTGTTCATTGGCATAGTAAAGATTATTGACAGTATAGGTATAGGTTGCATGTGTATAATTTGTCATGTTATCTTGATTCTTACCTTTATGGGATGGACCTCCTTTCTCATATGATGGGAGTGGATTTTTGAACATAGTATGATTAGTATTAGAAGTTTTTGCATTGTGACCATCCACTTCTATGTCACCTCGATAAATGAGGTCTTGAATGGTATACTTTAATCAGTGATAGTTGTTTGTTTTGTGCCCTCTTCCTTTATGAAATTCACAATAATCATTATCCCTCCACCAAGAAGGTTTGACTTGTAGTTTGTAGTGTGATGTTTTAGGTAATGTGATAAGATCAGAAGAGATAAGCTAGCGTAAAATCTTTTCCAGAGATTCCCCCAAGGGTGTGTAGGTGTTATTGGATTTGTAAGTCGGGTATCTGTTTTTAGGTTCCTCTTGTTGTCTGTTTGAAGGTTTATTTCCTAGATTGGTTTGAGAATTACCTTTATTGGCAATGGCGTTGTTGCGATTATCTGCAACCTTGTAATTTTGACTATGGGTTAAGCGATTTTGATAGTTCGTGTCTACAACACCATCGTTAACAATGTTTTTGTTTTTAGTCCAAAACTTTGGTTTGTCACTGTTGTAGGCTAGTCTTGGACCCTCCTTGTTGTCATTGTATATTTTGACAAGTCCCTTTTTGATAAGGGCTTTCTCTATTTTAAGTCCTTTAGCTATGACATCTTTGAAATTGTCAGAAAATTTTATGTCTAAGTAAAATCCCATTTCCTCATTTACGTTTGAAATAAAAATTTCAACTAATTGCTCTTCAAGAATGGGGAATGAACGTCTACTAGAAAGGTGTTTCCATATTTGTAAGAATGTTGAGAATAACTCACCATTCTTTTGTTTGGTATTGCATAGATCAACCATGGAGACATCTCATTCTATATTATGCACATGATGGGTGATAAATTTTTGTACGAGGTCCTCAAAGGTCCTGATCCCACTGGGTAGGCATGAGAAACATTGCATAGTTGAGCCTCCCAAACTTTGGAGAAAGAGGCGAATTAAATATGTGTCCTCGTATGCAACCTCTAAGCAGGCGGATAAAAATTCTCGTACATGATCTCTAGGGTCTCCCTTTCCCTTGTATTTATCAAACTTTGGAGTTTCGAAGGTGCGTGGGAAAGGAGGCATGTATATGTTTCTATCAAATGGATATGGCCAAATATCTTCGAGAACATATTGCTTGTGTCTTTCCTGAATGCACTTGTTGAGCAAGATATTGTATCTGTTGTCTTAACATATCCATTTTTGCAAGAGGAGGGGGGATTTTGTCGTGTTGGTAGTTATCATCATAGTTACATGTATTCCTTGCCTCCCTTTCACCGTGATTTGGTTCTTGTCAATGGCTATGTTGAGATTGTTCTAGTATATCTTTAAGTTGTGATATGTCAAAGCCAATGGGAAGTTTGGCTCCTTCTTGAGCAAGTTTCAAGAAAATGGGCATCAACACTTCCTTTGACAATTTCTTCAAAAAGTCTGTTAAATTTGGGATTGTTAAGTGTGTCTTCTATTTGTGTTTGTGTAGGGGTCTCTGGGTCTCCTCTTCTAGAAAAGGGGTTAAAGTTCACTTCTTCTTCTTCCCATATTTCATTTTGATTTTGCTGACAACTTTGAGACCATGTCTAAGCCATGTTTAAAGCACACTTTTGTGGGTGAAAAGTGTGTGGCTGAGAATGAGATGAACGAAAAAAGTGTATGTGTGATCCCTTCTTATAGTTTCAAGATTTTTATGATGATTATAATGAGTTGAAGTGTTTGTGGATGTTTGATCTCCTACACTAAAGGTTGGGTATCAACAAAGTCCTCTTTAGAATTGCTTGTTTTGATGTCATAATATTTGTGAGATGAGGTGTAGCAAGGTTTGTGTTGTTATAAACATAAGCTACCTAGTAATGAGAGGATGCACTAATGGACTATTTTTAACCTATCTAGGTGTTTATTAATTCCTCTTAGGATGATTGATCCTAGATGTAGAGACACACTAGAAAGTAATTTTGTTGGTATGATAAGCAATATCTGAAAGGACTAAGGACAAGACCTCTTTGTGTTTGAGGGTTTGAATGAATTTGTGATGTGTTTTGGAATGAGTGTGAACCTTGGAATTTTGTACTAAGGGACTATGAATTTGTTGGAAATGATTTTGAAGTGAGAAAGATGGAAGAAAATGTAGGAGGATTATGTGAATTTAAGAATCTCTAGTAAGTGATTGAGGGTTGTGGAATGTATGATGGAGGAATGCGTTGACAGTGATTGTGATGAAATGATAGAGCCCTTCTTTGAAAGAAATCTTGTGATGCAAGTGGTTCTAATTCAAAGTCGTTGGTAAAACTGTGACTAAAATCATGATATCAATGGATGAAAGAGCGATGTTTCAACAACAACTTACGGTTTTTGTATAAAAAGCTTATCCTTTTTTGGGTTTTCTTTTCACTTTGCTTCTTTTTGGTTTTTCTATAAATTGACTTTTTGATGTATTTGAGAGATTTCCAAACACAAAACATGGGTAGCTTTTTGCAAAAAATGTGTGAAGTTGTTTGTTGAGATTTGTTGTTGGGGTGTAACTTTGTTTCAATGGTTTGAATCTTTTGACAAGAAAATGCGTCAAGCACACAAGAACACATTCTTGCACTTTTCAATAATGGCACAAAAGGTGTGGGTCTAAATCAACCCAATCATGAAATTTTTGACCCTCATAAATGTATGTATGTTCATAGGCCTACAGTCGGCCCAAATTTACACTGGTATGAAACAAGACAAAGACAAATTAAACACTTTTTTATCCCTAAGGTAATGGCTAGTTGCGATATTTTCAGCCCACAACTTGATATTTCTTCGACTTTGGTACTACATACCTTAGGTATCCCACCGTGGCAAGTAAGGATGTGATATACTAATTCTTGCACGAGCATAACAAATAGGTGATCCCTATGATGGGGGAGTCACCACTTTCATCAAGCTACAAGTAGCCTTTCAAAAAGCCCTGTTTCTACTCAAGGAAATATGTATGGTGAGTATCTTGGGAGCAAAACCATCTATGCTCTTGTACTATAATTTTCACAAATATCCTCAATCAATAGAATGAGTGGGCTTCTAAAATAAGAGGTGTATAGTAATGTTCAATGTTTTTGGACGTAAGTTCATTTTGCAGTGACTCACTTAAGAGCCTTGTAACTCACGGTGGAGACCATATGTCCTTTCAGCAAGTTACACTATAGGAACAACTACAACTTCGCTCTCACCTGATTTCTATAGCGGCTCAAAGGATTTATCGTGCAAGGTCATCCCAAGAGTAATGTGTCTCTTGGCAGGCCTCTCTTAAAAATATAAAATTTAGAGCGTTACTAACACTTTTCTCTTGCACCTAGGACCATGAGAGCCAAGGGAGAGTATAGTGTGTGTTAGAACTGGGACCACTCTACAAATTTGCACAAGTGTGCCAAACTCAAAATATACTTGTTCTTTTTAACCCTTTTATTGCAATGTGATCTATTTTCTATTTGGATATGTTGGTCCCACAGGTATGGTGTTCTTTTTAACCAAGATACAAACTGTTTTGACACTTGACAAACTTTTTGGAAAGCAAAAACCTAGTCAACAAAAATAAAATTGTGTAGACTTTTTAGCAAAAATGTAGATCTGAGGTTCCTTTTATGAACCAACTGAAAATGAAGTGGATTTTAAGTGCACCAAAAGAGAATGAAGTTTTGTTTTAATCCTTTTGTTTAAAAAACATGAAAGATTAAGTTTGTTTTAAGCACCAAAAGTAAAAATGAAATTTATTTCAGTGGCACCAAAAGACCATGAGGTTTATTTTAATCATTTTGTTTGTAAAACATGAAAGATTTAGTTTGTTTTAAGCACCAAAGTAAAAATGAAATTTATTTTAGTTGCACCAAAAGACCATGAGGTTTATTTTAATCCTTTTGTTTGAAAAATATGAAAGATTAATTTTAAACTCAAAGACTAAAAAGTGTTTCTAAATTAACTCCTCCAAACCTGCAACAAATTGTTAGACCTACAAAAATCACTCCAAAGGTTAGGCAAGATGGTGGGCTTGACAAGCCTAAAATTTAATTTTTCTTACAATTATCAACTCTCTACTTGATACAAAAGCGCTAATCTACTAGAAGACAGAAGCGCTAACAGAACTTAAAAGTGCTATAACTAACAACATAAGCGCCGGAATAAACTAAAAGTGCTATAATAGAGAACTTAAGTGCTAATATACTCAAAAGTGCTATAATAAATACCATATAAAACAAAAGCGCTACAACTTAGAGAAACCAGAGGCATTAATTCGGGATGAAAGCGCTACTGCACACGATGAAAGCGCTAAAATGCTATCCTATGCATGAAAATCTCTGCAATTTCAAAAAAGTTTAGAAACAAATATCAGAATGTTGTGTGTTCGATTCACATCGGGTTCACCAAATGATGTTGTGAAAACGAGATTAGTGGACAATAAAGAAATCATGTTAGTAAACTTTCAACCATAAGCATAACATGAAAATGATTCCATTTCAAAGCATATCAAGAAAGACTATTAAAAAAGCAAATAGAAAAATAAATAATTAGACAACTCTAATACTCCCCCCTTATGCTTGATGATGTTGGCTCTTCCTTGTTCCTCTCCTCTCCAAGTCCCAAATGAATGTAGCTCTCAGCTTTTATCACTATACATGGATGCCATATGAAGATTCAAGATGGTTGTAAATGAAAACAAATGCTTATGTAAGTGTAAAAGGTTTGCTATGAGAAAGCTCCTAATTAATGTCTATGTGAATTTCACTATAATAACAATGCTCTAATGTTCTCCTCCTTTTTTTGCTTGGGGAATGGGGTCCTTTTATAGGGAAAAATGTTGATTGAATGGCTAAGATTAAGTGGGCTTGTGAAGGGTCAAGATTGATGGGTTTGGGATCCATGTGATGCTTTCAACCCAATCCCATGATGACAAGTGTCAACATGAGATGGCTTGAGAGGAGAGGAAATAAGCATTAAATGCTTGAGATGACATGAGGGTTACCCTAGGAGGGTTTGGTTAGGCTTGAGTTAGTGGATAAAGATTTTATCCAATGGATAATGCTTTTATTTAATGGATAAACTCTTGTGCAAGAGTTAATGGAGATAACCATGGTCAAAGCAATAAATGCTTGAAGAGACTCATGAGTTAAATGAAGGTTGAGTTAGAGATAAAGACTCTAACCATGTGGGGAGGTTGACTTAACCTCTAATGGTTATGTAAGAGCCATAAAGGCTTTCAAAGACTTTGGGGGTTAACTTGTTGAAAAATAAAAGCCTTTAATGCATTTCAAAGACTTTGAGGCATTGTTGAGAAGTGATCTTTGTTTGGGAATGTGCAAATGATTAAAGAGGGGGATTAGGCTAATTAGAAGGGGTTACAAGAGTCTAGAAGAAAGTTAGTGAGCAAGTGGTTGAGGATAAAAGGGGATTTTAATTAAAATAAAATTCATTTATTTCAACTAAATTTGTGCAACTTGCATTTGTAGGAGAATGCAAGTGGGAGGGTTTTTAGAGATTTAAATAGATATTGATTTATTTATTTAAATGTGAGAGAGTTTAATTAAACAAAAATGCTTTATTTATTTAATTAATTGTTAGAACATGGTTAAATGAATTAAATTAAATAATTTTTTTAATTAATAGGAGAAGAGGTTTAAGATGAATTAATTAAATATTAAATTAATTAATTGTTGATCGATAGTTAAATAATCAAATAAATACTAAATATTCATTTAATTAAGTGGACAGATTTGGGTGTTTACAGTGTCTATTGCAAATCAACCTACAAAATCCAAAGATTTCAGTCACGAAAGCACTTCTCAATTACAATCTCTACATATAACAAGTTGATAACTCAATGATGAACGAATAGTACCAAACCGGTACTGAGAGGGGGAGGTGAATCAGTATAGACAAAAACACACTCTTAAACCGGTTTGTCAGCAGACACTGTGCATTGACAGACAAACAGTAACACTGGTCCTTAAACAAAGTACAATCAGCAAAACCCAGAATAACTAGGACAAGCATAAACCGGTTAACACTTATATTCTCATGCAATCTAACACTTCATTTCCATTTCACCCTTATGCATGAATAGGTAATCTACCATCAAAGATATGCATATAAGCAACTAGATCAACATGATTCACCACTTCAGAAGGGGAGGACTCAGAAGATTCTAAGAAGGAGACTGGTAAGGAACCGAAAGCCGACAAACAAGCAAAGACCCTGGAAGCTGAGCACAGCTTGGAAAAGGAGACTATGGAAGAGACTCTCAGGGCCGTCGACACAATTTCTACTCTCCACATCCCCAAAGATGAACAGGTTACCCCTGGAAAAGTTTCTCCCTCATCTGGCCCTCCTCCTGAGGGCTTGCATGGTTTCATGGAAATAATGGAGTGGCTCATTAATGGTTACAAGAAAGCTGTGGATGAATACAAGAAACTCTGTAACAGAGTCTTGATTCTAGAAACCATTAATATAGGGGAGAGGAACACAATGGCCAACTATATTGAGGACCTGAAAAACACCATTGCCAAAGCCAAAGACATCAGAGATGCTTTCAACCCCAGGTTTGAAAAGATTGAAAAGGAGATGCTGGATAGAAAAAGCCTTGCAGACACTAGCGAAAAAACCCTCTCGGACACTGTTACCAAAGTTGATAAAATTGAGGAGAGCCTAAGTATCTTGAAGATCTCGGCCAATAACACCCACACCCTCATCAGCAAGATGGATGATGAAAAGGAAATCTAGGACTTAGAACTAGAAGCTGAAGGAATAAGGGAAGCTCAAGGTCCCAGAGCCCGCACCAGAGGCAAGAGGAAGGATAAGAAACCGACCAAGGATCTGGATGACCTGAAAGCTATCGGGGCCACCTATGATGAGCTGGTGACAAAGACGAAGGATCTGCTAAAGAAAATTGCTGTGTAGCGCCTTCCCTATTTCTTTTTTGTTTTTTTGTTCACTGGTCTTTTGGCCAGTCTTTTTGTTTGCGGTCTCTTTTGTACTGTTCTTCTCGGTGTTGTTTCTCTAGCTATGTTGTAAAGGTTTCGGGTCCTGAAAACCTATTTTTTAATTAATCAGAACATGATTCACCACTTGACAGAAAATAACAAAGCATCACATGAAGAAGACATCACACATGACACACATATTTTTCATGTGGAAACCCAACTAGGGAAAACCACGGTGGGGATGAATACCCACAAGCTTGTTTCTGAACTCTTTAGAAGTCCGCTCTGTTAGGAGCCTTGTCCAGTTAAAGACTAATACAATAGGTTCTGTTAGGAACTGATCCTGTTAGGGATCACCCGGTTAAGGGATGGCTAGAATACCCGGTTAAGGGTTAAACCCTGTTAAAGGTTACCTTGTTAGAGGATTTCAAGAACTCAATGGTTTTGAGTCACCCTGTTAAAGGATTTACAACAAGTCGGTTAAGGCTACCCTGTTAAGGGATTTTCCAACTGTTGAGGTGGTTAGAGATCAACAAGTATTACAATGTTCTGGTAATAGCACTCAATGCCAATGCAAATCCGCTTAAGCTCATCTTCACCTTCTGCACTTACACTCTACAGGTATCCCTTCTCTCCTCTGGTCTAGCAAGAATCACATATCCCTTCTCTTGGATACACACACACAACTTTTGCCAACAACCTTAGAAAGATACACAACATCGACCTTATAGGAAAATAGATAGGTCTGTAGCATAAACCCTAAACCCTAAACCTGTCAGGTTAAGAAATTCAAATGGTTCAATCCTGACCATTGAGCACACTGCATTAAATGCAACAATTCTTGATCCAATCTCAAGACATTCTCCATCATCCATTTTCCACCGATTTCATGGCGGTTGATAACCCATCACACGTTATCACTATTTATAGACTTCACACATTCTCGAGGTAGATAGGAACAATCTCCTTCATGCAAGCTCCTTCACACGCACAAGGCTTATGTGGCAACATGATCTGTTCTTTGTTACCATGCTAACTCATCACACAAAGTCACCGATTGAGCCACACAGGCTTGAAGCACTTCAACCAAAAACCCTAAAGTTGAGACTACCAACCAGTAGTCACACAATGCTTCCATGTGTCGGTTCCCATAGCCATATGTCGGTTCACCTTGAACAAACACACCACTTCACTTTGGCACAAATTCTGGTTCACAGTGTTATACCGGTTCTCTTCTCTTCATCATATTGACATCAATGACAACACATAATGTCATTATGTCCTCATACCGGTTCACATAATGCCAACAATCTCCCCCTTTGGCATTGATGGCAATATACAAAGATATCTCTCTACTTCACATCTTCTCCCCCAATTTCTGCAGATATCTTCTTCGCTTCACATCTTCTCCCCCTTTGACAACAATGATAAAGTGGAGGCACAAGCTTCCCTATTCCATTATGTTGCTCCCCCTGAGGAGTAGCATCCTTCAACACATCAATCCTAAAGAAAAATTTGACTATGCAATACCTGATTGATGTGGAGCATATACCTTTAGTTTACCTCCTGAAGGGGCAACACCCCTAATTCACCTCTTAAGTACATAAATGTAGCCTTTGGGAGAGGCTTGGTGAATATGTCTGCTAACTGCTCTTGACTAGAAACATGTTCCAGTGCAATCTCTTTGTTTTGAACCTTTTCCCTCAAGAAATGATGCTTAAGCTCAAAGTGTTTGGTTCTAGAATGTAAAACCGGATTCTTGGAGATGTTAATTGCACTAGTATTGTCACAAAATATACTTACCAATTCAGATATAGGAACTTTGAAGCCATTTAATACATGCTTCATCCAAATTGTCTGAGTGTAGTTCATGAAAGTTGCAACATACTCTGCTTCCACTTTAGACTGAGAGATACAACTCTGCTTCTTACTCATCCATGAGACCAGTCTACCACCGAGAAAGAATGTACCACCAGTTGTGCTTTTCTGGTAATCTACATTACCTTCCCAATCAACATCTATGTATACTTTCAAGTTGAGGTCCTTACTATATGGATACCACAATCCATAGTCAACAATTCCCTTTAGATACCTAAGAATCTGCTTGACTACAACCAAGTGGGATTCTCTTGGGCTTTTCTGGAACCTTGCAGTAATGCCAACTACATGTGCAATATTTGGTTTGTTGTGCACTACATAATGCAACTTACCAATCATTGATCGGTATTCCTTCTCATCAACCAATGCCGAGTCATCTTCTTTGGATAGTTTACAACCAATCACCATCGAAGTACCAACCGGTTTGCTATCTTCCATGCCAAAGGTCTTCAACACCTCTTTGACATACTTGGACTGAGTGATAAATATTCCATCTTTCATCTGTTGGATCTGCAGTCCAATGAAGAATTTAATCTCCCCTATGAGTGACATTTCAAACTCTTTCTTCATCTCATCTGCAAACTCATGACTCATCTTGTCATCTCCACCAAAGATAATGTAATCAACAAATACCTCACAAATCAGGATCTGATCTCCTTCAAACTTCAAGTAGATATTGCTATCTTCACTTGTTCTCTCAAATCCAATCTTCACAAGATGGGAATGCAGACGTTCATACCATGCTCTAGGTGCCTTCTTTAGACCATATAAGGCTTTATGTAGCCTACATACCATGTCACTGTCTTCAGATAGGGCAAACCAATCTGGTTTCTCAATATACACCTCCTCTTCAAGTACACCATTTAGGAATGCAGATTTTACATCCATTTGATATACTTTGAAACCTTTAAAAGTTGCATATGCAAGAAGAATACAAACTCCTTCCAATTTGGCTACAGGAGAAAAGGTTTCTCCATAGTCTTCTCCTTCTTCTTGAGCATATCCTTTGCACACCAATCTGGCTTTGTTCCTAATCACTGTGCCATCCTCATTCAACTTATTTCTAAAAACCCATTTGGTACCAATGACATTTTTATGCTCTGGTCTGGGTAACAAAGACCATGTACCATTTTTCTCTATCTGGTCAAGTTCCTCTTCCATTGCCTTGATCCAGTCTTCATCTTTATGTGCCTCTTTGAATGTTTTAGGCTCAAATTCAGAGATCATACATGAGTTTTCTCTGACCTTTCTTCTTGTAAGGATTCCTGCATCCTTCTCTCCTATGATCTGCTTAGGATCATGATTCAGCTTGACATACTGAGGAATAGTCTTGATGGATTCTTCTTGCTTTTCTTCTTCATCCTCATCTCCATCAGTATCAACATCTACATCTACCGGTGTAGGAACACTATTACTGGTACTTGGCTGACTGACAACCGGTTCCTAGAAGGTTACAACTGGTTCATTTACCACTTTCTTACTGTTGGTTTCCTCATTTTTCTCAAAGGTTTCATCAACTCTTACATTGATGCTTTATATAATTCTCTGAGTCCTATTGTTGAAACACTTGAGAGCTTTGCTTTTGGTGGAATACCCTAGGAATATTCCCTCATCACATTTTGCATCAAATTTGCTCTTGTGTTCACTCCTCTTGATGTAAAATTTGCTACCAAACACTCTAATGTAGCTAACCACAGGTGTCTTACTGGTCCAATACTCATAAGGAGTTTTATCCTTACCTTTCTTGATGAGTACCCAGTTCATTGTGTAGAGTGCAGCGCTCACCGCTTCCCTCCAAAAGGTGTGAGCAACCTTTCCTTGAATCAACATGGTTCTAGCTGCTTCAACCATAGTCCGGTTATTCCTCTCTGCTAGGCCATTCTGCTATGGAGTCTGGGGGGCAGACAGTTGCCTCTTGATGCCATGTTCTTCACAGTACATGTTGAATTCACTAGAAGTGAATTTCCCTCCTTGATCAGTTCTCAGGCACTTGATCCTTTTACCGCTTTCCTTCTCCACTAATGCTCTGAAAGCTTTGAACTTTACAAAGGCTTCAGACTTGTCTTTCAAGAATGTGACCCACATCATTCTTGAGCAGTCATCAGTGAGAATCATGAAGTACCTATCACCCTGCACACTTCTAGTTTTCATAAGACCACACAAATTAGTATGCACAAGATCAAGCAAATTGTCAACAGTGAAATATTTACCTTTAAAGATTGAGGAAGACATTTTCCCCAATCGACACTCTCTGCACAAGGTGTTATCCAGTTTGCTTAGCACCGACAACCCTCTAACTTCCTTGATCTTACTGGCCTTCACAATGTTATCAAAGTTTACATGGCAGAGTCTCCTATGCCATATCCAACTATCATCAAATTGAGCCATAAGACATGTACTTATATTTGCATTTCGCTGAAATAGGTTACCTTTGGTCTGCATGCCATTGGCCACCAATTCACCATTCTTTCCTTTGATTCTGCACACTCCATTCTTGAATTCCAAAGTGAGACCATTGTCATTCAGCTGGGCAACACTCAGAAGATTGTGTTTGAGACCATCAACCCAATACACATTGTCATCACTACTCTTTCCATTCAGAGAGATGGACCCTCTACCTTTGACCATGCATGGTGCATCATTGCCAAAGCAAAACACACCACCATCATACTCTTCCAAGGATAGAAACTTGCTCTGTTCACCAGTCATATGGTGAGAACAACTACTGTTAATGATCCACTCATTGGAATTATCAAATCGGGAGACAAGAGCATTCTTGTCTGACACATCTTCCTTGACAGTAACAAACACAATATCTTCATTTTCTTCATCCTCTGATTCCTCATCTGTGACACCTTCATCAATTTCCACAAAACAATTTATCTGGTTTCCTCCTTTGAATTTCTTGAACCTTTCCAGTTTGTCCTTGTTGTCACCATTAGGAAAGTTTACAGCAATATGTCCTATCTAGTTACAAGAAAATCATTTCAAAGGTAGATTACCTTTGTATTTGCTGATTCTTTTAGGAAGTTTCTTGGCAAGGAGAGCTTCAAATGCCATCAGAATCTCCTCATCATCCATTTCTCTGCTTTGTCTTGGTTCACCACTACTGCTAGCTTCTTTTCCTTTTCTAGATGGTACAACAAAAGTTTTAAAAGCTAATTCAATCTTTTGAACACTGCCATCAAAACTATTTAGCTCATAGGCTGTCAACTTTGCAATGATGGAGTCTAGGGATACCTTAGTCTTGTCTATTGATCTCAGCTCCTGAATAGCAGCAACCCTTATTGCATAAACCGGCAATAGGGATCTCAGGACTTTGCTTACCATAGTGGAATCTTCTATTTTACCACCTGTACTCTTGATATCTCCAACAACGGTTTTGATTCTTATTCCATACTATTGAATGGTCTCACCTTCAACCATCTGCATGTCTTCAAACTTCCCTCTAAGGCTTTCTTCCTTAGCCTGTTTTACATGCTCATCACCACCATAGATATTTTCAAGAGTATCCCATACCTCTTTGAGATTTACCTTATCTTGGACATCAATAAACTCAATGTCAGATAAACTACTAATTAGGGCTTCCATGACTTGCACATTCTCCTGCATCTCTCTCTTTTGGTCATCGGTGAGAGTACCAGTAGGGGCAACATAGGCATTCTCAACATAGCTCCAATGTTGAGCACCCATGCTTCTGATGTATATCTTCATTCTGTCTTTCCATATACTAAAATTTTCTCTGTTAAACTTTGAACATTCCCTCTTCATCATTAGACTGGGATCTTTACCTCAAGCGGTTAAGCTTATAACACAAAGGACCTGGAGGAAGCTCTAATACTAATTGATAACTCAATGATGAATGCATAGTACCAAACCGGTACTGAGAGGGGGGGGTGAATCAATACAAACAAAAACACACTCTTAAACCGGTTTGTCAGCAGACACTGTGCATTGACAGACAAATAGTAACACCGGTCCTTAAACAGAGTACAACCGACAAAACCCATAATAACTGGGACAAGCATAAACCGGTTGACACTTGTATTCTCATACAATCTAACACTTTATTTCCATTTCACCCTTATGCATGAATAGGTAATCTACCATCAAAGATATGCATATAAGCAACTAGATCATCATTATTCACCACTTGACAGAAAACAACAATGCATCACATGAAGAAGACATCACACATGACACACATATTTTTCACGTGGAAACCAACTGGGAAAAACCATGGTGGGGATGAATACCCACAAGCTTGTTTTTGAACTCTTTAGAAGTCCGCTCTATTAGGAGCCTTGTCCAGTTAAAGACTAATACAATAGGTTTTGTTAGGAATTGATCCTATTAGGGATCACCTGGTTAAGGGATGGCTAGAATACCCAGTTAAGGGTTAAACCCTGTTAAAGGTTACCTTGTTAGAGGATTTCAAGAACTCAATGGTTTTGAGTCACCCTGTTAAAGGATTTACAGCAAGCCAGTTAACGCTACCCTGTTAAGGGATTTTCCAACTATTGAGGTGGTTAGAGATCAACAGGTATTACAATGATCTGGTAACAACACTCAATGTCAATGCAAATCCGCTTAAGCTCCTCTTCACCTTCTGCACTTACACTCTATAGGTATCACTTCTCTCCTCTGGTTTGGCAAGAATCACGTATCCCTTCTCTTGGATACACACACACAACTTTTGCCAACAACCTCAGAAAGAGACACAACATCGACCTTATCAGAAAAACAGATAGGTCGGTAGCATAAACCCTAAACCCTAAACCTGTTAGGTTAAGGAATTCAAACGGTTCAATCCTGATCGTTGAGCACATTGCATTAAATGCAACAGTTCTTGATCCAATCTCAAGACATTCTCCATCATCCATTTTCCACCGATTTCATGGCGGCTGATAACCCATCACACGTTATCACCATTTACAGACTTCGCACATTCCCGAGGTAGATAGGAACAATCTCCTTCATGCAAGCTCCTTCATGCACACAAGGCTTACATGGCAACATGATCTGTTCTTTGTTACCATGCTAACTCATCACACAAAGTCATTGGTTAAGCCACGCAAGCTTGAAGCACTTCAACTAGAAACCCTGACATTGAGACTACCAACTAGTAGTCCTACAATGCTTCCATTTGCCGGTTCCCATAGCCATATGCTGGTTCACCTTGAACAAACACACCACTTCACTTTGGCATAAATGTCAGCTCACAGTGTTATACTGGTTCTCTTCTCTTCATCATATTGACATCAATGACAACACATAATGTCATTATGTCCTCATATTGATTCACATAATGCCAACACAAGTAAGTAAAAGAGTAATGTTGCCCACCAAACTCTCACTCCTAGGATAAAACTCTTGTCCATTTTAGACACCCAAGCAACGTCAACAACCCCGTCAGCTAAAACCCCTACAACAACTATCTACAAACCTTTCACATTGGCCAACATACCTATAACATACAGTGACAAAGTTCTACCAAGTGATTTCGAGACGAATTCACATGAGTACAAATGGGGATCTTTAGCTTCACAAGAATCTAAAGAAGATTCCCTTGGTCCTCTTTTAGACAAAAGTATTGAAGGAGAAGCATGGGTTAAACACTTTTGGGATTCTGATCCTGAAGCTACTTCATGAATGGATAGGTCACCTCCCGAGCCTCATTATGAAGAGGATAGTCTTGACGATGACCTTGGTTCCCCCATACTTACCCTAACTGACACATGCTATGAACTTAACCTAATCGATGAAGCAATGCCAATTATTCACCCCAAACTCATTGATTGGGACCAGCAAGATCCTCCACACCTTGACACCTTCCAAAATGATGATACGATCATAGACTTTCTTGAAAATTATGGGATGACATACCAAGCAAGGATCACAAGGCGGGATTCACTATTGAACTTAATAGTGCGAATTACTTTGGAGAGAATTTCAAACCTTTCAGTTGCAAAAATTTTACAATCAAAACAAGATCCTCAAGTGAAAACCACACTGTGGCACTTGTGGAAACAAAAAGAGAAAAAACAAAGGACGTATCCAACGGTGAAAACCTCTCTGATGCGCCTGAGGATGGAAGGTTTGACATTCTTCCCTTTAGTACTAATCACGAGAGTCATCTATTCTTATTGAAGAAACAAAGGAAGTCAATCTGGGGGCACTGGAAAATCCACACATACTACATCTAGCAGAATCACTAACTCTAGCAAAAGATCCTAATTTTATAGAGTTCTTTCGAAAGTGATGAATCAATTTTGCATGGTCCTATATAGACATGTCAGGCCTTGATCCAGAACTAGCAGTATAGTAGTAGAAGGAGCCAAACTAGTAAAACAAAAGCTCAGAAGGATGCATCCTTAGATTGCACTATTAGTAAAAGCAGAACTCAAAAAGCTCTTAGATGTAGGTTTCATAATACCCATTGACTATGCAGAATGGATCTCCAACCTTGTACCAGTGGAAAAACCAACTGGGAGCATTTGTATCTATATAGATTTTAGGCTCACATTCTCGTGCATGAACAACATAGTAGAGTATGAAGTCTTGATCACAGGATTAAGAATGGTCCTGCAATGGAAATCAAAGGAGCTACAGGTCTATGGTGATTCGCAACTGGTAATCCGACAAATCAATGATGAATACCAAACTAAGGATGATAAGCTCATGCCTTACAAGAAAATGTTTGATAGCTTCAAAGAATTATTCACAGCTATCCCTTTTGAGAAAATTCCTTGAGATCAAAACCGAGTTGTGGACGCAATGGCTACAATAGCCTCTCTCCTCGATCTTCCACAAAATTCAACATGCTACAAGTTCTTAGTTGAACAAATTTGGATCCCTTCTTATGTTATCCCAGAATCTGAGATGGTATGTCAACTCATCGATCTCGATTCCCCATCGTATGGTGAGTTTTATGCTTACCTACATGATCAAATCCTTCCACCTAACCAATCAAACAAAAAATGCAAAACCTTCATATGCCAATCTGCTCAATACACCATCATTGCTGCAACCCTATACCAATGAGGTCTCGATGGTACTCTCCTTCAATGTTTAGAGCAAGGTGAGGTGACCACAAATTTAGAATAAGTACATGAAGGTATCTATGGGACTCATTCAAATGGCCCTACATTGGCTAAAAAGATCATGCAGGCCAGATACTATTGGCCCTCTATGGAAAAAGACTCCTACTACTTTGTCAGAAAGTGCAAGAAGTGCCAAGTTCACAGAGATCTAATACATGCACAAGCACAAGAATTGTAACCCATCACAACACCATGGCCCTTTTGTCAGTGGGGATTGGACCTTGTGGGTAAAATCCATCCATCTTCATCCAATGGTCACAACTTCATCATTACCACCACAAAATACTTCACTAAGTGGATCGAAGCTGTTCCACTTACCCAAGTAACCGACAAGCAGATCACTTCATTTATCTTAAACTACATCATCTGTCGGTATGGTGTACCCATGTCCATCATCATAGATAACGAGCTTCCTTTCAAAAATCAGGATGTCTGTGAACTCTGTGAGAAGTTTCATACCCAACACCGTCTCTCCACCCCATATTATCCACAAGGAAATGGTCAAGCAAAAGCCTCAAACAAGAACATATTGAGGATCCTCAAGAAGATAGTCAATGATGTCAATCGTGATTGGCACATTCATCTGAATCTAGCACTATGGGCATATTGAACTAGCATTCGAACCCCTACAGGTGCAACCCCATACTCACTTGTATATGGAGCACAAGCTATCCTGCCTATTGAGGGTGAATTACCATCTCTACGGATCTCCTTGCACAATATAATTAATGATGAAGAATACCCAAGTCTCCCGCCTATAGGACTTGGAATTGCTTGATGAGAAGCAACAAGATGCCTACAATCACCTCAAAGCCTATCACCACCGCATGAGAAAAAACTACAATCACAGGGTCAAACCTCGTACATTTTAGGTAGATCTTGTTCTCAAAGAAAATCCGCGCAATCAACCTTATCAAGAACATTGGGCAAATTTGAATCCAATTGGCTAGGTCCATATGTCATCACTGCAGTCTTCGAGTCTGGGGCATATCAGTTAGCAACTTTAGAAGGAGAACCACTAGCAGATCCAATCAACAACATGCATCTCAAAAATTTTCATACATAAGTTGTACAAAGCTTCAGGCTCATCAAATATCAGAAAATACCAAAAAACATTCAAAAAAAGTCTTGAACATAGTACCAAAAAAAAAAAAAGTACAAAAAATGGAAAAATATATCAATAAAATAGTAAAGAAAAATCATTCGTTCAAATGGTGAAAACCACTTCGGTGGTGCCTTGGATATGTGTACAGTGGTGAAAACTTGGCAAACAAGCATCAATCGTAAAGGCTATGGCTCCATTGTCTCTCAAACTTGTTATGATCACATCCATTGCATCAGCTCATACATCCTATATATATCATGGCTTGTTATTGATTTGTAATTAGGTTTATTACCTCATATATCTTGCATCATGCTTTCACACTAACACCTAACTAGGGGCAATGTTCTTAAACTAATGATGGGAGTGGATTCTCAATACTGGTGATTTGACAAGTTACTCATTCAGAAAATGTCCTAAAATAATCCAAAAATTCGTAAAATCTCATAAAATACCAAAAAACATTCGTAAAATGTCTTGAAATAATCTCAAAAATATTTGTAAAAACACAAAAAACCCAAAAACACAAATATCAGAAAAAATCCAAAACATTCAAAAACATAGAAATAACATTGTTCCTTGTATATAAACATCGAGCTAGACACAAAACTACATTTGAGCTACTTAACAAAGACCACCTATTAGATCAAAAAACAAATAAACATTCTAAGCACAACATACACGAAACTGTCTTAAACAAGGATGCATCCTTCCTTCAAATAAACAAGACATGGTGACATATATCTTTGACAAGAAGATGTTGTTTAAGTTGATAGGCACTTGGCTGAATTTTTTCTTTATATATTTGGTTCCTATGTCACTCCAAGATTCCACAAGTGATTAGAGTGGTCGAGATGGTTCTTGATATCATTTTCTTTGTTTTTTGTCTGTGGATTGTTCCAATTAAGTTTTGGGGCATGTAATAATGGTGTCTACGTGGGAAGTTCTCTAAGATACAAAATTCTATGCAAAATATGCAGTCATGGATCCCTGTTGGCTTGTTGACTACAACACATACCTCGACCATCTGCATATGAACCAAAATGGAGGGTTACTTTCCTTACTTGCAATGTTTGTCTACAGGTGCAACATTCAAACTTGGTTTCTGATACCTCGGCCAAGATCAATACTAATGAGGATACAAAGCACAATGAATAATCCATGGATCACCATTTCATCTCATATGTATATATTGCATTCCGTTGCATGTTTCCCACACATCTGTTCACTCATACATTATAAATATTTTGTGTGCCTGCATACGCAAGGAATAGGGTTGCTATGAAAAAGCTAAAACAAATCATGACTAAGTACAATGATAAACACCCCATTCATGTCATTGGATACTCTATTTTTACTCTTCCATAGGAATGGGTACTAGGCCCTCCATACCTTCTATCTAACATTGTCTCCCACCCCTCACCCTCCCTATCCAAGTCATCATAACCGCATACCCTGCATCGTGTCCCATCAAACCAATCAAGCCAAGTACTCTAAATTGAGGTCACCTATAGGTCATCTTGTACACAAATCAAGTTATTGTGTATGCCTTTTAAACCCAACTGTCAATTGGTCAACCAATCAAACACAATCAATACAAACAATTACATCAATTTTCTAAGTCTCAACGAGTAATTTACCTCAAATACCTTGACTTCATTGAGCAATCCAATCAATTGTCTAAGTCTCAAAAGGTCACTTTGATTCACTTACTTAGGCTTTATCTTGTCCGAGCGAACAACTGACATTCACTATCATGCTTTGACTTAAACTGGGGCAATTCAACTAATTGCACCAGACTGTCCAAAACAATATTGATCAATTAAACAACATCAATCAAATGAACCACAATACTGAATTTGCATCATATCTCCTGCAAGACCTACAGGTACTTATCGACTTCCCATTACTCTCTACCCCTTGCCATTCACCCTCATTCAATCCAGAATCCGTCATTCTCCAATGCCTAATTTTCTTAAAATTTTTGAGAGATCGCCCAAATTTTTGCAATTTTGTCCCATATCTCAAGGGGGCATACCTAACCACCAACCTAGTGCATGTTGGGGCATGTACCAAGCTTGCTTGTTTTTCTTTGAAAAAATGCGATAAACTGCACCATCTCAAAGAGGGGCAAATGTAGACACCCAAATATTGTCCACTTAATTAAATGAATACTTAACATTTATTTGATTATTTAACCATCAATCAACAATTAATTAAATTAATATTTAATTGATTCACCCTAACCCTCTTCTCCTATTAATTAAATAAATTATTCAATTTATTTGATTTTATTCACTTAAACCATATTCTGACAATTAATTAAATAAATAAAGCATATTTGTTTAATTAATACCCTCTCACACATTTAAATAAATAAATATTTATTTAAATCCCCCCACCCACTTGAATTTTCCTACAAATACAAGTTGCACTTTTAAATAGATTTTTATTTTAATAAAAACCTATTTACCCACACCCACCTCTTTCCAGATTCTTTTAGATTTCTCTAAACCCCTTTTAGATTCTTCTAACCCCTTCCAATTTAGCCTAATCCCTCTTCTAAACATTTGCACAATCCTAATCCAAGATTAACCCTCAACCCATCATCTCACCCATTTAAGACTCTTACAAACTTATAAATGTTTCCCTTCTCCAACACTCCAACCCACATGGGTCTTGACCCTTTGGTCAAGGCTTAACCATGGGTAAACTTTGCACAAGAGTTTACCGATTGGATAATAACCTTACCATTGGATAAAAGCTTTATCCAATAACCCCAACCACATGAGGTTACCCTCACGTCCCCTTAGGCATTTAATGCTCCCTTCCTCTCCTCTCAAGCCATTACATGTTGACACTTGTCATCATGGAATTGGATTGAAAACCATCACATAGATCACAAACCCATCAATCCTAGCCCTTCACAAGCTCACTCAATCTTAGCCATTCAATCAACATTTTTCCCTATAAAAGGAGCCCTCACCCTCAAGCAAAAGGAGGAAGCATTAGAGCATTGTTACTATACTGACATTAGGATAGACATTTAGAGCTTTCTCATAGCATCATCATTTTCATTTGCATAACATCTTGTTTAAGCATTTTTAAACAATCTTGAATCTCCATATGGCATCAATGGCTTGTGCTGAAAGTTGGGAGCTTCATTCATTTGGGACTTGGAAAGGAGAGAAACAAGGGAGGAACAACCATTAAAGCATCATGGAGGCATCTTAGGAAGAACTAATCTTTGTTTGTGCTTTCTTCATTTTTTTTGCTTTTAAATCTCCTTTGAATATGTTTTGAAATGGTTTTTAGTTCTTTGTTCTTGGTTTCATGTTTGAACTAGCATACTAACATTGAACTTTCTTTTTGACTCTTGTAGCCATTTCTCACAACATCAGTTAGTTTGTGACATTTCTTTTGATAATAATAATAATTTTAGTCATTTCAACAAATATGCTAAAGCTAAATTCGTTCAAGTAAACATCACTATTGAAATTAAAAAAGAGTAGTTGGGTTGTGGTTTTTGTGTTATTTTTTAGCATTTAGATGACATTCTCATCCATTCTTTCATATTCTTTTGAGAATAATATTATTGTATTAGATTTGATCTTGTAATAAATATGGACATTGTGTTGATTGACATTAAATCCCATATAAATATACTCTTAAGGATATTACAATAATATCTTAGATTATAATATTAATATTGTAGGTGTTGTTACTTTTAATGCTCCAAATCAAAATGTTCTTAAAGTAAATGTTCTTTTTAGTGTTATGATCATAAACAATTGTGTGACAATCAAATGATTCCATGATGTATTTAATTGCTTAAGTAATCTCTTTAAATAGTACTTTGACAATGAATTGTTGCACAAACATGTAAAAAGTTATCACCTTTAGAATGGTTAATAGAAAAATGGAGGGAGTTAAACATATTAATTTTCATTTAGATTGAAGTCATACAAGATTTCTCCCACACATTACATAAATGACCTAGGATAAAGAAATCTAGATTTGGTGTATACGAGCTTGAGTATGCGGGTAAGAAGGGTGGGCAAGGTGATGGACTAGGATAATGGTATAGAGCATTTGAGATGCATAAGGGTGGGCAAGGTGATTGGAGTTATAATGTAAATAAATAATTAACCGAAATTTATAATGAATGAGGCTACAAACAATTGATATTCTAATATTAAATGTCAGGACAACAAAAGTAAATAAAGAAAAAAGGGTACTCAACTCTATAAACAAAAGATTGTCATTTTGTGAAAATTATAAAATATGCTCTATCTCTATCTTTTGAATCTCTTAAATTATGTTATAAACATATACTTTATCTAAGGTCAAATCTAATCTTCTCTAAATTTTATAATTTTTTTTTTAAATATAATTTTTTTATCACTTTAATCAATATTATTAGTACTTCTTGTCATATACTATAGTATTTGAAATATAACTATTTCAAAAAAATTGTAAAATATGAATTTATCATTTGTCTAATGTTTTTAATCAATATATAATGAATGTTAAATCCAGTATGTTATTGTAGTATATTTATTATGTATCAATTGAAATGAACAACATAAAGGATTGGAACATAAATCTGCAAAAATCTTCCAGCCGTTTGATCTGCGCTCCTTTCAACGGAAATGTTTTTTTAAAAGAAAAAAGCAGTACCAAACGGTTAAACTCATAAAATAATGTTATTCATTGTTTTTTAAAGCATTAATTGTTGTTCATTTCCCTGACTGCTCGCAGAAACATTTTGCATTTGTTGTTTTTCATATTTGCGGAAGAATTGCGCAAGGACTTTGTATGAGAAGTATGAAATGAGGAATAAGGACTTTGTGGGCGGTGGAGTTTATGCATTTTCCAGCACCTGTTTGGCATGGGTATTTTTCTAGTCGAATTCTTTACAATAAGCATTGTATTTACTCTTTTCGTGTGGATTAGGATTCTTAGTAATTTATTTGTGTGGATTTTCATCTCTGCATTTCTTTGTTTGAATCCTTGAATCTTTAATTGTAGTAGTGTGCTTTGTTAGTTTTGGATGGTTTGCAGACGCCATAAAAAGTAATAAAAGAGTGCTTTATTTTCCCAATTGAACAAGATTGTTAAATGATCTGTTTCTGTAGGGAAATCAACCAAAAACAATGTTATCTAATTAGGGTACCCTGCTGTTAGGTCTACTTCTAGGGCTTTATCATAGGATTCCTCTAATTGTATTATGTGTAGTTTTGTGGGGACTTATTTGTACACACATGCTTTTCTTCTTAATAAGCAAGAATTAGCAAGCCACCATGGCGTCGATCTCTGTCAAACAACCAGGAAAAAACAATAATATCTGTGAACTAACAGAAGGTCCCTTGACACCTAAAAGAGCCATAATGTGTCACCGTCATATGGATGCTTACATATTATCTATAATAAGTTTAGAAAAGCAAGTAGAAGTGCCTTCCACCAAGCAGGTTCTACAATCTACCCTTGTCAAACACAGGCTATTGTTCGATACAGGCATTCTTTTCCTTTCTAATTGACAAACTAGGTTTAGAAAAACAAGTACATGGCAGGCTCTGCAATCTAGTCTTGCCAACCACAGGGCCATATTTAGAATGCTTCTCTAAATTATGGATTTAGTAAACTTATTAATTTTAATGACGAACCAAGCTTAGAAAACCACAGGGCCATTTTTAGAATGCCTCTCTAATTTATGAAATTAGTAAACTGATTATTTTTTTGTGACAAACCAGGCTTAGAAAAACAAGTAGATGCGTCTTCCACCAGGCAGGTTTTGCAATCTAGTCTTGACAACCACAGGGCCACTTTCCAGCATAATACTATAAAGCATTATTTTTTGTTTTAATCTATGGATTGAGTAAACCGGTTAATTTTTATGACAAACTAGACTTACAAAAATAAGTAGATGTGCCTTCCACCAAGCAGGCTATGCAATCTTCTCTTGTCAACCACATGCCGTTTTGCAGCTCAATAGTAGTACAGGCATTCTTTTCTTTTGCAATTTATGGATTTACTGAGCTGGTTAATTTTTTATGAAAATCTAGGCTTAAAAAATGTGTAGATGTGTCTTCCACCAACTAAGCTTTGCAATTTACTATTGTTAACTATAGGCAATTCTGCAGCTCAATAGTCAGTATAAGTATTCTTTTCCATAGGCAATTTTGCAGCTCAATAGTCAGTATAAGTATTCTTTTCCTTTCTAATTTATGGATTTAGTAAACTAGTTAATTTTTATGACAAACTAGGTTTAGAAAAACAACAAGTGTCTTCCACCAACTAGGCTCTGCATTCTACTCTATCAACCACAAGCCATTTTGCAACTCAACATTTAGGATAAGCATTCTTTTCCTTTCTAATTTACGGATTTAGTAAACTGGTTACTTTTTACGACAAACTAGGCTGAAAAAATAAGTAGGTGTGCCTTCCATCAAGTAGGCTTTGCAATCTAATCTTGTCAACCACAGGCCATTTTGCAGCTCAATAGTTAGTACAAGCATTCTTTTCCTTTCTAATTTATGGATTTAGTAAACTGGTTAATTTTTTTGATGAACTAGGCCTAAAAAGACAAGTAGATGTGCCATCCAACAAGTAGGCTCTGCAATCTACTCTTGTCAACCAGAGGCCATTTTGCAGCACAATAGTCAGTACAATCATTCTTTTTATGGATATATTAATCTGGTTAATTTTTTTGACAAACTAGGCTTAAAAAACAAGTAGATTTGCCTTCCACCAACTAGGCTCTCCAATCTACTCTTGCTAACCATAGGCCATTTTCCAGCTCAATAGTCATTACAAGCTTTCTTTTCCTTTCTAATTTATGGATTTAGTAAATTGGTTAATTTTTTTTGACAAACTAGGCTTAAAAAAACAAGTAGGTTTGCCTTCCACCGACTAGGCTTTGCAATCTACATTTGTCAACCACAGGCCATTTTGCAGCTCAATAGTCAGTACAAGCATTCTTTCCTTTCTAATTTATGGATTTAGTAAACTGGTTAATTTTAATGACAAATCTAGGCTTAAAAAAAAACAAGTAGATGTGCCTTCCACAAACTAAGCTCTGCAATCTACTCTTGCCATCAACAGGCCATTTTCCAGCTCAATAGTCATTACAAACATTCTTTTCCTTTCTAATTTATGGATTTAGTGAATTGGTTAATTTTTTTGACAAATTAGGCTTAAAAAACAAGTAGATGTGCCTTCCACCAACTAGGCTTTGCAATCTACATTTGTCAACCACGGGCCATTTTGCAGCTCAATAGTCAGTACAAGCATTTGTTCATTTCTAATTTATGGATTTAGTAAACTGTCAAATTTTAATGACAAAACTAGGCTTAAAAAAACAAGTAGATGTGCCTTCCACAAACTAGGCACTGCAATCTACTTTTGTCAACAACAGGCCATTTTCCAGCTCAATAGTTAGTACAGTCATTCTTGTCCTTTCTAATTTATGGATTTAGTAAACTCATTAATTTTTATGATGAACTAGGCTTAGAAAATCAAGTAGATGTACCTTCCACCAAGCAGCCTCTTTTGCAATCTACTCTTGTCAACAACAGGCCATTTTCCAGCTCATAGTC
The DNA here is from genome assembly GCF_030272615.1 of Cryptomeria japonica. Lineage (NCBI taxonomy): Eukaryota > Viridiplantae > Streptophyta > Pinopsida > Cupressales > Cupressaceae > Cryptomeria > Cryptomeria japonica. The sequence continues at coordinate 531,277,668 of NC_081413.1, forward strand.
AGTGTAGGCATTCTTTTCCTTTCTAATTTTTGGATTTAGTGAACTGGTTGATTTTTATGATAAAATAGACTTAGAACAAGAAATAGATGTGCCTTCCACCAAGCAGCCCCTGCAATATACTCTTGTCAACAACAGGCCGTTTTTCAGCTCATAATCATTTCAGACATTCTTTTCCTTTCTAATTTATGGATATAGTGAGTTGGTTGATTTTTATGACAAACTAGACTTAGAACAACAAATAGATGTGCCTTCCACCAACAACATCTTCAACCTGGAGATTATGTATTTTCTCTTGCAGATTATGCAAACTCAGGTAAGTTTGCCTCACTTACATTTATATTATTTGCGTTTCTGCTTTATACATTGATACTATCGTACTGTACCTTTAACCTTTTTAAAGTATTTGACTCATTTACCTCAAGGCCTTAGCCTATATTCACATATTTACAGAAAAAAGTGTTAAGAAAACAAAACACAATTACATTAAACCGCTATATGACAAAAGCAAGAACATTGAGGGGAAGGAGTATCCCATTTACACTGCTAAATAAAATATATACATCAATTCCAATCGATCATTAAACTTTGTGTTAAGTTTTTAAGGTCATTCTAAGATTGTTGCTTTTTTATTTAAGCTACTAAAATGAATTGCATGAGGGAAATTCAATCGATAGAAATGGAAGATGTAGATAAATAGATGTATAGAAAGGTAAAAGTTAATCTGGGGTGTGGGAGTACGTATCCCAAATGCTTGGGCTTCTTCCTCCTTCCCTTGCAGCTCCTCCATCCTGATGTGAAGCAGAGGCTGTACCGAAAATGAGAATCCAGCGGGAATTCTACTGCTACAAGAACCACCCACCACATACACACCAGTACAGAAGCTCTCCATCCCAGTAAACTATAATGAATGCGATTCATTATTCTCTGTATTGGATCTGAGTTTCAGATCCAATACAGAGAATGCAGTTATGCCATGAGGATAAATAGAATTAATAATGAATAAAATGACGGATCAGTACTTCTCCAACTTGTGTGGTGGAGGCCTAGAAAAATACAGATGCATTTTCAGTCTCCATACAATCTCTTCCTTGGAAATGCTAAAGAGATGATGAAGATGATGCAGCAGGCTAGTTCTAATCCTATGGGATAGTTCTCATGATATTCTGCCCAGAGTTCTATCATTCTATCATCAGTGGACCAAAATCTACGGTGCAGTCTTGTTATCATTTTTTTTTTCTATTGTTATTCTTGTAACAATTTTTTTCTCCTTTTTTAAGAAACACTGATTGTTAGACTAGAAATCACCTCTAGGATCTCCTATTAGTATGCTTGGGTTCTTAACCATTGAGCTACTGGTCTCTTTAGGGTTATAAGAATAGATTGCTTTTCTAACAACCCATTTAAACCATACATTTTGGTTGTAAATCCTATTGTTGTTTTAGATAAACTACCTAGAACTCCAACCTAGTGAGGCAAGTGGTTCTGTAAGTACTCATCACAGGGTGAAGTAGGGCCAAAATATATCTGATGTCTGTCCAACGAATAGTGTTAAAATTTCTAATTCTGAAATCTAATGGGTTGATCACCATCATACTTAATTTTTTTTTTCTTGGGGTGTGATTTTGCATTACAGGGAGCACATTCTTGCTTTGGTTTGGACCTATTGCAAGAACAAATATTGCAGATCCCTAGCTGGTGCAAGAGATATTCTCTGTGAGGTCTGATGATTATGAGAAAATTGAGGCCAATAATGCTCGCAAGAAATTGGAAGGTGAAGAGTTACTGGACTTCAAAGGCGAGAATGGGCTCAGCACAGAAGAATCATCAATCCTGCTTTTCACATGGGGGTTGATCACGATCATACTTAATTTTTTTTTTCTTGGGGTGGGATTTTGCTTTACAGGGAGCACATTCTTGCTTTGGTTTGGACCTATTGCAAGAACAAATATTGCAGATCCCCAGCTGGTGCAAGAGATATTCTCTGTGAGGTCTGATGATTATGAGAAAATTGAGGCCAATAATGCCCGCAAGAAATTGGAAGGTGAAGAGTTACTGGACTTCAAAGGCGAGAATGGGCTCAGCACAGAAGAATCATCAATCCTACTTTTCACATGGAAAATATCCAAGTAAGACACAATTTCATAGAAATTTTAATGAGTTATTTGTTGGGCATTACTAGATCTAGGTATTAGACTGCAATAGATGTTCTCGTATCAACCCACATATATGAGCTCTATATATGTGTTAATATATTTGCCCAGTATATTCTGATTGCAGTTTAGTTGCCTCCATGGTTAATGCCATCTTTTGATGTCTGTGAATATTAACTTAATTTCATTTTATACAAGGTGTTGTTTATCTATAATTAGATCATCTTCAACAAGAATTTCCTGAGGGAAATTCAATCGATAGAAATGGAAGGTAAAAGTTAACCTCCGGTATGGGAGTGAGTATCCCAAATACTTGGACCTCTTCCTCCTTCCCTTGCATTAACAGACGATCTAACTCAAAAATTACAAAAATTTATAATCAGTTAATGTGAGATCCATTGCTTCTGCTCATTGTGTCAAACGATCAGTTGCAATTTTATATTAGCTATATAATAATAGACATTTTGATGGCTGAAGCAATAGCAATCCATCCACCTGTTGCCAGAGTTCAAAACTCCCATTAATATCTATTGTATTTTGCATTTTTAGCTTCGTCATTCTATTGTTCTTCCCGTGTACTTCTTCTGGGCTTTTGCCTTTGTTAACAGCAATTTGTATTATAGCCACGATGTTATTCTTGACAGTTTGTATTGTATTGCTTAGATAGCAATAGATGGCTGTGGTCACACACTGGGAGGGTGTTAAAAGCTGTCTTTCTTACAAAGTGAGCTTGATAAGTGCCTTATTTTTTCATTAAAAAATAAAGAGGATGTAAAGGTTTTCTCTCATAGTTTTATTTATTTAAGATACCATCTTATACATCTTCTAATTTTTTAATTTTAATGATGTTTTACTAATATCTTTTTTATTTTAATTTGTATTTCTGGATGAAGATTTTAACGTATGCATAATGTCTATTGATTTGTAGAGGGTTTATTTCTTTTACTATGGGTTGGAGGAGTTATGCTTTTCAACAATGAGCTATAAATTTGATTGCTAAGGTACGTACAAGAATTCAAACTTCTTATTTCAGAGAATTTAATGTTTTTGCTAACCGGACAATGTTCAAGACTAGTAGAATAGTGTACTATTTCCTGTAGGTCATTATCCCTACTTTCCCTGTAGATGGCTAGTAAATGTACATGTACAAAATATTTCATGAGTCCAAGAATTCAAACTTCTTATTTAAGAGAATTTAATGTTTTTGCTAACCGGACAATGTTCAAGACTAGTAGAATAGTGTACTATTTCCTGTAGGTCATTATCCATACTGTCCCGTAGATGGCTAGTAAATGTACATGTACAAACTATTTCATGATTTTGATGCTAAGTTTTTTATTAATGTTCAGTGTGAAATGAGCATTGTGCAGCTTTCTTTTGGATTTGAAGAAATAATACAAAATGCTGTAATTTTAAAGATGTCAATAGCTTATTTAATTGGGAATGATTGTGTAGCGATGACAAATTACTTGTAAATATTACTTAACAATTATAATTAATAAAAAAGTGTTTTTTTTAAGGAGGGGTAGGAATACCCCTCCATAAACTCTTAAGGATGGTCATGGACATCCTTCAAGAGGTGTTTCTTGTTCTTTTTTCTCTTACTTTTATTTTCATGTGTTTTTAAAGTTAATCAAATTAAATTTTAATGTTAATCAAATTTATGTTTTAAACTCTTATGCATGCTTGAATGGGTATCATGTTTAGCAACATAAATACTTTTATACATTATGATTGTATGGATTTTGTTTTTAGTTCTAATGGTGTATATGTCATTGAGGTAATGGGTTTTATTTGAAGTTTTTGTGGCATATATCATTCAATTGTATTGGTTTTGTTTGAAGTTTGCATCATACTCCTATGCTAATCTCAATGCAAGTGTTTTATTCATCATGATTGATATTTACTCTCACGTATGATAATTGTATGGGTTTGGCATGAAGGGTTTAATGACATGCCATTGAGTTCTATGGGTTTTGTTTGAAGAATTTCACCTAAATTGTGTTTGTGCATGCATCATGATTGAGTGATATTGACTCTTATGTATTATGAGTGTATGATTTTTCCATAAGGGTCTAATGACATATATGTTCATTGAGCTCTAGAGTTTTTTTTAAAGGTCGAATCAAATCGTAGTGTGTGCTTAATTTTCTTTTTCATGCATCATGGTTGAATGCTATTGAATCTTGTGCTTGATGATTTTGTATCTTGTTATTGTCAACCTTATGCACAATGGTTAGTTATATTCATTCTTTTGTAATATAGCTTTCGTGTGAAGGGTATTCACTAAGTTTTATGGATTTTTTTTTTAAGTTTACATTATGGTGTATAGGTGGTGAAGCTGAATGGGTTTTGTTTGAAGGTTACATGAAACTCCTACAATATGCCTAGTGTACTCATGCATGGTGATTACATGTGAAGAATTTGAGTGTTATGGGCGTTGTATGAAATTTGTATAACTAATCTACATATAAGCATTATGGGGTACTCGGTGTTCATGTGCATTAAGGTTGATGTTAATCAAGTGTCACTAATTATATAGCTTTTTTCTCAAGGGTCTAATGGCATGTATGTCATTAAATTTTATGATGTCTTTTAGTGTTAGGGTTAAATGAAATTTGATTAATTTATTATATGATGCTCAATGTGTTTGTTCATGCCTTATGGTTGAGTGACATTGACTCTCATGTTCGATAATTCTTATGGAATAGACATATGGTGTGCATCATGATAGAATAACATATATGAAATAACATCCTACAATTGTTTTTGCTTTTATGTTAAGCCTACATTGTTCATCAAACTCTATGGTGCATGCATAGTGTGCTTATTCATGCATGATGATTGTGACTTTTTGAGTGAAGGTTCTAATGACACATACGTCAATAAGTTGTATGGACTTTTTGAGTGAAGCATGCATCACAACTAGTATGTATGTATGTATGCATGCATGCATCCATTATGTAAGTAGTAGGTATTTATGGATGTATCCATGTATGCATGTATGAATGAATGGGTTGTGTGGCATTGACTTTGTGGAATGTGGCATAGATGGTGTGGGTTAAGGTTGAATGACATATATGGAATTTTTTTCTACTAGTACCATTCATTTTGTGTGAAGTATGCATCACAACTAGTATGAATGTATGTTTGCATGGATGCATCAATTATGTATGTAGTAGGTATTTATGGATGTATCCATGTATGAATGAGTCCATGGATGTATGTATGAATAAATAAATGGATATATGGATGTATGCATGGATGTATCCATGCATATGTATGCATGTATGAATGGATGGATGATGTATGCATGTATGTATGCTTGTATGCATGGATGTATCCATGTATATATGTATATATACATGCATATGCATGGATGTATGTATGCATGAATATGGCTGGATGCGTGAATGTATGAATAGATGTATGCATATATGGATGGATGTATGTATGCATGTATGTATACATCCATGCATGCATGCTTGTATGTATGTGTGCATGAATGGATCATGTATGTATCCATTTATGCATGTGTGCATGCATGTATCCATTTATGGATGCATGCATGCACACATGATGTATGTATGCATGGATGTATCCATGTATAGATGTATATATACATGTACATGTATGCATGTATGTATATGTGTATGGATGTATGCATGGATGTATGTATGCATAAATATATGTTTGTATGAATGGATGGATGAATGCATGCATGGAAAATGTATACATCCATGCATGCATGCTCGTATGAATGTGTGCATGCATGTATCCATTTATGGATGTATATATACATATGTATGTATGTATGAATAGATGTATGCATGTATGGATGGATGTATGTATGCATGGATGTATATATGGATGTATGCATGGATGGATCATGCATGCATGCATATGTATGTGTGTGTATGGATGGATGAATGGATGGATGCATGGATGTATGCATGCATAGATTATTAAATGTAAGAACAAATGTATGAATCAGTACACATGTACATACATACGAATGTATGCATGTGTGCATGCATACATCCATGTATGGATGTGTATGAACATATGTATGAATGGATGTATGGATGAATGAATGTATGTATGCATGCATAGATTAATAAATGTAAGAATGAATGTATAAATGAATGTATGCATGGATCATGTATGTATGTATGTGTTTGTATATGTATGTATATGTATGAATGGATGCATGGATGTATGTACATGCATACATGTATGCTTGCATGTATCCATGTATACATGTGTGTGTATGTATATGCATACATGTATATGTATGTTTGGATGTATGTATGCATGCATGCATTAATGAATGTATGAATGGATGCATGAATGTATGGATGGATGTATGCATGCATGTGTCCATGTATGTATGTACACATGCATGTATGCATGGATCATGCGTCTATGTATGCATATGCATGGATGTATGTATATATGTATGCATGCATGTATCGATGTATGTATGTGTATGCATGTATATATGGAAATTTATTCTACAAATGTCATGCGTTTTGTGTGAAGCATGCATCACTAGTATGTATGTAGTAGGTATGTATGGATGCATCCATGTATGCATGTATGAATGAATGCATTCATTGGTGTATGAATATATGTATATGTGCATGCATACATATATGGAATTTTATTCTATAAATGTCGTTCGTTTTGGGTGAAGCATGCATTACAACTAGTATGTATGTATGGATGCATGCGTGAATGAATGCATGCATGCATCATGCATGTATATGTATGTATGTATGTATGCATCATGCATGTAATGTATGCATGGATGCATTAAAATGGATGAAAATAAAATTATTTTTTGTTTTACTATTTGAATTTTTTTAAATAGTTTTTATTTAAAAATTTATTGGGGTTGCAATCACAATATGATTAAAATTTTTGGTGTGTACTTAGCAGTAAGGTAATGTAGAAATGGAATATTTTAATAATTGTGAATTCTTTGGAATGGAATATTTTAAAAATTGTGAATTCTTTGGAGTATATATATGTATGTACACAATTGAAAAATTTATTAGACTTTTTGTGAAGGGTCTAATGGAAATACAACACCAATTTTTATGAGATGTTAAATCTACATGTTTAATATGCATCTAATAATTGTTTAGTGCCCAAGTGTTCTTGTGCATTAGGATTGATGACATTAGCTATATGTACTTGATTATAAGGATTTTATGTTAAGGTACTAAAGACAATGAAAATAAGATTCTAAACAAGTGCTTAAACATAAAAAATAAATGCAAATATAAGCATATACATTCATCACGCCTTGGAGTGAAGAACTAAAAGTGAATGCACCTAACTCCACTTGATTTGCCCTTTGATTATTGTTGTATGTGGTTTGCTCACAAATAGCATAACAAGGAGCAAATTTAAATGACAATTTTGGCATAATGATGGTATGATAGCAAGTGATGGATTTATGAAGGGAGTATAGTCCAATTTATAGATTTTTGGTAGAGGAATTAATGACTAAGATTGAAAATGGCATGGAGGCCTGGAGAGGATGTGAGTTGGATTGAGCTCATAGCCTTGTGACATGTCATGGAGAAGAGGGAAAGGTGTGCTCACAAAAATGACAAAGTGGAAGAGGTGTAAGAACATATTAGGATGACAAGTGGACACAAAAATGGCAAATGGAAGAACATATTAGGATGACACTTGTGGACACAAAAATGGCAAAGTGGAAGAGGAGTAAGAGGAGGGAGATGATAAATGGAGAAAAAGGGAAAGTGTGTTGGGAAGAGCACATCTCACACGTGTGGAGACCAAATAACTTGTGCATCTAAGTCAAAAGGTGAGGCGGAAGTGGGAAAATGACTTGTGCATGCGAGTCATTTATGAGGTGTAGTCACATGTGGACTTGGGTAGGTGTGAGGAATTTAAAATTGAAAGAAATGTTAATGAGGTTAGAAATCAAGGGGATTAGTTTTGGATTAAGGCAAAAACAGGTTTGAAGGTGCCCCAAAACCTTTTACATAGAAGATTCTAAAAGGTTTAGAATCAAAACATCAAAACAAAACCCAAAACAAAACAGGCTATAAAAGATAGAACAATACATATGGCAACCAAAGAACCAACAAAAGCCCAAACGGGCAGCAAAAAATCAGCAACAAGAAAGAGACAAAACTAGAGAAACAGAAAACAAAAACTACATAAGGCTCTTAAGGGTCTCAGCGACCTCAGCCTCCAGAAGACTCATTATCAGCAACAAACCTCAACTCCTTGTAGTTCACACTTTGGGTAGTAGCTTTCTTTTTCAAATCCCCCCAAGTCCACTTACAAGGGCAAGAATCCCCTCGAGTCTTGTCTTTATCATCATCCAAATTGATTAGAATCTTGTCTTGTTAGACACTGCCAAGATTATTCACCATGATATTCATAGCATCAGTTGTGTGCTTGACAATTCTATGGCTATTGGACATAATGGTCATGAGGGTGGCTTGAATTTTTTTGTATTTTTTTGTAATTCTCCTCAACATGGGTGAATCTATTTTCAAAACCTTTCTTCATATGATCAATACCTTTAACAACTCTATTGATACAATCCACAATAGATTTTTCTCATCCTCAGTCCATTGACCATCACCACTTTGTCTATCCTGACAAGTAGAAGTGGTCAAAGCTCCTAGTTTACTAATCAAAGTCATCTAGTTAAGTTTAACTTCTTTGATTTCATGGAAGATCCATTTAAAAAGACAAAGTGTCAATGGCATGGTCTCTTGCTATACCTAGGATATCCTCATAGTTATCCCTTTTATCATTAAGCTCAACACTCTTGGCATAAAGGTCCTTCTGTAATGCCCCGCCAGGAAACCTCGAAGGGATTAAGCCATAACACAAGAATAGAGTGCAATAAATTTTTTTTTTAAAGATACACAACATTAAGATACATCAAGATATCAAAGATTTAGATTACATAGCGGAAGACATCAACTAACACCTAAAGAGTTTCCCAATGAGATTACTTAAATTTCACAATTCACTTAACTCACACAATTAATCCAATAAGCTAATTATCTTAATAACAAGATAATTCTTAATCAGGATAATTTCTTTCAAAAGATGGAAATATATAATTCATAGGATAAGCTTCATCCATTTAGATTGATCTATATCCTTCATTCATACTTTTCATTAAAATAAAAGCCATGCATCTAATATTCTAACACACAAGAATTTCATCATAAACATATGAGATCTTCCATACACACTTAATTTCCTTAATAATGATTGAATATAATCCATTATCCTAAGCTACATTCTTTCATATTCCAATATACTGCATTCAAGAAAGGACTGCATATAAACATTTAAAGTTAATTCCATCTTATCCACTTATACGTTCTAACATAAGCTATTCATACATGATAAAGTTGAATAAGGGAAACATAAGAGAATAACATCACATAACACCATAATGATATCGGAGTTCACCCCTAAAGGGCTACATCTCCGGGTTTGCTCAATTGCAAGACCCCTCTGATAATTAATAAAGTTAAGAATGCATGAGGTTCTCATAATTTACAATTCTGCCATCAAGGCGAAATATAACTAATATACAAACGATCACATTAGTCAATAAATACATAAACGATCCCTGAAAAGGAAAGGATCCAGCTAAACATAATCAAAGCTAATACAAAGGTCCATTAGAGCATTCACAAAACTGAGTCATCACCACCCAAGGTCTAACATGAAACCAGGTACTCACAAGGCATAAGCAACAGGACGAATCCACAAAAGGTGCTCCTATCAAGACCTTACAACCACACACTAGCAAACGTAGGGACAAGTGTCATCACACAACTTGGTATGGTTACCATGGCAGATCTTCATAGGTTTCGACCCCATACGCTGGGTTACCCTGGCCACCTAGTCCAAACCTCTGACCCGTCCAAGCCTCATGTGGACCCACACATCCTTTCGTGAAGATAAGGATGATGGTTTGCCATTTCAGGCCTTCTCACAGCATGTCGAGTCTGTGTTAGCACTCGTCCCATGTGTGAGGCACAATTATTTTACTTAGAGATTAACATTCTAATCTACTATTAGGTTATCACTTATTAGACTCACTTTCGATGGGTTACCCAACAGCTACTTTGGGCGCGACCCCCAATCGAAAGCCACTTTCCCGTACGACACTAGACTATACTTAAACGAACTCAAAACCAAGACATACACATGGTCAGATGAACGGAGTTCAAAATGGAGAAATCCACCATTTGGTCAAACATGACTTCATATGAGGTGCACTGACAGATGGTACTCTAACTAGAGACCTGACCGACCAAGGTCAACCACGAATCATCATTCGACACCCACATAGAGGATATGACCGAGACAACACCACAACAAAATAATAGTCAACTCGAGACCGAGGACAGAAACAGGTACCCCAAATCAATCCATACGACAAGGTCCAATCAAACAAAACAAGGTCTTGCCATTATTTAAGAAAAAGCGAATATAGAAATTAAACTTGCAAAGGCAATAACCGGAAAAGATAATCCTTTTTCCATATTGATTTAAACATTAAAATCGATCCAATTTTCTAATTGATCTAAGTTTGATTGCAGTTAGTCTACCTTGTCTAGGCACAGGTCGTTCATGGTTTCTAACTCAGTAAAGTTCATTCGCATTGTAAAACTACATAAATACGTCATCATGAGTTTTCAAACCAAATTCACATGAATATAAATAAATAAACATAAATCAATTAAAATATGATATTTATTCATCAAAATAAAACATCATTCTCACACTAGTTCGAAAACAATTTCTCAAAATTCATCTTTTTCAGAACCAAGTTACTCTCTTCAGATTAAGAAAATATACATTTAAAGAAACCAAAAATAGATAAACATCTCCCAAATTACCCAAAATATTTCCTTGCGTATATTTAAACAAATATACAAACCTAAAATAATAATTAGTGTATATATCTCTAACTATATATACCTTAATTTATAGATTCATAATTCAATCACAATTAATATATATTTAAAAAAATATACATTAATTAATAAATACAATTAATATATAATTAATAATACTCATTAATTATAATTCACTACAATTAATATATATATACATTAATTAGTAATTAAAAATTAATATATTATTAATAATATACCTTAATTTAAAAGTAATAATAATAAAACATTTTAAAAAAAAAAACTTTTTTTTTAAATAATAAAAAGAAACTTTATTTAATAATAATAAAAAAAAGAAACTTTATTTCTTTTAAAAAGGGTAAGGGGAAACCCACGTGGTTCCCCTTTCCTTTGGGAAGGGATGTCCCCACAGCCATGGCTTTTGGCAGCCCAAGCGTGAGGTTGGGGTTGAGCCTTGGCTCCCCCACCTCACGTAAAACAATAAAACTGATTTTTTTTTGTTAATTTAATTTTTTTTATTTTTTTAATAAATTTAAACAATTCTGCCCCCACAAAATGAGCAGATACAGAAAATTCTCAGTCAATTTCTGGGAAATAATTTTCATTTCAAATCCCTCAGGCATAAATAAGCATTTTTTTTAACCAAAAAAAAAATCTCAAACAAAACCCCAAATGAAATATACTCAGAAATTTTCTGAGACAAAACAAAAAATGTATTTAATCAATCTAAAACAAAACATTTTCATTCCCACAACTAATTTAACAATCTATAAACCAAATTGTAGGATTCATGGAGGAATTTTTGGAGTTCTTACAAATCCTATTTACACACAACACTTTAAATTTAACCCATCATTTCTTTCTCAAAATGAAGAAATGGATTTGCATCCATGAAACAAAGGATTCAATGCTAAATTAATTGTTCAATTCATTTCCAAAATGAAGGGGTTTTCTTAAAAAAAGAAGGGCAACTACACACACAGGAAGCTCCTTTAAATTCAAGCAAATTCAACAAAAAGAACAAAGGATTAACTAAAATACCAACCTTGAATGCTATCCTGGAAGTGTTGAAGATGAGTTCCACCTGCAGAAATACCCAAAATCCTTCCACCAAAAATTCCCAAAATCTTCCCCAAAATCATCCTAAAATATTTTTCCAAAAATATTTCTTTTTCCAAAAATATCAATCTCTATAATTTTCCTGGAGCCTAGGTTGAATGGGAGAAGTTTGACTAAAAAATCTCATTTTTGGATTTAAAATTTTTATTTAAAATAAATCACAAAAATCTTTATTTTCCAACTATATCAACAAATTAAATTGTTTTTCAATTTAACATTGATTTTCTCAATTAATTCAATTTAACCGTTCTATTTCCAAAATGCCAAGAAGATAAAATTAATTCTATTTCAATTAAAATTAAATCTTTCTTTTTCAACAGCATAAACATAACAAATTTAATATTAAAATTAACTATTTAATTGAACTTGCTCCCAATTTAAATCGAGCAATTCAAATTAACGATAAATCACATAACGAAATCCTGTTTAATTTAGTCCATTAATCTTTAATGCACAAACACATATTTAATCAAATTAAACACTAAGGACTAATTAATCAATTTAACCATACACACCAAACATGCAAACCAAGAAGGTCAACCAGACAGACGACTCGCAAACCCAAACAAAAAGGGAATACCGACGACGATTGACGATGCTCACTTGATCACGACTATGGTCAACTAGGGTCTTACGACCACCTAATCCAACTCTAAGGATTAAAGAGGTACACTCAACCTGTGAATCAAGGCGAAGACGAACCTCGCACTCATGCGGCGTTGTACCTGAAATCTCCTGCAACCAAGAGTCATACATGCATACATATATAAACTTAATGAAAGCGTTAGCCCGATATTAATACCACGAAATAGGAACACTGAACAACTTGCATACAACTAGTGCGAGAACACATTAACAGATATGCACTAAATCAACACATCTGACTATAATCATTATATTATGATAAACTAACTAAGATTAAACCAAGATTAGAAATTGATTAGGGCAGGGGTACTACACATTCTAAACTACAACCCCTGTAATATTGATGGTCTCCTTATGAAGAGACGAGGGGGGAATTTCAAAATTCTTACTCCCAGGCATTGGGCTAATTCTCTTGTTGACTACATTATCCTCAAAATTCCCCCTATGGCCACCAAAATCAGAGTCGTCATTACTAGCAAGAGTAGAAGAGGAGGAGATAACCTGCTTCAAACCCTTCTTACCCTTGCCCAACATAGGTTTAGCTTTAGGAGTGTTCTCAATTTTAGCTTTTTTAGGAGGAGAGAAAGTCTCATCCTCCAAATTTGAACTGGATTCCTCATCCTCATCCTCAGACTCTCCAGCACTAGTATTATCATTCAAAGAAGTGGTTATATAAGAAGGGGAGGGAAGGGCCCGAAAATATTTGTCAATTAACACAAGCAACCCTTCATGAAGGATGGGGTGCTTAGCTGGATTCTTCCTATGAGCTCTGAAGATAGCCTGAAGAGAAGACAACAAGAAAAAAAGAAAAGAAACCTTAACATTATGGTGGAAATGGTTTAACAGAACAAAATGCTGGCCATAAACCGTAGTAAAACGCCCATCTCTTAGTACCTTTAGGAGTTTGGCCCAGACGTCCTTAAGAACATTGATATCATAAAAGATGACAGTTTTCTTCACCAATTTCCCCATTTCCTTCTTAGATTTTGGAAAATTATGTACCACAGTCTCCATGTAATTCCTCTCCCTATAGTATTTCATGTCGTCAAAGGAAAGACCTAGAATTTATGCGATCAAATTCTCATCTATCGTAACCTTACGCCCATGCAAAGTAATGGTGCCATCCTTCCAATTCTTTTCAAAATAAGCAGTAACATCCTTATTATCCTCTTGCACTTTATCAATGAAGGGAGTAACACCCCCTTTCATGAGAAGCCTCCAAATTTTCTGGTTGTTCTTCAGCTGCTCACAACTCAGAGGCTTAACCCGCTTCCTAGCTCCCCCCATAATGCTTAGAGAAACCACAACAATCACTCTAAATGGAGAGGTCTGAACAAAATAGATATCAACCCACAAAACGTGTGAAATAATGGCACAACAATTACATCATCCACAACCAACACATGCCAAAAGGAGAAAGAGGACGATCTTTCTAGAATCACTACTAGTAATAAAAGTAGTATTATTCATTGTCCTTACTGCCTCAAATCCTGTCCTGAAGGATAACCATGTAGAGCTTGGTATCCACCCTGTCTTCATTGGTCCACATCACTTTGCTACCACTACTGACCCCTTTGTTAGCAAGGTAGTCGTTAATAATATTGAACTCCCTAGCAAGATTAAGACCTTGGAAAACCCCAATGGCTTCAGCAAGGTGGTTAGACTGAGTTCCCAAGGGGAGCGCACCGCCGCTTAAATTAACATACCATTATGATCTCTCAACACTCCCCCACAACCAACTGGTCCATGGTTAAATCAAGCGGATTAGTTAATTAATTAGGAAAATTAATTAATCTAGATTAAAGGATTTTTAAGATATTGGCTATAAAGTGGAACTTGATTAAAATAAATCAAACTTAAGAAGAATAAACAGAAAACATCATTAAACAAGAAATTAATTATGTAGAAGGGATAATAATGAATTAGATGTAATCTAATTAATTATTTTAGAGGAATAAAGGAAAAAAAAATATAATTAATTAAATTAATTATATCGGAAGGACAAGTGCAATGGCATGTTTGTCATGATGTGTCCTAGTGCACTAGTAGTAGGGTGGATGAAATTGTTTATATGGCTAATGTATATCAAACTATTATTTGCATGTGTAGTGTGTTTGCTCATTCACAATGTTTGTTCTGGCTAATGTATATCAAAGAAATGTGTGTTTGTTCTCTCCCTATCTCCTTACCCCTCTTTGTATCTTTGTTATTCTCTCATCTTCTCTTCTGCTTGCATCCCCCATGTAGGTCTCTCCCTCCATTTCTTCCTCTTCTTCTCTATCTCTCATTCCTATGTACTCATAAACTATTTTCTCTTGAAACGTTCTCATAAATTCAGCTACACATATATCATTTTTCACCAACTCACATCTCTTCAATTCTTTTCCATCTTTAACCCCATATGTCATTGTCTTGTACTTTCCAAAAGAAACTAGTTTCTTACCAATTTCATGTGTGTTATCCAAATGTAGATATCTTGGCAAATGTTGCAAACCACCACATGTAGCACAAGAACCTTTCAAACACATCATCTTATAATAAATGCAACCATTATCTCTTTTACATAGCACACTTGAAATAATCTAAAAAGATAAATTTTAAATGAATTTACATATGCTCAGTTAAATCTTAGAAAATCCCATTAGGGTTGGTTGTTTGTGACATTTTCGAATTTATTTTATCTTGATGGTTTTCGATGGACGATAATGGGTCAAGGGTGACACATATGATAGGAAATGGGACTTAGTTGTTTTAGGCCACATACTTTATGCCTTGATCTTGTGTCGAAACGGGTATGTAGGCAGTCTAGGGACGAAGTTGTCCCTAGTACTTAGGCGTTTGGGGATGGGGTCTAGGATTTTGGTTAAAGGCAAGTAGTTGGTTTTCAAAGTTCCTTGGTTCCTCAATCAAAGGGTATAGAAATACTCATTGGAAGATTAAAAAAAATATTTCAATGCATACTCGGAAGGAATCCCGTATGGATTCGCTTGACTTCCCGAGGTTTTAGGCCAAATTCTGAGGCAGAACTCAAGCTTATATTATTTTATTTTATTTACTCCTAAGGATGGCGACCTCGATACACTCCTAGTAGTGGAGTGTAGTCTTTAGGGAGTGACTCAAGACCTAGATGGTCCCGATGAGTCTAAAGTCTCTAGCTAGAGCACTCCCTATTCTATATGAATAGATGCCTACCCCATTTGGGTAGATGTCTATCCCGAATTGGATAGATGAAACCCCCTATCCCGCATGGATAGATGCCTAACCCGTATGGTTAGATGACCATCCCGGTTGGATGGATGCCTATCCCATTTGGACATATGTACCTGAGTATGCGATTGAATCAAACACAACTAAGAATAAATGATTTAAAAAAAAAATTAGTCGAATTTTTGGGTTAGGTGGGTCATTATAGAATCAGAGGCAGTCTAAGGTGATGCACCTTTCAAATGCTGAGACTTAAAAATAGGTTATTTTTTATATTTTGTTGCTATTTTTTACAGTCTACTGCTTCCAAGAGACAAATTTTGACCTCAATAGTTTTCCCAACAGACTTTAATGCATATATACAGTTGATCTAAGTTCATTCCTAGAGTGTTTGTTTGTTTGCATATTCAAAAGGGATGGTTAATGTGTGGGTATGTGGGTGATGATATATGAGAGTTACAGTGGAAAATAGGGTTTCACAAATTAGCTATATAAATTAGGAAATCCACTAACTTTTGCATAAAACATTACAAGGTGAAATGAATTAATTGATCCAATCTAATTTTTGATACGAAAAATAGATTGAATGTTGATTGTAAGAACCCACCTTGATTAACCCAACAAAATTGACCATTCTTTTTTTTGTTTAATTTAATCATTATACTTATCTTTGAAATTAGGATTCTACTCAATCCTTCCTCTTACCAAGCCTAGACCCCACCCATGAACGCCTGAGTACTAGGGATATTTCCGTCTCAAGACTGCCTACATACCCGTTTCGGCACGAGATCAAGGCGTAAAGTATGTAGTTCTATTTTCTACTCTATGGTTTGATGTAAACTGATTTGTGGGTACGCGACCCTTTCTAGGGTCAATGTCCCAGACAGTTTCTCTGCAGTTGCTACCCACGGTGGTAGCACTTAAGCAAAGGCTTGAGATGGCCTATTGCTTGTGGTCTAAAATAACTAGCTCCTAATACCTATCATAAGCGTCACCCTTGACCAATTGTCAATTGACAAAAATTCTTCAAGATTAAATCAATTTCATAAAAACATTTCACTCAAACAACCTTAAGGGGGTTTACTATGGTTTAACTCAGCGGATGAAAAATCATTTAAGGATTATCTTATTAGATTATCGATCCAAGGGAGATTACTCGCCCCTTGGATTTTAACTTCCAAGTGTCCCTTATTACTCCCCGATGATTTATAGGGACGATGCCACAGACGTCGTTGATGCAACTTTATTAGGTGTTAAGTGCAGTAGTTCAACACGACAGCATTACCCGTAAGCGTGACCCAAAGACACTGTATATACCGAACATTGCTAGGTTTTGGTTTCCATCTTCCTTTATTTAGTTTTCTAACTAAGAGCTATGAAAAAAATCATACTTGAAAACAATTACGAATTGAACATGTATAATTTAATTAATTGAGATAACTACTTGATGAACCACGTAGAATAAAAACCATAACTAAATTATTCAAAACTTGAAATATAACTTGTGTAAAAATGTCAATTATGAAACTTGTATATTAATAATTAAATGTGTAACTTGCATGGAGATGAAAACGCCGATAAGTGTAATTAATGTGTAAGTAATTTGCATGATACGAGAATAGTGTAACTTGCGTGCAAGATTAAGCAATGCATGATTCCTATCACGGGAATAATTAATTATGGTCATAGGTTCCAAAAATAGTGATTAGTTTAGATATATGATTCAAATCATATTAATATACAATAATTATTTTGAATGTGTCCAAATACCAAGTAACCCAATGAATTTGAAGTAGTTTTTATAAAATTCTAATTATAAAATTTAATACAATTTAATTTGAAAATTGCTAAAAAGAAATTAATTATTATAAATTTTACTAAGGACAATTATACAATTTAATTTACAATTGGAAAATTGCTAAAAATAAATACATTTCAAAATTCCCTAAGTTAAATTTTTATTAAACTAAAATTTGGATTTTTTTTGAAAAGTTTAACAATGTCCAAATTTATAGTGGCATTTCTTTTTGAAAAAAAAAGAAAGGGGAGCAAGTGGGAGTGGGACCCATGGGTCCCATCACCACTGCAGGTTTGTGGAATCAGGTCCGCAGTGATGAGGGGACCCCGTGGTCCCCTCCACTACCCTGCGGCCACTGTCGTGACAGTGACCGCAAGGGAAGTGGAGGGTACCACTTCCCCGACAGTTACAATAACCGCCTCCACTACCCTACACGCCGCCCGATACTATATATATATGGTTTACATTTCTAGATTATTTAAAGGTATATAAAAACGAGTATTTATGAAAATAAGAACAAGAATAGAATAGATAATCAAGATATCACAGGGGTAGAAAATTGTTTTAAATTGATTTTACAGTAAACAGGAGATTAATATTCACAGAGAGAGAGAGAGAGAGTTTATTCCTGCATTCATAGGGAGAGAGTTTATTTCTACATTCACAGAGAGAGAGAGTTCATTTCTACATTCACAGGGAGAGAGTTTATTTCTACATTCATAGGGAGAGAGTTTATTTCTACATTCACAGGGAGAGAGTTTATTTCTACATTCACAGGGAGAGAGTTTATTTTTGCATTCACAAAGAGATTTAATTCAACTAATATTCAAAGAGAGTTTTATAGCTCTTTTCCCACAGAGAGGGATTTATTCCTACATTCACAGAGAGGGATTAAAGAATGAGATTTTCTTTCAGATTTCCATTCGAAGAGCCAGAGAAATGAATTCAAGAGAAGAATAATAAAGATCAAGATTCATATCATTTAATCACACAGAGAAGAGTTTTAATCTTAGAAAAAAAAAAAAAATTTAAATAAGGAGAATATGATTTTTTTTTTTTTTTTTGCACAAATAAAAGAAAGAAATCTTTTGGAAAAGCAAAAGCAAGATCTAATATCTATTTTCTAAAGAGAAATAAATAATAAAGTTATCTTTTGCATGCAATATATGAAAATACTTTTATCAATATTTATCCCTAAATAAGAAGAAAAAGATTTACAATCTAATAAATTTTTTCTTTTATAAAAGAAGATCTAGAAGCTATTTTTTGACAATATAAATTTCTCATATGTAAATGAGAGATGACAAAGAAGAGAACCTGACTTATCGAAGCTTGATGTTGAATCCTCTAGCTATCCTTTTTGATCCTTCCTTGCAACTTGAGAAAAATCTTCAAGAATAACTTAGCAATCCTACAATGAAAATGAGTCTACCAAAGAAGATTCTACTACTAACAACAAGGAAACTTCGAAAATTTTCTTCAACACATAATCAACTCCCTTCTTTGAAACTTGCATAAAATTTTATAAGAAAAATCTCTTAATTCCACTATCTAGAGAAATTAATTAAGAGTGGGATTCTTTTCCAATATTGGACTCATGCAAATTGATTAAAAAACCTAGTAGGGGAGTTACATGCAAGGCATTGAAGATTCCTCTAGAAGCTTCTAATTCCTCCTACAACATGTGCCATAATTGGGAATAAAAATAAAAATAAATAAAGCCTTTTGAATTATATTCTCCAAGTGTGTGTGTGTGTGTGTCCATTTTTATTCTTTTATATTATTTATTTAATCATTTCCAATAGCTCAACCAAAAATTATATAATAGAATTGTATCAAATCAAAAAGTGATAAAGGAGGGTTGTGACATAGATTCACCTAAGCTTGAGGGTTGAATGTGTATGAATGCTAAATTTAGGGTTGAATGTGTATGAATGCTAAATCCAAGGCAAATGATAGAAAATTGACATAAAATAAGATGAATAGTAAGTTTTAGATGCAATATGCAGTCACAAAGGTAGATTTGAGTAGAAGAGATAAAGAGGAATTTATGCACAAAATCAAACCCAAAAGTACAGGGTTCTTGGGGTGACCTAGTCCTCTAGTTATCAAATGTGGACAAACAAGAAATTTTTAGAATCAGAATGTCACTCAAAATCTTCTCCCAAAAGCATATAAAAAATTCATAGGACTGAGATGCCTAGGGTGTCCTAGTCCTCTGCTTTTTGCTCCTACAAAATTAAGCTATGATCGTCATCGTATTGTCTACCAAAATCTTTGTGTGTAGCTTTTGAAACTGTTACCTACACATAGAAAGAAGTGAAGATATGTTTTTGATAGGTGTTTACTTAAGTCAAACCCCAAGTTTGGATTCAACCCTTGAAATTGAAATTGAAGAAATGGAATTGAACTAAATTGAAAAGCTTGTCTTTTGAGGACAAGGGTAGATTTGAATTGAAATGATTGAATTATAATTTGATACCTTGTTGAATATTGCTTTGAAGTACTCATGCAAAGGCTGATACCTTGATAATATCTCTGCCCTCCACCATCACTACCATAAGTATACAAGAGAAAGCCTCATATGAAAATCTTCATTATCATTGTTCTTCAATACAATATTATCATCATCATACATGGCAAGACATCAACACCACACTAATGTTGGACATCCAACCAAGGGCATTATCTACAGGTTGTGTGCAAGATCACAGGGGTCAAAACTAGGCTCTTAAGTGGTGATAAAAATTCAAAAAATCAGTTAGGCAATGTGAGATAAAAATTTGAATAGTTTATTGACATAATCTGAAAAATATATAAGAAATTTTTTTGTAGTGAATTGAATCTATTTTTTAAGCTATTAGTTATTTTTTTGAAAATGTAAATCTATTTGGAAAAAAAATTGAAATTTCAATGCAACAATACACAAATTTTAGGGAAAAAATAAAAAACAAGTGTATGTTTGTGGAACCTAAGTAAAAGCAAAAAAGGATACATGCCAGATATGCCACTTTTTTGTAATTTTTTTGCAAGTAAATAATTAATTATGATTTTTTTATAAGAAATTTAAAACTAAAAAAAATTGGATGTCTGCACACCATAACTTGGTCATGAAATTCATTTTTTTATCCTATAGTACATGAAGCGCAAAATGTGTAGCATTTTTTGGATTTGAAAAAGGTATAACCATTCTAAAGTTATAGATGTTTTTCAATCAACCTATCAACTAAGACTTTAGTCATAATGCATGTAGAAAATCAATAATAGTTATTTATTAAATTCAAAATAAGGTTAAATTTATATTGGTAGAAAGCTAACAGATTTCTAATTAACCCTTTTCATTTCATCAAATTCAAATAAAAACAATTGTCAACCATATGGTCGAAGTCTAAAAAAACAACTTAGGAAAACTTCCAATTACATTTTTTGTGTTGACTTTCTAGGTTTGGCACATCCAAGCCAAATACCAAAGCAATCTCAAGGGAAATAAATTATGTAAAAAAATCAGATATTTGTTAGTAACGAATAATAGTTTTTAAAATGTGAAAAACAAATATCTGTTTTCTCAAGTTGCTTTTTTGTTATGAATTTTATGTTTTCAAAATGGATCTCCATATTGAAAAGCCTAGAAAACATATTTTAGTCAGATGGGTACAACTTTTACATTTCTTATCAAAGTTTTGATTTTTTACAGGCATTGGAAAGGTGATTGAAAGCTCTACACAATGGAATAGGTAGTGTTTCTATATTATAAATAAAATAATAATTAAAACTAATTTAAATTCATCCTTCATTTTTTAAACATCAAATACTCACAACTTCTACATATGAATTCCCTCTTTCATGATTTTTTTGTAACAATCATTTTAAAATACTTGAAACATTAAATGAGTAATTAATAATAAAAAATTTAGGTATTTTACTAAGGAGAGTAATAAATTTTGAGAAACCATCACATCTCTCTATGTTCCTTTCTCTACCCCCCTCTCTCTCCCCCCTAAAATCTAAAACTATCGCTCCACCTCCCCTTGCTCCCTCCGTCTCTTTTTGTCCCTCTTGTAGAAGCAAATAGAAATCACCAGGAGACAACTACCCATCGAAGAAAGAGATGCAAAAGAAATACTTGATTGCTTTATTATACAAAGAGTACAAAGGCCTACTTATATGTGCAAGGTGAAAGAAAATAAACAACATAGATAGAGACATGTGTCCCAATCATATGCTAGAGTAGGTAAACTACACCTATTGACAACTATCAAGTGCAAATAATAATGCACAATAAATGATAAATACAACTAATAAAATATACCTATGTTAAACTTAAGTATGTAAATAAAATTAACTATTTACTTTAACACATCACCTAATTGCAACTAGGCCATGTTAGGTACCCATATAATATGTAATTCACCTAATCTCTTACAAAGGAAGAAAAGGAGAAAGCCTCATGGGACAAAAATCCTCTCCAAAAAAGAGATATGAAAATCATGCAATGATGAATGAAGTGATGAATGGAGGTCTCCACAATACCCCCCAAGAATGACATTCATATTGAGAATATAGTACGATTTCCCCTCCAATGAAGGGAGAGATAGAGACAACATTGCACACCATGATGAAATATCCTCAAAAACACTAAAGCATGTTCGAAGCCATAAAAAATGTCCATGACGACTAACAATATGTCTCCCCTTGGAAAGATGAGGATCCAATGGTACATATAGTATCCATGAAAAAATGAGAAGGAAGAAATATCACAAATGAAAATGTGGAAGAAGAATCAAGTGCCTCCAAAAGTGTCTCATCAAGACTAGGAAGATCCTCGATAAATAAAGAAACAATGGATGTAAAAGACGCAAGATAATCCTCCAATGAACACTTTGCGAGGAGTGATGCCTCCTCAACCATGCTCTGAAAATTTGCAATAGAAAAATGAGAAGCCAAGTTAGATAGACCTACAATGAAACCATTGTCAAACAACAAATTTGAAAAAACAATGATGTCTTGTTGTGTTGAAGTATTGGAATCTATGTCAACTGTAACCTTTGATATAGCAAGAGATGGAGGAGACATGATTAAGCCCACAAACCCGTGAAGTGTATTTCAATTAGTCCTCTCACTTGAAGGAGTTAGTGGAACATAAGGATCATCAACATCATCATCATCAACGAAGTGATGAATTTACACCTTAGTTTGATGATCAACCCTAATCTCCTATGGGACAATGAGAGAACATTGAATCTCAAGTGAACTTAATTGTGTTTCCTTGCTATGTAATTTGATATACTAATAGGAGATTATGAGAGATATCAAGAATCAAACGAACATTATTCATTGTACCTATATCCAAAAAAATTGTCACTAGTGGCAATAACATGAACAAATTGATTGTTTGCAATCAAGACTCTATCTTGAAATGATGCTCTAAGAGAATCTAGAATTAAGGTATCTCTTGAATGGGCGATGTGAATTGAAGCTCCTAAATCAATGATCCATCCAACATCCATAGGTGCATGAGTGCTAATGAAGGCAAGACCCTTTCCAAAATTCTAAGGAGATGTAACCTCATGATTGGTTGAAGTAGAAGAGGGTGAACTAGATGAATAAGGAATGGAAATACGATGCTCCTTGAGTAATTGTTTCAACTCATGGATTTACTTTCTATAACAGTTTTAATCACCATGTCCAAGCTTTCGAAAAAAGCTACATGTAAGTCATTCCTTCTTTCGATTATCCTCTTTGGAAGAAGAGATGGAAGTCTCATGAGAGTATTTCTTAGGCTTAGTTTTCTTGCTTTTACTTTTTCCATTGACTTGAGGTGAAGTAGCAACTAATGCATGAGACTTAGTGACATCATTTTGGCAAAGTTTGGATTGCTCCCTAGTCAATCTTCCACAAAAGGTCTAAAATAGTGGCATTACAAATTATGTACCCAATTCATCCATAGTAGAATAGAAGGAAGTAGAAAAGTGTTGGGTCTCAAATCAATAGATTGGATAGGTTCTAAGGAAATGTCAACTCCTATGATCAAACCCTCCAATTGACTTGGCCAACTTATGGAGTGAACCTATTTGGTTACTAACTCTCTCACTTTAGGCTCTGCAAGACCTAGGCGGGTATACCTATTCACTAGTGGCTTTCAATGACTAGTGCCTTTTATAGCAGATTGAGTATCTTGATCTAACTTCCTCCTATCTTAGAATGGCATGAGTTCCTAGGATGGAGATATAGCAGATGAGTTCAAGATTTTTGTTGTGCAAGCAATTCGATCTCTGTGCTTGAAATTTATATGTATACACTATTGCTAACTTATTCTATATTTCCTACTCAGCTACTCCTATTGCTTTAAAGTAAAATGTGAACTGATATGGTGATAAATTGTATTTTATAGATGACCAGTGCCTTCTTCATTGTTTGGGCTATAGAGTCTTTATATTTCTTTAGGACTTATTGTGTAAACTTTTGGAAAGTTTGTCAGTTACTGTTTCTTATGAGCTTTACTTTGATGTCTATATTGTAAACCGCTTGAATGAATTTAACCCTAACTTTAAGAGACCATCCAAGGAAGAGTTATAGGGAACAATTACAATTCACAAGTAAATCTTTTTGATCCAAATCTACAATATGCAACACAAAACTTCACTGGAAGAACACAAATAACCTTATCTCCTTTAGATAATATCACAAGCAACTGCCTGTAGAAAATGCAGTAATCCACAACACATACACAAAAGAAAATAATTGATTGTATTATCTATTCATCAAAATGGTACAATGGTGAGCCTGAGGCTATAATCTATCTCTCTAAATATTACAAAAATTCCCTCATTTATATGAGAGTATACAATTTCACCAAGAGGTGTGACTGTTTAGTATGTAACTACTAACTAGTGCTTTTGTTAACAAACTGAAAGATAAACAAATTTAACATCCCCACATGTTCTATGTATTTGTCATCTTTGTACATTATAATATCACTGTTCATTCTCCTCATATCAGTTTCTATTAGGAAATAATTAGAGAGAATGTGATTCATGTAAGGTGATAAATCTTTGTTTCAATCCAATCCTACTATTGCTCAATCTTTGTTATTAATGAATTCTTGTTTCCACTGCTCCAGTGACACTAATTCACCATCATTGTAAAAACAAGGCACCCTAGGGGTATTTCCATTGTCCAATCTTTGAAGCTCATTTCTTAGTCGATCTGCAAACTCATTGTGTGACTTCAAGTAAGTCTCAGCTTCAATCCTCTCACTAGGAGTCATTAAACTGTCATCATTCATCATCTCCTGTAACAGTGATCTAAGCCTTTCGTGTTCCCTCAAAGTTTTGGTTGTCCCAGGGTATATTTTCCAATAATTCTTTGCAACTAGCATCACACTCCTGAACCTATGCTCAATGATTTCATAAACAAATTTATCCATCTTCTGTTGCATCTTTTCTATTTGCCGAGATGATTTTTTTGCCTTGCTCCTCCAATATATTGCATCCATCCAGGCATCCATAGCATCTTGGCCAATACCATATGACATTCCTGTTTCACTAGTGCCTATCTCAATCTGTAGTAATCGTGCTTGCAGTCCTTGTCTCTCTTCATCAACCTTTTCATATAGGTTCTTATACGTAGAGTTTTCTCTGACATGAAACTCTATCTGATCCTGATTTAGCTTGGCCACATCCAAGTTTAGTTTGGCAGTGATTCTGGGATCAGTCCTCCCAACTTGTTGTATCATCAAATGTCCAAAAGTTTCTTCTATGTCAACCAATTTGGGCCTCTTATTTTTAGGATAGATAGCCCATTGTAAAAGAGCCTTTTGATCTGGATCATATCCTAATCCCTTGAAGAGTTTATCAATTTCATCTGGCATCATTTGCTTACTTGGATCCTGTTTTTTGAGAAAACTGTCAAATAATAGGGCAGACTTCATATCCCATCTAGAATACAATAGCACACCAGCCTCCTTAAGGAACTGCCTCCCTTTTTCAGGTGTCATTTCTTCCATTATAAGATCCATTTCCTCTTGTAGCTTCCAGACCTACTGCTCTTCATTGCTATCTTTCATGATGTTTCTGATCTACAGTCCTTTATGTTGATATAGGAATGTGGTGAACTCATTGGAGGCAATAAAATCACTATCAGCAATGAAATCCTCATGTTATAGGAATCTAACATCAGCAACCTCTCAGACATTGAACTGTCTTATTGTCAAATATATCTATGTACCCCCTTCAGAACCAGGAGGGTAGTCTTCTCTAGGAGAAAATGGAATAGCACCTGATGTAGAAGCAAGGAACATATGAGCTAAAGGCTATGTACTTCTAATGGTATCAATATATTCCCCAAATACATAAGGGGGAACTCCTTCAAGTATTTCCAATTCATGCTCCATAAGTTTGTAGGCCAACTCCAAGGGGTCCTCAATCTTTTGCAATACATCTTTATTTATTTTACCTCTAAAAAGCTTCCATCTGTAGGCTTGCATCACCTTCTCATATTTTCCTCTTTTTTCTTTGGCCTCTTCTCTATCAATGTTCTTAATGAGGTCATCTGGCAATTATGACTTATGTTCTCCAGCCTTTAGCCTCCGTGATGACTGGGTTGTCCTTATATATCCCTCATGATCAAAATTTGGCCTTGGGTCTCCCATTGCCATACCATAATAGTTCAACTTTGTCTGTAGCAAATTGTAACTTTTGGAACTTTTCACAATAAAGTCTGAAAAGACTAACAATCCAGGCACAATTGACTGTTTCCCATGGTTTGTTAGATGCTCTACACTCACAATTGACAGTTGCCTCACAATTTCTAGGCAAGCCACTCTGTTAGGTACTGTAAGTGGCAACATATATGGTCTTCCTTCAAACCTGTACACCCTTATTTGTGTGCAATCTGAAAAACAATACCAATCTCCCCAATTGTGGTCAATTGAGGAATTTTCACCATAATCCTTAGGTCTCAAGAATCTGTGAATCTCTGGTGCAAGGGCATGATCATATGGACAACCCAACAATCTATACAATGTTTTAACAAAGAACTCTTCAAAGTGCCAACAATGATTATTGGCATATCTCTAGTCCCATGAGGAAACCCACAATTGAACCGGTTTTCTCACTCTAGCTGATACATAATTCTTCTAGCCACAATCCTTCATCTTGTCTAACATATAACAACATATGAATAAGAAGGGAATAATAATTAAAGTCCACATTGATCATATTCCCTTTCAGCTTCTCCAACCCATAATTTAGGGCTTCAACAAGGTAAATAGTAAAATCAAAGAAGCAGGGGTCTCTAGACTGCAAATCAACACAAATGATCATGGCTGCAATATCTATTAAAGGATGAGCTTTTATCCCTAGAACCTGAGCAACATAGTAATAGGTATATTTAAAGTAAGGGTGGAAGGAGGTGACATCATAAGGGGCTCTGTCATCCTAACCTAATGGCACTAAAGACCCTGCATTTCTAGGCCTATGTATGGGGAGTCTCCATCTCTTGTAAATGTATTATAGGTTAAAGTATTCACTCGTCAATTTCTTGAGGTCAATTGGTTCCTCAAACCCCCAATCTAACTCAAACACGGTGTCGATAACCTCCCTTGTAATTGAAAGAATCGGCTCACCCATATAATTATATATGGTTCGGGTTTTAGGGTCATAGTTGCTTGCCAGGGCTTTCATGAGTTCTACATTTACAAAGACATTAGCCACAACCATTTTGCCTAGGTTTAATCGCCATAAATTATTTATAGGTTGAGGAGCAACTCTTCTGGCATATCCATATACAAACAACTCATATCCCCTTAATTCTGTCCATGTGTCTCCAAGATCCTCAAATTTATCCTCCAGACCTTCCTCATTTGCCTTAATCTTTTTAGACCTTAAACTAGATGATGGCCACTGATCAATCAAATCCTGGGCCAAGGAATGCCCTTCCTTCTTCTATCTTTTGGGTTTTTCTTCTGTGGTAAGAGGTTCCTTTCCCTTTCTAGTTTTACTAGCTTTAGATGATGATTTCATTTGAATTTAAGAAGAGGCTCTGTATATGGATAGCTTACTTGAAATCTGTGAGCCTTCTCTATGAATTTGTCTGATTTCTACTTTTGGTTTGTCGCCTGTGGATTCTTCAGTACTATGTCTTTCGTTACCAATTTATCACTTATGGCAAATTGAGTAGTTAGTAATGGTAGTTCAACAACGGTCACTTAGATATACATTTGAATTAAATGGTGATGTGACCTAGCCAAGATTTGATTCTGATCTTCGCGGCAATTAATAATCATTTCGATGAAAACATGTCTTTCGATCACTAGTTTTTCGGTCCATCAATCCCTTTATTTCCATAAAAAATGCTCTTGCCTCAAATATCATGTCGATGAGGTATTTTCTCCTTTTATTGAAATACTGTATTTGATGAGAATGTCTAGCTTTTCACTGATACATATCCTATATCAATCGGTTTCCATGTTGAAGAAACTTCAGGCTTCGATAACTCCCTCTATCTTTCCATCGAAACATATTTCTTATCGATACCATTATACCCTTTCGATGAATGAGTATATCCTTTCATCAAAGCCCTTCTTTATTCGATGACCTGCTTTTATTAACATCTCTCATCAATGAATTCATTAATGATTTCTTCGATAAAATTCCCATCGGTGGAACATGTATCAGTGACTCATCTTTTGGTCTCCTCAAAACTCATATCCTCTCGATATCTTTATAGATGGAACTTTCTTCTGTTTGATCGACATCACTCTTTCGATGAGACTGTTGTTTTCGGTGATTCTTCTATGTGTTGAGCCAATAGCATTATTTCCTCGAAAGCCTTTTCCCGTCGATGAGACCATTTCCACTTTCTTCGATATTCTTTTGTTGATGGAATCATTGCTTTCGGTGAGTCCTTTTTTAAGTTCATCGCTATTCCTTTTTCTTCGATAGCCCTTTTATATCGATGAGACATCACTGGGTCTCATTGATACCGATTGAATTTGAATCTTTCGATAGGATGCCATCACATTTGTTCGACAACTTATAGGATACTTTACTTTGGTAGGAAATGGATGGTTTTTTCTTCTAAAAATGGAGGATTTTATAATTAAATTTCACAAATCAAGATATTTTATTTAATTTAGATTTGGTGCTCAACACAAAGTATGAAAAGACACCCGTAAGATTAGACAAATCAAGAAAATACATTCCTTCTTTGGGTAAAAGCACAACATTGTCATGTTTCAGGCTAACTTATCAACATAAGTGAATTTAAGTAATTCTAACTAAAAATGAATTTTAGTCAAACATATGGTTTATATATATTCATTATAACTATTTTATATATAGACCACAACTTTTCCAATTGGAAGTGTCTACTAAATGTATATTTTATACTTTGGGTCTAATTACCAAAAAAAAAATAATAATAAAAAAACTTGATGTTCAACAACTTTTACTCTTATAAATATTTTTTTTTTGAAATGTATAAATACCCTTTTATAGATCTATAAGTGAATTTTCTAAAATATACATCTTTTAATATTTAAATTAGTTTTTTATATTTTATATTTTATTTTTATTGAAAGTAGGTCATCAACACTAAAATATAAGGTTGATTATCTTGTTAAGGAAAAGTACTGAAATTTATTTAAAAATTTCGAAAAAAATATGATGTAGTAGTGAAAGTAATCTATGTCAAGATGATATAATTCTTTTCTAATAAAAATTAAGAAAAAAACTGGTGGAAATTGGAAAGAAATATATTTCAGCACACTTAACTTTTCAAATTTTTTGAAAAATATATATTTATAAAAAATAGTAAAAATTATATCCATGCACTAAAGTTTCAAGTTATCAATATACACAAAAATATTGATGAAAAAGAAGTAAAATTTACTAATTAAAGTGTGGTGTCTTGTGTAACTTCAATTTCAACATTTTATCAGTAGCTAAATTATAGTGTTTACTTTATAAAAAACTACATTCAAATAATTTTTAAAATTTTTATTAAAATTACAAACATAAAATAGAAAAAAGAATATAAATTTTATTAGTTTACATCATTTCAAAATTTAAAACATATATTTCAGTTTCTATTGATTTACTTTAAAAATTTGAATCAGCATTGACCATTTCCTTTATAAAAGTGTGACACATCTTTGTACTTTTACCCCTCTAATTTCTCTTCCCATGACACTTCAATTGAGAATGTAAGGACTAAAATTTGAGAAAATAATTATCAATAGAAAGAGATGTTATTTCTACTTTTAACTATATAGCTTTAACTTCACTAATAGAACCAAAAAGATACTTGAGTTTGTACTATACCTCTTTTGGTGTAGTGTAATCTTCGATGCAAAAGAGCAAGGATTCTAACACATGAAGTGAAATCAATCCCATCGCCTCATCACACTTGCTTCGATGTGTGAACCTCTCAAATTCCTTGGTGATATTAGGTTTAGTCTCACCCAAAGTTGATCACAACCCCTTTGACCAAATCAAGCGTTGCATGCTCACTTTGCAAGTGTAATAGTCATATAGGTTGAGAATATTGAACCATGATTGAGCCATATGAACCACAACAAAGCAAAAATACTTGCCAAAAACTGATCTAAAACTTCTAACTAAAATGGAAGTCCCTCACAAAGAGTGACTTTAAGTTGCAAAGGAGATAGAAAACAAAAAAATGAGGTGGATTAACCTAAACACGATGAAGTTGATTAAATCAACTTTTCAATGATATATGAAGCACAAAAAATTGATATTCAAGGCTCAAGATATGCTCCATCAAGAAATATAGCCAAATTAGGCTAAAAAATGGGAAACTACAACTACTAGCACACCATCCCATGCACATGCAAGAGGATCAACACACTGTGTGAGTATAAGCTCATGTAAAAATGAGTTGTGAAAAAGCCACTTAAATAGCCAATAAACTTCCCACCTTCCCAATGTGGGACTAATGGTTCCAACTGTTGGCAATATAGCATTATAACAGACAATGAAAGATTGTTGGCATTTCATAAGGATATTGAGAGGGTTGTTGATGATTATGGATATAACTAATTAATGATGTTTACTGTCTTGATATTATTATTTTGTCATTGATGTCAAGAAATTGATTTTCTAATTCAGTATGATGTTGCCATATCTTGAGAAGTATGATTTGAAGATTATAAAGATGTCAGTAAAAGACACAGGAAAGAATATGATGAATAAGGTATTCAATGGGCAACTATTATCGAGTCAGACAATGATGAGATCATGATATTTTAGATTGTTTTAATAGCATACATATGTTGTAAATTGTAAAGGTTAATACTATACTATGTTATCAAGCAAAGAACCTAGTCGATAAACCCTAAGGAACCTAGTCGGTAAACCCTAAGGTTATTGCTATTGGTTAATGAAGGCGGAATGTCTACCAAGTGAAGTTTAGTATTCACCGAGTTGTTACCAAGTTGTAACCGAGCTATAACAGAATGCATTAAATGTTTACATGCGATATTTAATGAAGGAAGCTGATGAGCTAGAACTAATTAAATGATTGGTGAGCCGTGCATGAAGTTTGTTAATGAATCTAAGGCAAAGGAAAGTCGGCATGAAGATCTACAGCTCATATTGAACCTCAATACCCTGGCACAAGTTCCAAGAAATGTATGCAAGTTCCAAGGTGGGGTAAAACATTCTCAGATCAAAAGATGCATTCAACTTGGACAAGATCGAAGATCTGATGGCTATGATTGATCATGGGAAATGTGATAAAAGAGATTAAGTGGTTACCTAATTGTTTATAAATAGGAAACTATTGATAAACAATGTATGTGGGCAAGTGTATGCACAAGGATGCTACATAGTGATTACCGAGCACAGAAGCTTGAAGACCTGTTTGAATAATAGAGTATAGAAGCCCAGTAGATAGACAAGATTAATTCTATGTCTAGATTGTATTGAACAAATATGAATCTTCTTTAGCATTTTTAGATGTGAAGTTGCAGATAAATTTTATTACTGTTATTTTGTGAAAGTGACCAAAAATCTCTTAACCGAGTGGACTTAACAGTCTTATTTGTAAAACCCTCTAGCAAGGTGACATTCTGATTGAGTGTTTGAAATCCTTTAACAAGGTCACTTCTAACAAGGTGAAGATCCTAACAGATTTGAGGGAAATCCCTTAACCAGGTCACATCTAGCAATGTGTTTGTAATCTTTAACAGGATTTGTTTTTAAACGAGTATACTCTAGAAGAGTATATTTCTTAGTGGGTCCGAAATCCCACAGTGGTTTTTCCCTATTTGGGTTTCCATGTTAAATCTGGTGTTATGAGGTTTGTGATGTTTATATGCTTTTGAGTTTGCATGTTTAACTGTTTTGGTTATATTACTGAAATATATGTTACCGAGGTTGAATCTGATGTTTTTATGGAAGATTATGTTTGTATGATTCACCCCCCCCCCTCTCATCTTGTTGGCTATTGGATCTGTACTTATATTAAGTATCAAAACTATCACCAACCACCATGGGTCCACAAAAAACTACTTCTGTGAGATAAAACCCTATGCGGTAATGCAAGTACGAGAAGATATAAGAAAGCCACCAAATTTGCAAAATAAACAAACCCTAAATAGAAAAAAATTGAGGGAGACCTTATAGCATAATAAAGTTTGATCAATTAAATCAACCAATGAGAGCAATTCTTATCATAAATTGATGCATGTGCTTCAAGCCTCGGCTACACGGAATGACTTAAACCACACACACTAATATTATACTTTTAGACTAAAAAATGTTAAACACTTAGAGTTGACTGACATTTTTTAGGCTTAATATGTTTCTTAATGTGTGTGGTCACACTAAGAATACACTTCTAGGCTTAAAAGTGTTAAACACTGAGAATTGAGTAACATTCTCTAGACTTAATATGTTTCTTGGTGTGTGGTTTAAGACTATTCCTACTACACAAGTCAATAATTAGTTTGATCAAGGCACACAAAAGATCTCCAAACTCAGTGGAAAAATCTCAAGACAAAAGATAAAAGTGGCTAGAGTCAATAGTACGATGAGGTGTCCCGCAGGCCCAATGAATGAACATGCAACGACTTCCCCAATGAATTTGCAGCCATTGAAAAGGAATAGATATGTTGCCACTATTCGATGAAGGCTTAATAAGAAGGCTTAATATGTGCAATGAATAGAACACCACTAAAGTCTACAAGAAAATGTGAAAATACTTCACACAATATTATCACCTCTGACACGAATGGAATACAACTAAAAAGCCTTGAAACAATAATGAAACTTTTCACTCTAAATAATAATTCAAAAGGCTTTGAAGAAATACAATGCCAATAATGAAGCGATGTTGCCAAACGATGATATTGATTTGAGAATAAATGGAAAAATACAATTTTTGAAACAAAACCTCAAACACTAGAAGATATCATTCCTCGACAAATATATGGAAGAATTGCCATCACACGGATTGTTGTGCATGGAAATCAACCAAGACATGGATTGATGCCACGATCTCAACAACTCAAACTTCTTAAAATGGGTTGGAATCTCATTGAAACTGCTTTAATACCATGTAGAAGCAAATGGGAATCATCATGAGACAACTGACCATTAAAGAAAGAGATGCAAAAGAAATACTCGGTTGCTTGATTATACAAAGAGTACAAAGGCTTTTTTATATAGGCAAGGCGAAAGAAAATGAACAACATAGAGAGATATATGTCTCAATAATGTTTTGGAGTAGGTAAACTACACCTATTGACAACTATCATCTGTAAATAATAAAGCACTCAATAAATAGTAAATAAAACTAACCAAATATATGTAAATACAACTTATATTTCTATGTCTTCATCATGCGCTCCTCTATCTCACATTCTCTCCTCTAAGATTTGGACTTATCTCTCTACCTCTCCATTCCTCCCTACTTCCCTCCCATGTGGGCTTCACTGGCTAGGCAATATTATATCAAGTGCATTCATATTGTGGGGTTTAATATCCCAAAAATTGACAATAATATATTGCCTATCTAGTGAAAATAGGGGGGGTTTAATTCAGACTGTGTATTGAGAGGGGGTGACAAAAAAGGAGTTTAGGGCAATATTTTTTGAAAATATGGCGATTCTTTAGTATGCCATGAACACACATGACACTAACACATTTGGAGTCATTTTTTGATGAACTATCATCATAATTCTGACATACTAATGTCGTAGATCCGATGAAAAGGTGAAAAGATTTTTATCGCTCAAATTTCGTCGGGTTATTCGATAGATAGATTTTCGTCGGAGTTCCTATACCTTCTTTGTTGGAAGTTGACACATAATGTGGTGGTCTAATTCGTTGGAATTCTGACGAAGTCACCAATCTTTCAACGAACCATGCCTTGGGGTTTTTGTTGGAATTCTGACAAAAAAGGGCATTATGCTCTGACGAGAATGGTGCACCTACAATGAAATTTTTTGTCGCAAGTACAACATTCCTGTTGGAGCATAGTACCCTTTTGTGTCAGAATTCTGACAACAAATGCAAGGAAGCTTTGACAGGAATGGTGCCTGCAACGAAATTTTTTGTCATAGGTACAACATTCCGGTTGAAGCATAGTGTTGTTTGTTATCTAAATTTCAACAAAAAATGCAAGGAAGCTCTAATGAGAGTGTTGTGTTTGCAATGAACTATTTCTTCGCAGATACAACACTCTCGTTGGGGCCTATGTTGGGCATGTCCATTGGAATTCCGACGAACATGCTATATTTAAAAAAAAAAATTGCCATCAAGGAATATAAAGTAGTACAAATATGGAATATGATTTGATAAGCTTTCATTAATCAGAACACTGTCAGGATAGCTATATTAAGGTGAACTCACAATGTTGGTTCCCACTTTTTGGTACATCTTGATTTTTGCTGAAATCATACATTTTTTAGAATATATAATGATTTAAGCTTTAAGAGGTCCCATTTCAAGTAATTAATTGGAGAGAGTTAGATCAAAGACTCTTAGATCAAAATTTCTTGCATAGAAGCTCTCTACTTCTAAATCATACTTGCAATGGAGTCTCCTTTGCATCTATCAAATGTTGATAAAAAACCAATTTTAGATTAGCTTTTGGGGGGTCAAATGAATTCATTTAGAAGTTTTATTTTTTAAAGTATTTATTCCTTATTATAAGCTTTCCAAATAATATAATTTTTAATATATATAATTTCATTAATATATTTTTATCTTATTTCTTATGAATATAGGTTTTTCACCGAAAATGAACTTCTTTGTTCAATGCATTGGGAAAAATAGTAAACGAATTCAAAAAAATTGTGAAAAATATCTAGGTACTAGGTATTGATGTCTTCTTTCTAACAAAAAAAAAAAAATTGGATTTTGATATTTATAGAACAAGTTATGTATTCAAATGTACACCTATATCTAAATTACAATTAGTCAGACTTCAAAACTTAATAAAATAAAAAATATTCAACATATTACTATCAAACCAACTGCGTGCCCTGGTTATTAATGTTACAAACCAAAATTCAAAAGAATTAAGTTTTTTTCATTTAAAAAAAAAAAGTTATGCATTTGAGGATGCACATCAGTCTTTAAAAATGTTGTTTGTTGTAAAAAAACTACTCTTTGCGGGAGATGGAAAAATCAATAAAACTTTATTAAAAAAATTGAAAAAAATATATTTAGAATCTACAAACAAGATGTTACAAAACACTAGTCTACATCATCTTCAAATTATTAACAGTTTTAAAGTTATAGGTGTCAAAAAAGTGAAAGTTTTTTTCAAAATGTTCATCTAAGTGTGAAAGTTGGTCAAAAGTGGGAACTAGTATTGTGAGTTCACCTTATATAACTCTATCGGGATAAGTTTACACCGTTGAGATAGCTATACTATATCGGGATTAATTTTACACTGTCGGGATAGCTATACTCTATCGAGATTACAAAATATTACTATTTCACCTTTAGTGACTATTCCGATAGGCATCTCATCGTTTGTGTTTGGTATAATTATGCCGATAGCCATATTCAATACTAACTTATTAGATTGGGATAGCTATCTCGATATATACATAGAATATTAATGAGGGTTATTTTGTTGATCTTTCTTAGGTCTATCAGGGATTATTCTTATATGATTTTAGCTATAGTATGCGAGGTCTTGTATTGAGTTAAAGAAAACTTATGTAGCTTCAACCTTTCGCTTATGTCAAATACAAAAGCTTGGTGATGACTGACATGCTAGGGGTATTAGGTATTGTTACTGGATTTTGGGATATCAATAGTAGGATAGAAAAATGAGGATCTAATAGGAGCTCTCAAATGAAAAGGCAACAAATAGTGATTATTTTAACTGGCAAAACACAATCCTCAGAACCAAGCAAATAAAAAATTGTCTCCGTAGTGAGAAAAGATGAATAGAAGGTCCAATGACTAGCTAAAGTGATATTCAATAAATCATAATAAAAAATAGTCCCAAGCATCAAAGAGTTGATAGTAGAGACAGTGATGTGTTAAGGCAAAATGAAGAATCCATAATAAGCTACAATGAATTCAAAAGTTCATACTACTCAAAGGACATAAATGAAGTAAAAAATAAGAACAGTAAAATCAGTTAAAAACTTTACCCAAGTAAGGATTTGATCCAATTCCAAAATGGCCAAAGGCAATTACAATGATTTAGGGTTAAAGGGGTATAAGTTTTAGATAAATGAGAACATGATAGTATCGTAGCAGAAATATGAATAATTCTTTGATAGCCCCAAAGTCTCATAGACCTACAATGCATAGTCAAAATAGTAACATCATTTAAACAAAAGGACAATTCATAGTTTTAAGGACAATTCATAGTTTTTAGGACTATCAAGAGTATCAGTCACAATAGAATGCAACCATTGTCACAAAATGTCAAAGATCAAGCTACATTGATAGTTTAAAACCTCAACATAGAACCAAGATAAGCATTAAAGTAACTAAGAGGTGTATGAGTAACTATGGTAGTTAGGAAAGAAAAATACACAAGATAATGTATAGCATCATAGGATCCAGTCATATGATTAAGGCATTAGGGACAAATTTAAACATCAATGAAGAAAATGCCTTATCAAGGGACAATGATATTTATAAGATTGAAAGTAGTCACTAGGATGAAAAGGTGACCCTTGGAGTTACCAACTGAGTTGAACATCTAGTGAACGTGATGGAACCAATTCCTAAACAAGATAGACTAAAACCTAAGATTGAACCTAATATCATCTTTACCCAAAGTGGTGACTCAAAGCATACACTTGATGGACTAATATATATTACTGCTATAATTAATGACAAACCCACATGTAGGGTTCTTATTGATCCCCTATGTATGGTTAACATGAATACAAAAGAATATCTTTTCACATATGCATTATATCGAGACAATTATGATAAATCCGAAGTCTTGATTAAGGTGCATGATGGTTTCAATTGTCCCATCATTGGTTTTATGACCCTCAAGTTAAAGTTGAGTTTAAAAGCTTAGATGTTCCTTTCACCAGTATTTCTATCTTAGACCAATTTCATGTGAAGTCGACTCATTTTTTAAGGTAGTACCCTATGTAGTCCATTAAAATGTTGAAGCTCTTAGTTTAGGGACAAGTTTAAACTATATTTCATAGTGGGTTCTAGCCCTTGTTTAGACGTGGCATTCTTGTATTTGTATCTTTATTCTTCTAAATGTTGTATATGTGCTTTTGTGTTATCTTTTGGTGATGATGCAAAGCATTGATGCTTTTTGGTCTCTTTCATGTTGACCTAAAAGGACCCTTTGCTCCTCATGTATTCTACCTCTAATAGTTTTCATCATCAAAGTTCAGGAATCCATGAACAACAGATTCAAGAAGAAGCCTTAAGAGTATAGGAGAGATCTAAGCAAAAAAACATGAAGGAATACAAATTGTAAAGTGACTGATTTTGCGTCTCAGACTGCTAAAGACAAAAAGATTGCTAATCTTTGATCTCAGACTTAGACAACTATTTGGTGTATTTGGTGACTGGCCTTTTAAAAAGTTAAATACATATTTGCCTATGTAATCAACAATATGAATATGAACAACACAATTTTAATCAAGGACCTTACCTTTGATGGTCTCCACTAAGTAACTTCTTGTGTTGTTGTTCATGTTGGCTCTGATGGACCCTGCAATTAAGATTAAATACATATTATTCAATAAGATTAACAGTGGAGCATAATGAAATATTGAAAAGTGTGTTACCTTATTGAGCTTCTCTTTGTTTCAAGAATAGTTTAATATTATCTACTTAACAGGGCCAACCATGTGAAGGTGGAAGCTCATTTGGCCCTCCCCCCCACCTAACATCACTCTAAACTCCCCTTTAACATATAACATTCATTCATTCTTCCATCCATTAATAAAATATAACATTACATTCATTAACAAATAATACGATTACAATCATTTTAAATTTTTTTTTTGAAGCTAAGTAAAGACTAAATGTTGCGTTGTTTTCTTCATCATTTTCCCCCTCTTCTATTGTTGTGCCCTCTGTTTGTGATCTTAATGTATGCCTAGTCCTGTACTCATGACGAGGACGCCTAGGCAAAAGGGGGTCCGCTGCAATAACAAAGAAATGGGTTAAGTTCATTTTTATTATTGTTACAAGTATTTCATTAATTAAAAGAATATTAGAGGGTGCTCTTTACCTGATGGGGCCACATCATCTTCCTGATTATTTTGTCTAGCCTCATCCTCAACATGTTGAACAACCTCTAAATCCTCTGGAGTTGAAACGGGTAAGGTTACATTAATGAATACACCAATTCCAATTAAATTAGTTTAAAGGAATAACAATGGTCCTCTTTACCTAATGGGGGCACATCATGTTCCTGTTGTTGTCTACCCTGATCATGCTCCACTTGTTCACCATGCTCTACATGCTCTAAAAAAAATAAAAAAGGCTACATTAATTAATACACCAATTTCAATTAAAGATGTTTAATTGTATTAATAATTGCATAAAAAAAATTCTATAGCACATGAATACCTTCAATACCAAGATGCACACCACGACATTCATCATGTACAGGTTGTGTTCCACCCTTAGTAGGCTGCATTCCAATGCCATGTGCATTGTTATCATTTCTTTCTTATTTAAAACAAATATAGTCACTTTATGTTGGAAATTAAACATCGAATAGATTATTGCTCAAGTATTCAATTTTAAATGATTTTCATTTAGCTTATTTACCTATGTGACGGTCTTGTGTTTGCCCACTCAATTCTCTTAGGCGTTCAGCCATGGCTCCATAGTCTTGCTGGAAGGCAATTTTCATGTCATCTTTTGTGGGTGTTCTATTGAATTCAGAGCCTTGCATTTTGCTTCTATTGTTTGATTAAAAAAATTGTTTGCAGTTTATTATTTCGATGTGATATTTCATTTACTGATACTTATAATTCATGCGGCAACTTTCATATAACCACCAGAGCTAAGTTTGTGTTGCCCATGCTTTTCTAGTCTTTCCTTAATTGCCTTCGATGTGTTAGGCAACCTAAGAAAAGTTGGAAATATGTTAGATTATGTAAATATAAAGAGTAATGAGTGCATAATTATATTGTTAATAATATCACATACTTTCCTTCGCCCGGTGGTGTATGTCCTTTTCTCTTTTCAACTTTCTCCTTTCCATCTAAAACCAGGTCCTTCCACTCCCTCTCTAGAATCATGAGGGGAAGCTCACATACTTTAGATATGTGCCAACTTTATAAAGGAACTTGGTTTTGTTGAATGTGTCATTTCCGAACAACACAACCAAATGGTTAATGAGTTCATCTTTTAATTGTTGATTTTGGGCATTCCACCGTGTATGTATCGTGGGCCCGAAGATCTCCAATGTAATATCATTTAGATGTTTATAAAAAACATCATTACCTGCAAAAAAATGATGGGATCATTAGTCCAAAATGAGTGATCAATGAGTAAATTACAATTAGATTAGTAATAATAATAATTTTAAAGTACTTGGAACCTTCTCTATCTTTATGGGAACAAGATCATCGGTCACCACAAATGTGACTGGCAACATTCTCGTACTAGTAATACAAGAAGATCTAGGAAATGCTGCTAAAATATCACCACTACTGGCCTCTGCATCCCTAGGTACATATCCTGTTGCACAGGTCAATGCAGTACTTGATGATTGCATGCTACATGTTGTCGATATTGCAGTCGACAATATAGGTGCAGATGATGGGGTTGGATGAGGTGGTGAATGCACATGAACATGGACAACACCTGAAGATTAATACATTAAATATATGAGTAATAACACATTATCGGAAGGATAGGAACATGTAAAAATATGAGTTGGTGTATGCACAGAACATGGTCATCACCTGAGCTACCTAGAGTATCCTGATCATGGCCACCAACTTCATGATGACGCAAAAATTCCTGTAAAAACAACACGTACATATTTTAGTTCATGAAATAAAAGAGTATAAAATATAAACCATGAATGAACTTATGTTATAATTAAAGATTTCATGACTGCTTACTTGCAAGTGTTGTGCTCTCTTTATCAATTGTTTCACCCTCTCTTGTATCTCATCAATTTGAGGGACTATGAATAGCAATTTAAGAATTTCTTTATTAATTTTTTTTTGCATCTTTCTTATCATTTCAGTAGGGTTTGTGGAATATGTGATGTCATAATTCCATAATAGTGAGTCCACCTCTCTATCGATGTTCTCAACTACTGCAGGTGCCTTTCCCCGAACATCCGTCTGTGACAAGAATATTAGTAACATTATCAAAATTAATCTAAAACCCTGAAGAAAAGAACATAATAATATAACATTTTGCTTGTATTTAATTTATACAATTACAATGAGCTTTACCTGCTCAGTAGAAGTGCCCGAAGCTACATCTTGATCTATGCTACGTGTCGGATCAATGTCGCACTATGACAAAAATTAAATATAAAAAAAATGTTAGCAAAATGAAACCAATAAACTTACCAAAAAAACTTAATAATAAAATGGTATATTGGAGTCATTAATTGGAGGTTGGTTTAAATGGTATGTATAAGTACATACCACCCCCATGATAGGAACTTTGTTTGTATCTATGTGATTCAAATTGTAATCGATTAGCAGCTCTTCCCCTGCACTTATTGTTTTTATCGTACAAATGAATACATGGTTTCCCTCGTGCGCCTCAAATATGCAATTGGGTTGCCTACAAGTTGACCCAGGTCATGTACTATTTATAAAACTTGCAATATTCCCAGTTGCTTTTGGCCTTCTAT
The DNA here is from genome assembly GCF_030272615.1 of Cryptomeria japonica. Taxonomy (NCBI): domain Eukaryota; kingdom Viridiplantae; phylum Streptophyta; class Pinopsida; order Cupressales; family Cupressaceae; genus Cryptomeria; species Cryptomeria japonica. The sequence continues at coordinate 531,318,839 of NC_081413.1, forward strand.
TAATGTACGTAGCCACTCTTTACTTTGATCATTATCTTTTAGTTGTATATAATTTTCTAACAGTGCATACCTACGCATACTTTGTGTATATCGAACCAGTTGCATCCAATTTTTGTAATTGTAATAGGGTCCAACATACTCCATCAATTCAATTGTGTGCAGGAAAAGTGGGGGGATGAAATGGAAAATGTGATTTCAAACTAGTCAACACACCAATGGGACTCTTGGTGCAAGTTATGGAGTTATATTGAATAACTCAACTTCCCAAGGGATGTTCCATTGTTCTCTATTTCACAAGACCCCTCAAGCCAATGCCTTTTCTCTCAGATCACTGAGCAAAGTGACTTAGGGATGACAATCATGAAAATGAGGGATATTGATCAATCTAGCATGGATGGATTCCTAGTTATGCATGATACTAAGTCTAACATGATTTAAACTAGCATGGATATGATAACAAAATGAAAGGATTAGTAACAAAACTATCCTAGCATGATATACTAGTCTAACATGATCATTATGTGATAATACAAATGCCTATTTAAGATGCTATGAAGATTATTTCTATCAAAGAGAGGCTAAATGCTTGATTAAAATGATTTAGATTAGATGTTTAGTAAAATGTCTATAAGTTTGATACTAAAGACTTGGATATGAAAAGGGAGGAATGAGAGCTCTATTTATAGGAAAAACAAGGCAATGAATGGTCAGGATTGGATGATCTTATCAAGGGCCAAGATTGAAAGTTATCAATCCATGTTTACAATTCTCACCAATGAATTGGTGGCAATTGTCAACATAAGACTGCTTGAGAGGAGATGTAAGAAGCATTAAATGGTTGAGAAGACCTCATGGTTACCTTAGGGGGTAAGGGTTAAGGTTAGGTTAAGGTTATCCATTGGATAAAGCTTTTACCCAAAGCATAAACTCTTGTGCAAGGGTTAAGGAATAACCATGGTCAAAGCAATGAATGCTTGATGAGACCCTGGGGTGAGACGTGGGTTGAGTTAGAGAGGAAGTCTCTAATCATGCAAGAGGGTTGAGTTAACCATTAATGGTTTGGAAGACTTTTAAGGTTAACTTGTTGAAGACATAAAGCCTTTAACGGTTTTTAAAGACTTTGAGGGTTTGAGAAGTGACTTCCCTTTGCTTAAGGATGTGACAATATTTAGGGGATGGGCTAGGCTAAATTGGAAGGGATTAGAAGAATCTAGAAGGGGGTTTAGAGAGACAAGTGGGAGATGTAGGAGAATGCAAGTGGATGGAGGGGAATTTTAATTAAAATAAATTACTTTATTTCAACTAAAAAAAGATGCAACTTGCATAAATACAAGTGGGGGATTTAAATAAATAAATTAGATTTATTTATTTGCAATAAACAATCTAATTAAATGTAAATTTAATTAAAAAGGGGAGAAAGGGGAATTGATTAAATAAAGTGATTTATTTAATTAAAGGCTATGAGAGACTTAGGTGAATTTAGTTAAATAAATTGAATAACTTATTTAATCAGATAGATGAATGTGAATGATTAAATTAAATAAAATTTAATTAACTGGAGGAATAAGGTTAAAATGAATATTAAATATTCACTTAAGAAAGTGGTCATTTTTATACGTCTACATTTTGCCCCTGTTTGAAGTGACGTGTGTGCACATGTTGATTCAAAGAAAATTGTTAGATATGTCGATGTCGTATTGTCGAGATGTCGATATGATGATGTCATGCCCCAGATTTGATGAATGATATTGACGATGCCCCCTCGGGAGATGAATCAAGTATTTAAAAATTTTTGTTGATGTGATAATCATTTTTGAATGGATTGCATTTTTAAATTTTGACTGTGTTGAATGCAGAATTGTTTGATTCATCTCCCAAAAATGACGTTTGATAGGGTTAAAAGTGAGAAAATGAGCAAAATACATGCCCCACCTAGTAACCCTAGTTGACTTTTACCCTATAAAAGGTAAAAAGTGATTTCATTTGGATTATTTGCACCTTTTGACTTCTTGCGAGAGTGACACATGGAGAGTGACAAGAATGTCAGTTCCCTATGCTTCTCACCATTTCGAGCACGTTCGCCGATACCAGAGGCCTATTGCGTATGGTCCACTTGTAAGTCATCTTAATTTTGCCCTATTTGTTTTTTGTTTTGTCAATTTTAGTCACGTTTTTAATTTTTTGCTTTTGCTTTTCACGGTTTAGCACATAGGACTCCTTTTCTAGCACATGCGATACAAATTTTAGTGCATAGGGTTGTTTAGCTAGGGTAGCATCTAGGAGTCATCTTGCAACACGTCGTAGGTTTAGGGTAGCGCATAGGGAGATCTAGCGCATAGGGCTAACAGGTTTGCACATGCAGGGAATAGGGTAGCACGTAGGGTTAACCTAGCACATAGGGTTCTTAGTTTAGCATGATGAAAGATTTGGGTAGTGCATAGGGTTAGTTTGGTGCATAGAGTAAAGGTCTTGGTGTGTAGTCGAGTTTAGCTAGCGCATAGGTGGCAGCGTAGTGCGTGGGAGAGTTACTTTGGCATGTAAGAAGAAAAAATAGCTAGAAAGGAGTGGGAAGATTGTGTTGTAGGGGAAAAACAAATGAGGGAGATGATTTAGGGGTGAATAGGTGCCTAGTGAGCTATTTCAAGGTCGTGCCTTCTGTCTAAAAGTCAAATTTTGTTGTTTTGATATGGATTGCCAGATTGAGTGTTTGATTTTGATGAGGATACTGATTTTCTTTCGATATGGATCTTTGATTTTTTCCTTGCAATTGATTTTGATGTTTGATTCTTGGTATGATAATTGGAAAGTTTGTTTGGAATTGTTTTCGTTTATGAAGTGTCAAGCTGATTGATTTGAATGAGGATCCTGATTTTCTTTTGATTTGGATCTTTGATTTTTTCTTTTCTGTTGAGTTTGATGTCTGATATGAGTTCCAATTCTTGATTTCAGATATGGTTCCTGATATGGTTTTCACGATATGGATTTGTGAGTTGCTTGTGTTATGGGTCATTGATTTGATTTCTCGATATGGTGCTTATGTTATGGTGCTTGCGTTATAGGTCTTTGATTTGATTTCTTGATATGGGATTTGATTTTCAATATGGAACTTGATGTTTGATATGGAACTTGATTTTCAATATGGAACTTGATTTTTGATATGGAATTTGATTGATTTTGATATGGGATTTGATATTTGATATGGAATTTGATTGATTTCAATATGGGATTTGATCTTTGATATGGAATTTGATTTTTGATATGGAACTTGATATAATGCTTCATTGTTTCAAGTTGTTTTTGTTTTGATTGGATATATCGGATAAATATGGGAACTGATGTTGGACATTTGTTGTTTTGCAGACACAACTTGGCGTACTCCAATTGCAAGAGCAATTTCTGAAACCATGGTCCTTGATTCCACGCTTGACATAGGCAGATAGAGATGTTATTGAGAGGTGTGGTTTATCCTCTTTGTTGGACATGCCTCGATATATCATTAATCGGGGTTTGCTAACATCTTTGGTAGAGAGGTGGCACAGTGACACAAACAACTTTCATTTGGCTACTGGCAAGATAACAGTCACTCCAAAGGACTATTATCAGATTTTGTAGATTTCAGTGATTGGGGCATTATTTCCATATGAGCTGATGGAGAAGGATGGGACAGAGGCTCTTCGCTGGATATTCCATGATGATCAAATTTGTGGATATGAGATCCCTTGACAGGAGTTTATAGATTTGGATTATGCTCCACTACTGTCTATACTAGCAGGTTTTGTAGGTGGATTCTTGTGTCCCGATCTTAGGTCGAAGGGACTGGCACTGGGTTGGGGTTTGGTGTTGGAGGACATGGTAACACAAGGACACATGTTCACTTGGGGATCCTGTATGTTAGCACACCTATATAAGGAGTTGCACTAGGTAGTGTATCTGGGATACACGAGTTTATCAGCTAGGGTTGCATTACTACAGGTGTGGGCTTGGGAGCACATTCCTACAGTGAGGCCACTTGCAAATAGGGATAGGCCAGAGCCTATGAATATGGGTATACAAGTGTAGTTGTCCAATGAAAGTTGGGCAAACTAGAGAATTGGAGGAGGGTGTTGGATGATACTGATACAGTCATCTAGAGACCGTGTATGGACTGTGAGGTATGGGTTGAGGATGGGATAGAGATGCCCTATGTTTATATGTCAAGATACCTAGTTGGATGGATGCCTTTTATCATTGAGAGGTTCTTGCATAGCTGAGTTCAGTAGTAGTATGGTCAACAACAGGGTATACCATAGGGAGCATGCTTATATGCTCATCAAAGATAGGATGTGCCAGAGTGAGGTCTGACTATTGATAGTGCAGTGACTGTGGAGAAGTACATGAATTTGGCTAGATAGATATGGGATTATGGGTTTGGAGTGGTGGATGTTGGGATGACGAAGGAGTTTGCAACATTCTTCATGGCACATGTCGTGGCACATATATTAGATCCGACAGAGATGATTCATGTCTTTGACGGTGATGAGGATGAGCAGCCAGAGAGGCTAGTGAGATGGAGAGAGGAGAGAGAGGAGATGGAGGAGGGATATTGATGCAGAGACAAGAGAATCTAATACAAATTTGCAAATAAAATGTGTATTTTGGACCCAAACCCCTTACACTCTTCAGATGTCTCAAATGCACTCAATGCCTCAATAGGCTCAAAACCTAACACCACCTAAACCAGGTGTGTCTCCTACCTCCACATACTTTCAAAGGACCTCAACAAACATGATTCAAAGGTTTTCTAAACCCCTAAGCCTCTCTAGCTTCAACACAAACTCAATACATTTATTCAACCAAGCATCTAGCCCTTCAAATCGGGTAATTTCCCTTTAACTCAAACCTTTTCTAAAAAACTTGCCCAAAAAAATTACATATTTAGACACCCATTTGGATTTTACACAACATATCAGAAAACAAATATAGGTTTTTTTGGATGGAACCTTTGCTGTCCTCAAATGTGCCCCTTTTTAGCCTTAAAAACCACCCACTTTACAAAGGAAGTACCTACAAAACTTAACACCAGGTTACAAAACTTTGTACAGTATTCAATTAGGTTCCCAAACAAATGATTTTACAAGTTTTATGGATTGATTCAACTTCTAAGTGTCCAAACTCTAAAACCTTCCTTAAATCACCCTCTAAACTAGGGCTTGCTCAAAATCACGCCTCCAATCACTTATCTGATCAAATGAAGGTTGTTTCACCATTAAATTGGTGTCCTCTACTGATTCCAATCATAAAAGATATCCCTCCAATGGCTACTTTAGTGGCTGCTACACTCTAGCCACCATCCCCATGCTCCAATCAACCAACAAATTCACCATTTGTGAGTGATCACTCTGCAAAACCACTTCAATCCTACACTTTCATGTTAGTTTGATATGATACAACATTATTTTCCATCCCCAAGTCATAGTAAGCACATAAAGGGGATGGATTACATATTCATACTTGAGAAAACAAGGAAAATCAGACTTTTAAAACAGGATAGTCAATATAAATCCTTAGATCAGATTAAAAATGATATAAAATGCTTCAGATAATGCACATTAAATTCCTATCAACCTTCCTCAATGATTATAACTCAAAGATCATCAAAGGAATGCAAGTTTTTCAAGGAAAATCAAGGTTTTTGCATTAAAACTGTCTCAGTCCATACAACAGCACCTCCAGTACGTACCATCTGTACTTTCCTCTCTTTTTTCAATCATAAATGATGAATACAACTTCCCCAACCAACCCAAGGTGGTTGGAGGGGTTTACAAATTCATTAAGACTTAAAAACTCAATTTCCCTCCAAAATGCTACTAAACGTTGGAATACAAAGATTTGAATTTTCCAACTTTATTTAATACATTCTATGTGCTAAAATCATTCCAGATCAATGGAATTTTATTTCATATACCTAAATAACCCTACCAAAGACCCTACTAACCATTCTAGACCCTTGAAACACTATTGGCCTACTTGACACCATATTTTGTCTTAGGTCCCTTATCAAGACTTATTACATTTAACTCAAATTGAGCATTACATAGAGCCATTATTGGCTTCAAAACATTCCAATTCACTTTCAAGGATGCTCTGGGGTCTTTGTTCATGTTTATAATCTCCTTGGTCTTAGGTGGACTCTTGGATGCTCCTGCATCAGATATGGGGATGATGGAGGAGATGTCGGGGGAGATGGGAGGGGAGGTGGTAGAGGGAGACAGGGAGATAGAGGAGGGGATGGAGGAGATAGACGAAGGATTGGAGGAGGGGATGGAGGGAGGAGATGAGATGGGGGGAGGAGAGGAGATAGAGAGGGATATGGGAGGGGAGATGGAGAAGAGGGGGGAGGATTGGATTATTCAGACGACCGGGTGGTGATGGAGGTAGGGGAGGTTTGGTTCTTAGAGCTGGCAGGGTTGGCAGAGCAGGTGAGGTGCTAGTAGCTATGGGTGGCTTAGAGGAGTTTAGGCGGCCGACCCAATGGAGGAGATCTACCTCCACCGGGGCCTAGGATAGGGATAGGTAGTGTTACCACCTAAGTACCAGTGCAGATTAGGGTACCATCACATTGAAAGGATTCACAGATTCGAGCATTGCATGTTACAGTACAGGAGTTGTAGGCACAAGTGCTAGCTCAACAACGTCAGATTACTGCAGAGCAAGATACGATGATGGAGCGCCTAGGTCGAGCAGAGGCACTTGCAAAGAGGCTACAAAGAGTGATAGTCGGTACCCCTATGAGAGACACACTGAGGGAGATATGGTACATGACCATGGCGGTTGAGTACTATAGGCGGTTGTATGAGGATCTAGTCCCTAGAGAGAAGAGGGCCCCTAGTTTTACTACTAGTCGACTAGCTCGGAGTCAGTCAGGGACAGAGAGAAAAGGTGTTACAGGGCCTTCTTGACGTGATCCACCCAGAGATCCAAGAGCTGGGACATTTGCTGTGAGACCGTCAGCCTGAGAAGATAGTCATACCTGAGAGACTTGTCTCTGTTGTATTTTTTATCATTGTGTTGTATTTTGACAGACATGACATCTTTTGTAGATTTTGACCATTTTTTGAGATATATATATGACACTGATTTTTTGATCCACATGTGATGTGTGTATGGATGCTGATTTATGCTGTGATATGATGTTTTTGATGATTATGATGTGATGCTTTAGATAAATGCTTTTGATTTGATATTGATTGATATGATTTGATGATGAAGATGCAATGATATAATGATAGGTTTTTGTGATGACTAATTTGATTTATGAGATGTATGATAATGATAATGATGTAAGATGTATCTTGAAAATGAGATGTATGATAATCATATGATGTGAGATGTATCTTGAAAATGATATGTATGATAATAATATGATGTGAGATGTATCTTGAAAATGAGATGTATGATAATGATATGTTGTGAGATGTATCTTGAAAATGAGATGTATGATAATGATATGATGTGAGATGTATCTTGAAAATGAGATGTATGATAATGATATGTTGTGATATGTATCTTGAAAATGATATGTATGATAATGATATGCAACTAATGCAAGTTTAAAATGATATGCAACTAAATTGATCACCCTCTTTTTCTCATTGTCATTCCTTTATAGTCACATGTTTTTGCTTTGTTTTTGTTTATCATCATTGAGATTTTGATATGTTGAAAGTTTATACAAGCATAATGGTATAATTGAACCATAATGACCTGAGAAAAACTTACATGGATTATGATATTGCAAGATGGCACAAGCATCAAGGTATAATTGAACCAAGACGACCTAAGTGTTGCTTGCGTATAAACAGACAAAATTGAACCATTTGTATGCGCAAAGTGGAACAATGTCTTCAGTGATATGTTTTGAATCATGTCTCGAGACAAATTTGCACAGTATAAGTGATCTCCTCATGGACAAAAAACCAAAAAAAAATCAGACTCTCCGGCCACTTTCTCTAGCTCGATGTATCGTTGAGAAAATTTACGAGATCCAATAATTCAAAAAATTCAAATGCAAAATAGTCAAAATTTCATGCGAGATGTAAACAAATTATATTTTAGAAAATCATCCATCATGTGTTTTGAAGTTGTTAATAGGATCAGTGTTTTGTTTTCTCGGCCATTGAGTTGTTGTTGATAGGATTTTCTTGGCATGCTACGATTCTTATTTGCTTGTTGTTGGAATGCTTGAAGTCAAGGAATGTTTCCCCTAGTTATAAATACTGATCAATGTGGATATTTATAGTGATTACCAAGCCATGGTGGGATATAATGAACTGATCTTCAGATAAGAAAGGACAATGACTACGCTAAGTGTGTTTGGGATAATGTTGCGTATAAAGTGTTGGGCGATGGCCATTAGTTATGACTTCGGATGCAAAAGATATGAGTAATGATAGATAGAGGAGTTGTTCTCTCACAAATAGCACCTGTTGCCAAGTTTTCACTAATTTTTTTTATTGCACCTTTTTTGTTTTTCTGATTTTTTTGTATTTTTTTTATTTTTTTAATTTTTTCAATTTTTTAGTATTTTTCACTTTTTCCATGCATTAGACCACTCAAGTATAGAATGTCTTCAGATGGATGTTGTTGGTTGGTTCATCGAGCACATCGCCCTCTGAAGTTGTAAGTTGATAGTCACTTGATCCATAGGCTGATATGATGACATAGGGACCCAACTAGTTAGGTTCAAACTTCCCCTTCTTTTCTCGATCTTGTTGATTTCTGGGATTTTCTTTGAGTACGAGATCATTGACTTTGAAAATCCTAGGGATAAATTTATGGTTGTAGCTTATGCACATGTGTTGTTGGTATGCTTAGAGGTGATTATAGGCATGTTGTCGTTTCTCATCCAAAAGCTCTAGTTCTTGCAATCTGTTGACCCGAAACTCCTCATCTGGAATGAGGCCTTTTAAAGATACTCTGAGTGATGAAATTTCTACCTCAAGAGGTAAAATTGCTTCTGATCCATACACCAATGAATATGGCGTAGCTCCTATAGGTGTCCAGATGCTAGTCCTGTATGCCCAGAGTGTCAGATTGAGTTGCACATGCCAATCCTTTCTTGCATCATTTACTGTCTTCTTTAGGATTTTCAATATTGTTTTATTTGATGTCTCTACTTGACCATTCCCTTGTGGGTAGTAAGGTGTAGAAAAATGATGTTGTATTTTGAATCGTTCACATAATTCTTGTACATTCTAATTTTTGAAGGGACAGTCGTTGTCTGTTATAATAGATCCGGGGATGCCATATCTACAAATTAGATAATTGAGAATAAAAGAGGTAATTTGTTTTCCAGTTATTGTGGTCATTGGGACTGCTTCAATCCATTTTTGTAAAATACTTTGTGGTAGTGATAATGAACTTGTGTCCATTTGAAGAGGAAGGATGTATTTTTCTTACTAAATCAGGTCCCCACTGACAGAAAGGCCAAGATGTTGTAAATGGTTGCAATTCCTGTGTTGGTGCATGGATACGATTACCATGGATTTGGCATTTAGGACATTTCTTTGCAAATTGATAAGAGTCTTTCTCCATTGTCAGTCAGTAATATCCCATTCTCAGAAGTTTTTTAGCGAGATTAAGACCACTTGAATGTGTGCCATAGATACCCTCATGAAGCTCATGTAAATCAAAGTCAGATTCATTACAATCAAGGCAATGAAGAAGAGTACCATCTAGACCTCGATGATAAAGGATATCAGTCGTTAAGGTATAACAAGCGGCTTGCCGGATAAAGTTGCATTTTTTATTATGAGATAGGTCAATGGGTAGGGTATTGGTTTTAAGATATTCATAGATTGTCCCGTATAAAGGAGAGTCTGAACCGGTTAAGGCATAGATAAAACGGGATGCAGAATTATCATAGGTTGGGGAAAATAATTGCTCTACCAGAAACTCATAACGACTCTGTTGCTCTGGAATTTGTAGTAGTGAAGTGATAGTAGCCATTGCATCAGCTGCTCTATTGTCCATCCTTGGTATTTTCTCGAAGGTGATGTGTACAAAATACTGTTTGAAGTCATCTACCACTCTTTTGTATGGCAACAACTTGTCATCCTTTATTTGATATTGATTTATAACCAGTTAGGAATCTCCATAGACCTTCAATTTTGTGATTCTCCATTCCACAACCATTTTGATTCTTATGACCAGTGCTTCATACTCAGCGATGTTATTTGTGCATGGAAACATGAGTCTATATGATCTTCCTATCAAGAGTGATGAACAGGATGCCAACACCCGAGCCATGTTGAGTATAGGAACCATCAAAGTACAAGGTCCATTGTTTGTGGGTAATAGTAAGGACATCCCTATCTAAAAATTTGACCTCCATTGGTTTCTTATCTGGTAGTGGTGCTTCCGCTAATTGATTTGCAATTACTTGTCCCTTGATAGCCTGACACTATGTGTATTGGATATCAAACTCACTGAGAATCATGACCCATTTAGCCAGTCGGTCTGTAAGAGCTAGTTTACTGAGTAAATACTTGAGAGGATCAATTTTTGCTACTAGCTTGATTGTGTGAGATAGAATGTAATGTCGTAACTTTTGAGAGGCGAATACCACAGCTAAACAAGCCTTCTCAATGAATGTGTAATTCAAATCATATCCATTTAATGTTCTACTGATGTAATATATAGCTCATTCCTTGCCTTCTTGATCTTCTTGTGCTAATAGTGCCTCCAATGATATGTCCATTGTTCATATGTAGAGAATAAGTGGCTTCCCTGCTATTGGTGGTACCAGAATTGGTGGGTTCATTAGATATTGCTTGATTTGATAGAACGATTCTGCATACTTGGCTTCCCATCTGAATGGTATGTTTTTATGTAGCAAATGATTGAATGGTAGACTTTTATCTACTAATTGGGCTATGAATCACTTGATAGATTGTATCTGTCCTTGTAGAGATTTAAGTTGGCTAATGTTCTTGGGAGGTGGCATCTCCATGATAGCTTGTACCTTCGCTACATCCACTTCAATGCCCTTTGCTGACATAATGTAGCCTAATAATTTGCCTGATGTCACCCTGAAGACACACTTCTTAGGGTTTAGCCTAACTTGGAATTTTTCTAATCTTTGAAAGATTTTATCTAATATGCCCAGATGTTCTGCCCAAGTAAATGACTTAGCCATTAAATCATCCACATAGTCCTCCATGAAGACATTCTTCAAGCCATCAAAGAGAAATGATGACATTCCAACAAAACGTTCCCCAATGACAAGTGAACGTTGTTTTATCTTGATCCTCTGGAGCTATCTTGATTTGATTATAGCCAGAGAAACCATCCATTAATGATACCATTGCATGGCCTGTTGTGAGGTCTATAATTATGTCGATGTTGGGCAAAGGAAAGTCATCCTTTGGATAGGATTTGTTAACATCTCTAAAATCTATGCATATCCTGATGCTTCCTTTTGGTTTTGAAATTGGCACAATGTTTGAAATCCATTCAGCATAGTTTATAGGTTGAATAAATCCAACATCTAATAACTTCTTTAATTCTACTTTGACCATTAATGCTACATGCAGATTCATCTTTCTTAAATTTTGCTTGACTGGCTTAGCTCCTGGAGCAATAGATAAATGATGCATGATTAAGTTTGAATCTATTCCAGGCATATCTACATAGGACCAAGCAAAATTGATTTGCTTTTCTTTGAAGAATTTGATAAACTCTAATTTTTCTTCTTATGTCAGAGATTCTGCTAGGTGTATGTTTTTAGCTACTTCTTCTGTACCAATGTTGATTGATTGAGTGGGCTCAATCAATATGGGTGATTGCTCCTAATAGTGTTTAGGAAGAGTGTCAAGTCTCCCATCCTTAGGTGCCTTAAAAAGGTTTACACCCTCAGATGCATCCTTTATTTTGACTTTTTTGTGATCTAGTGCTGCCATTAACTTGTTTTCAGCATTAGATCCCTTATTTATTTCACTTTTGCGACCGAGAAACTTGGCACCCTCCTAATTGCAGAAATCATTACTTTGTTTGTTGGTAGAGTCTGTTTTCGGGTTGACAATACATAGGTAATGGACAATGGATTCATCATCAGGGAAAATAGGTATGTCATGGTGTTCAGGTTCATCCCAATCTAGTTGAGGGTAATACTGATGAAGAAGTCAGTCCTAAAGTTGATGTTGAGATTTAAATTTGAATAAAGTCAACTAGGGCCTCAAGTGCTGATAATTGTATTAGAGTTGTTTCTAATGTGGAGGTTTCAAAAACTGAGCAAGTTTGTTTCCCTGGTAATTTTGGAGTTTCAAAAACTCAGAAAAATAGTCTTCCTTGTCACTTAAAGCATATAGGAGGCCCGAGAAAGTGGAATGAGCTATACCATGTGGATGACTTATACCTGCTGATCCATGAGAAGAATCGTTGCCTTGCCTTTATGTAGACTATGCAACATCCTCATCAAAGGGGTTCAGGTTCCTGCATATGTATTTCATTTATCTTATGTTAGCTTACATCTTATATGAAGGTCAATCATAATCAGATTTACATAAGTCACATGATATGCATGCTAAAAATTACATAGTAGACAACATGAATAGATTTATTTCTTGTTACAATATGTTGTCATCATAGGTTATACAAATACTAGAATGAATTGCAAAGAGTATTCTTCAGGACTATAAAAAAAATAATCATTTCATCACACTACACAATACACAATTAGGGGTAGGTACAAGTAGCTTATTTATTGATTAGAATTAGGTACATACAACTAAATGCATGTTTGTCTTAAGCATTTTATCAAATGGTTCACTACCTTGCATAGACAAGGCAGTGAACTATTTGAAAAAATGTCAAAAAAATGTGTTCTGATGGTGATGGAATGTCATGACAATCCATAGTAATTTGATTGTCATGGCATTTCATCACCATCATTTCATTCCATCACCATGAGACTGCATTTCTTTAAGGCATTTTTTCTGACAGTTCACTGCCTTGTCTATGTTGCCACATTTTTCACTACATTTCTTATATTGGTTAAATAGTGCAAAACATATATTCAACATAGCTTGGCAATGTTCATTCAGATCACAAATTCTCTAATTACATATAGAAATGTTTAATATCCCATAGGTCAATTTTGATCTTTTGCCTTGCATAGTAATTATAAGTAAATGGGATATTATAATTATATGTAAATGGGATATTTCAATTTTAATTTTTACATATAATAATTTTTACATATATGTAAATGGGATATAAATAGCACCCTTTTGAAAGAGTGCAACTCTTCATTATTTTTTCCCTTTGAAAGGGACATTAACTTTCATGATCAGATCTGCACTTCTTATTTAAATCAGATGTGCACTTCTCATTTCCATTTAGGACTAGACAAGTGCATTTAGGAACATAACATTTAAGGACAAAGGATGAGAATGTTTTTGAGGAAATCCCGAGTGAGGATTTGGAACAGATTCTAGTGGACGACTATGAAGCCTTGTGGAGGCAAAAAAAAGAAGGCATTGGATAGGTACAACTAAGGGAGGGTACTGATCTGGATTCCAAACCACAAATTTGGATCCGGACTGACAGAGGTGATCATGATAGACGAAAATAAGGCTTCAATTACTGTGAATGAAGGGACATTAGGAGAAGGTGGCAAGAGATTAGAAAACTTCAAATCCAAAGATGGATTTGGTTTTCACAGGATATCAAATTTCTTTCTCTGTAAGATAGAGCCTGTTGTTCAGTAAGGACAGGAAATCTGCATCTTGAAAATAGAAGGATCTAATTATTCTTTTTCAAGATTCTTGCAATTTCAAGGGATCATAAGACTGAGGTTAAATAGGAAGGAAGATCGAGAAATGAATGTAGGAGGAGAACTGAGGGAAAATGGTCCATCACTTTGGTTTGAGTTTCCTATGTGCAGAGGAGACATTTCAGTAGCAATGCAAGAGACTTTTTAACTCGGATGAGGTCACTTGGGATGCGTTGTGGTGTCTGGCCAGGGATAATTTGGGTGGGGACAGGCACTAGTGTGATGGTTTCATCTATGAAGTGATTCTGTGCCCAATGGTTGACATCCTTAATTCCAAGGAAGCATGCATACAGATGATCGATGGCTTCGTAAGATTGGTCGATGGGCAGGCGGTAGCAATTGCTATTCTAGACTTGGATTCGGGCATTTGGACTAGTGTTCTGGACATGTACTTCAATCTAGAACATTACATAGTGGATCCACCAGAGGAAGAGTCTAAGTCAGAGGACAAGGATGCTTGGGAGGCCAGGGTTGTGCGAGAAAGGAATAAGGATTTCATGGAAGAGGCTTGGGAGGTGTTCTAGGTGGGTATCAGAAACCATGACTTGGGGCCCTTTAGGAGATTCCTGAACTCAAATGATAACTGGCTTAGTGTGGCCTCGATTGTGTATGTGGTGGACATTGGTGAAAGGCTTGCTACAATTTTTCATTATTTAGAATAGTTTTTTTTTTCTATTTCTGCTACTATGTAGCCTGCATATAATTGGATGTAAGGGAGCTATCCCCTTTTGAAAGCACTTAATAATTTTTATTTTTTTATGTAATTGCAATACATGTCTAAGTTTTGATCTTCCAGTATGCTTAAGGTTCGTAGTGACAAGACGCATTGGTCGCCTCACACATCACATACGATGTCTTCCCCTAACATTCAATTTACTATCCATATACAAAAGAAGTACTTGGCATAATCCCAACATTCAAAGAACATCCTTCAAAGCCTTCATAAAGCATACAAAACCTTGCAATACCAAGAACAAGTCCCTAAAAAACCCTAGACGATCATTGAAATGCACATAAGATGAAGCTAAGTGATTTCTCACCTTGAAACTAATTTCCTCCTCCTGCGAAGCTCCTCTCCTGCACATGAATGAACTCTTCATTCACCACCATTTGTGAATATCCTCTCCTGCTTTGCCTTGCGAGAATGAAGTTTTTCGAAGTCTTTTGCTTTGCCTCGCAGGAATGAAGTTTTTCGAAGTCTTTTGCTTTGTAGAGTAATTTGAAATTGAAATTTGTTAGCGCAACTTAGCATGTAGTCTTCCCCATGATTTACGGTGATTGTGATTTGCATTGTTGCTTATGTTTAAGCTAACTAAGGAGTTCTTGTTTTTAACTCCCTCTTCATCTTCTAGTTCTATTTCATGCAAACAGTTCTTGATCTCCAAAAATTCCATGCATCTAATGCATAATTTCTGCTCCTGTGATCTATAAACCAATTGTAATTCATTCAAGTTTCAATATGGTAATGTAAATGATTTAATTACATTAATTCTTTTTCTTCAGATTTCTATATGCAAGTTTTGTTTCTTTTCTTTTCTAGCTAGATTCTTCTGCTGTGCAGAAAATTTAACAAAATTGACCTATGGGATATTATATTTATATGTAAATGTGATATTTCGATTACATAATTAAATGGGAAATTAAATGGGATATTATATGGGTAATTATAATTAAATGGGATATTATAATTATATGTAAAAACTAAAATTGATCTATGACATATTAAACATTTCTATATTAAAAATTATTTATAATATTTTTCAAAGGTCTATTGCTCACAACCTATTAGTACATTGATGCAATATTTTATACCATGTTCTACCACTATGTTGTTTTGAGGCTTTTAGTTTGAAAAATAAGTAAGTCTAAATATAAAGACAAATCTATTCAAATTTTATAGGGGGTGATCAAGAAGGAAAGTTAAGGTTGACATTATGCTCACTATGACCAGTTTGTAGTTTGTTCCAGGGTGTTCTAAATAAATGCACTAGAGTATTGAGCTATGCACTAGCTAGACAAAGTGTGTGGATGTTCATTGGACCAAGTATAGTGTGGGTTGGGTGACATGTAGTTCATGTCCCCACTCTTGGAGTAACGTGTGGGTTTTAGGACCTAGTTAACTAGACATAGTGATTGATAAACTAATTTGTGGATGACTTGTAGATATTATGAATATTCTCTCTCTCTCTCTCTCTCTCTCAGATTTCTCCATCCCATTTTGTCCATTCTCTCCATGTCATCCCTTTCTCTTTCTCTCTCACATCTCTCTCTCTTTGCCTATTACTCTCTTTCTCTCCCAAGTATCTCTCTCCTTCCCTCTCTCCCTCTCTCCCTCTCTCTTTTCCTCACTCTCTCTCTCTAGCGTAGATTTGTCCATTCATCTTAGATGAGTTCATTTTAGATACATCTGGCTAATTATATGCATTAGGGATCTACTCTTGTTTCAATTTGATTACTTCTTACTCCCGTTCTCTACTTCTATCTCCTACTAACATACACATAAATCTGAAAATGATTTGTTTGATCTTGAATTGAATTTTATCTGCAACTAGACCAGTGCCTTATTTCCTTTGGGCAATAGGGTTATTCATTTACAAAACCTATGTATAACTCTGAGAGACTGTTCTTTAAATCCCCTTTCAGATAGATTTTTCAGCTACCCAACCTCCAATGTTATATAGCTAAATGATACTTTTCACAGTTAGTTTAATTGAATTTAACTTTCCTTTGAAAGACCAATTAAACAAGACACAATAGGAAAAACGATTCTCAGATGCATCTTGATAATCCAACCATGTAACATCACATAACTTCTTCACACGAAGATTTAGAGCAGCAATTATCAATCATAGATAATAATAACAGAGAACTGTTTTGAAAATGAAAATCCATAGCACAATTGCAAATAAGACAATTGGCTTTCTTTGTATTAACTTGAAATAAAGTCTTTGTCTTAAAACACAGAAAATGCTTAAAACTTTTGAACTGTGACTATCTATCTTCCAACTATTAGAACTTTTTTTTTTTTAAATGATTACATTGAATATTTTATGATATATCAAAGGGTCATGCCCCTTTGATTGAAGTCTTTTCAAAACTGATTAAAACCTATAACTAATCATCTACTTAGGCATAAATGCACATTAGTTAAATGTGCTAGATACTTCTCATTGTATTTGGTGTCACAATCATGGATTGTGTCTCTGGCTTCCACTTCCATCAGCACCATGCTCTCCATGAGATCTACTACCTTGTCAATGTCTTGGTCCTCGACAAATTTCAGTCCACTTTTGAGTATATGCTAGCACTCATAGATCCAACCCATTTTTTCTTTTTGTCATCCATCTTTGTTGAGCAGGGGCAAGATGTTATTTGTGTTGTCACTAAGGAAATTTTCTCCCTCTGCTCTTTACTCTTCCAGATACCTTTTATGAGCCTTTATTAGTTTTTCATAGTTCTGCACTGCATCTAGATGTGCTTCATCTCCACTTTGCAATTCCTGGGACTTTTCCTGCAGTCGTTTATCCAATCGCTCATGTTCTTCAATGAAAATTTGATTCTTATTGTATATGTCCCAATACTTATCCATCCATTTCATCAGATTAGTGAATCTCTTTTGCATTAGCACTAACATGGTTTCACTCTTTGTTTTTCTTAATTGCACCTGTAGCTAATAATTTTCTTCTTTCAATTTGTTGGCCTTGGTCCGAGGTTGTGAGCTTTCACTCTGTATCAGTAATCTCTATGGCTCTTTGTGTTTTAACATTTCTTTCAATTGATCAATTTCTTTATTTAAATTGACTATTTTAAGTTTACTAGATTGACCTTCTTTTACCATAAATTGAATTTGTGCTCTGTTCAATTTAGCAATATTCACCCCTAAATTAGTTGTCATCATGGGGTATGTTTTACCAAAATTTAGGGTCATGATGTGGCCAAAGGCCTTTTGGGTATCAATGACCACATGCTTCTTATTTGGTGGGTATAGTGACCATATTACAATAGAATATTTGTTAGGGTTGTATAGTGATCCCATGTATACCTAGGTCACACCCTCAGGAGACAATTTGTGTTTAACATCAATGTCATGTAGAAAACTATCAGATACTAGATCTGAATTCAGATCCCATCCTAGAAAGATTAACACACCTACATCTTGAAGTAGATTCCTACTTTCACAATCAATCCAATTCAAGTTAGAAATAGGGAATCAAACCCTAACCAATGAATCTAATCAGAAATCTTAGTGCTTTCCTAGTTGGATTGAGGATATCTATCTATTAGGTTCACCCCTCTTTCAATGTATGAATAATTTGGCTAGTTAGTGGATTTGTCATTTCGTAAAACACTAATTCCAAATTACAGGTCATTACAAAACCTTATGCAATGCTTGATACCATCGATTAAAGAATGGATTCTTAAGTAAGCAAGTACACAAGATTAAAGGAATAGATATTGTTTAAGAAATGAAAAGGAAATGGACATGTAGGAAGGAATCACCAATTCTGGAAAGGTTGTGCTAGATCAAGAGGCACACACTTTCATGCCCAATAAGGGATAAATAAGTCAAGATAACAAGGGAAGGAAGAGGAAGCATTGTATCAAAAATTAGGAAAATAATTGTTTTAATTGGAATTGTTTGAAAGTAGTAAATTTATGAAGTAATCAACATCGAATCATCAAGCATCAAATCATACTTAAGGATCATCAATCATTTAAAACACATATTTGGAAACATTGATATCAATACTAGAAGATTAATAATCAATCAAATCATAAGGCAGATGAAACTACCATGCCTCCTTATTCCAAATCTTACATGATTGAGATTTACATACAGATCAAACATTCTACATAATGATGAATTTATGATTTCCTTGCTCTAATAATAGATGTATTTAATGAACTATGTATGTAATGCTATCTAATTGATTGTAGGTTTCTAGAACAGAATTAGTTCATCTCATTCTTAAGTAAAAAATGTACCCCTAACTATATGATATGCTTTGTTTCATTTGGTTTTGTGAATTTACTAAAAAATATAGAGTGATCTAGCAGAGAGACATTACAATTGGTATTAGAGCACCCTTCCTACCAGCATATGAAATAAACCTACTTAACCACCATTAAGGTTAATTATTCTTAGTGGTAGGCCAACATTGCACTTCTATATGTGTGTGCTTCATGCCTAACATGCATTTATATGGTTCCATGACCTATGATCATTTATACTTCATATGTGTACACTTCATGTCTTATATGGATTCTTTATGCCCTAAGTGTTTTATGTGTATAATATATGTGCTACATATATGCTTCATACCTTAAGTGAATTCACATTTATATGCTTTGAATTATATACATGCTATGTGTACGCTTCATGGCTTAAGTGAACTTACATGATTAATGCTTTATGCGCTATGTGTATTCACATGTATGCTTCATGGCATACATGAATTTATATGCTTTATGCTTTATGTGCTAATTGTATTCATGTGTATGCTTCATGACAGGTGAATTTATATGCTTTATGCTTTATGCACTACATGTATTAACTTGTATTCTTCATGAATTAAGTGAATTTATATGCTTGATGCTTTATGTGCTACATGTATTCACAGTTATTCTTTGTGACTCAAGTGAATTCATTTGTATGCTTCATGCTTTATGCTCTACATGTATTCATGTGTACACGCTTCATGACTTAAGTGAATTTATGTGTATGCTTCATGCTTCATGCTCTACATGTATTCGTGTGTACATGCTTCATGACTTAAGTGAATTTATGTGTATGCTTCATGCTTTATGTGGTAAGTGTATTCACATGTATGCCTCATAAGTTAAGAGAATTCATTCTTATGTGCTACGTGTATTCGCACATATGCTTCATACCTTTACTTCATACTCCACGTGTTGTGTGTATATTACTCATGCCTTATGTATATTTATGTGTGAGATTCATGCCTTACATGTATTCATTTGTATGACATGTCTTACGTGTATTCACATATGATTCATTCCTTATGTGTATTCATGTGAATATGTCATACTTTATGTACCAAATGTGCTCCAAGGCAGTGACTCCAAGTGTGATTTATATGCATACCCTTCTTGTGTGTGCTCAATAGCTTGTATATGTGCTTCATATCTTACGTGTATTTATGTAATTGCCTCATGTCTATCATGTTTTCAACACAAATAGTTTGTGTGCCTTCCCAATATATCCCTTGTGACTTAAATATGCTCGACATCATGTTTGATATGTTTCTAACCAGATTATTACACAAATACTTATGAATGTTTCAAAAGACACATTCTCACACTTACATTAAAATAAGAAACATGTTTTAAAATTAACCAGATTCATCTTCCTATGAACGCGAGTCTCACAAGTAACTTGGTAGAGATAATGAATAACATAAGGATTGTTGAACATGACAATAGTGTGTATACCAAATGATAGGAAGGAAGAATGTGTGAGAAGGCAAATACTATGAGGCAATAATAGTAATCATCTTTTCAAGAATCAACCTGACTAAATCCTTATTGCCAAATTTCAAGTGCATAGCTCAAATAGTTATAGAAATTGTTCTCATTTGATCTCTCTTCTCTTAATTCAAATGATAATTTAGACATGGATCAAACATCTGTTAGACAACTAATATAATCAGAGGACAACTGAGAGGAGGGGCGGGGTTGAATCAGTTGTCAACAAATTACAGAACTTTAAGAATTCAAAACATTATTACCAGAACACATAAACTCAATACCAGAATGCATAAACCAAATATTAGAATAATAGATATAGAAATTAAGCATAAACATAAATCGCATAACAGTTAGCATCCATCCATAACACATGACACCAATATTTGTACGTGGAAAACCCAGTAAAGGGAAAAACCACAGTGGGAAGCCTACCCAATGTCAGATAATGCTTTTGAAGTATGTGATTACAAAATGAGGGGCCTACACATGCAGGAAGGCCAACAACCTAGAGCGCACTTCTCATCACAAAGGAGCCTCACTAACTACAAAAGAAATTCAGACTACAATCCAGAAAGAGGAGTGAACTGCAAAGATAGCATCTCCTATGCCTGAGTATAGTTTTCGTTAAGCTTGGTACTAGAGGTCTTAAACCTCTCTTTTAAACCCAATTTGATCACCTATGATTGAATAAAACCTTTGGATTTGATTAAAACATTATTTGCACACAGATAATCGCACAACCATCCCACATATGATCTACAAAGAGATCTTACATCATATTTATACCAACCTGGGACCCAAACAATTAGGACGACCACCTAAAAGATAATACAATAAATCCCTAACATTAACTCACAATCCAATGATCAACCAAGTCGGCCTAAGAACAAAACAATATAATCCAATCAATGAATCCATCTGGTAACGCATCGGGATCATCCACCAACACATTACATAAACCGGTCCATAACCTAGCAGAATAAGACCAGACCCAAAATAGGCCGCCATAAACCAAATCCAACAATACTGATCAATAGGAACACAAACAAGATAACCAACAACATCCTGAAAGCCATCTAGAAGCCACACCAACACCACTTATCACATGCATCAAAAGATCTTCAACAAAGCTCTGTCAGTAAAACCCTTACCGGTGACCAAAAAGCTTACTAGAATAAATGATAGCATCTGAGTCATCTAATCTCGAACCAACTAATCGTGATATGCATTAGGAACACATAAATGACCAATCCAAGCCAATTCCACAAACTAAAGCATACCAGAGTATGGGTATGTGCACAAAGATGATGGTTAGAAAAGTGGACACCACCCAAAAAAACATGGAAAAACAAGAAGCACGTACGCGGTTCTAAAATTTGAAATGATCGCACATGTGCTTATGTTTGTTGTTCCCGAGCCTAGAGAAGGTAGTGTGTACATGTTGGTTTTAGGGAAAGTAGCGTGTACATGCTACCTCTAGGAAAATGAGTGCATACACGCTAATTACAAGAAAATGAGCACGTACGCGCTAATAATCCCAAAAGAACCGCGTACGTGGTGCCTGTCAAAAAAAGTTTTAAAAAAAAAACTGGGTCTTATTTTCCCATGAATAATGCATTTTTAGTTTGATTTTTCTTCATTTTCTCTCCTAAACCGCAAATGGGGTGCTAGATTTCTCCTCCAGACTATGGATGAAGGTTAGTTTTTGTTTATTTTTGTCTTTCTTTCCCGTTTGTTCAATTTGTTTTACATTTTAAATTTAATTTCATTAATTTTGATTAGGTTTTTTTCATTTTTCATTTCAAAAACCAGATTCCTCTAATCCATAACAAGAACAACCAAATGCACCTCTTGAAAACCCACAAGATACACCACCAATTCCTCCTTTTAACCACACACCTGAAACACAGGAGCAATTAATTAATCAGTTAGAACAAAATGCGTCTAAAATCAATAGACTAATTATTAAATTGAAAACATCCAAACTTGAGCATCATCAATCCCTCGCCACTAGCCTAGAAACATTAGCTAGTGGTGCCATAGTTGTTTCCACACAAATTACCAAATGGGGAAGCTTTAGGGATAGGTGTTGTCAATTCTATGTCGATGGGCTATCATATGAGGGAGTAAAAAACAAAAATATTAGTAAACAACAAATATGTGTCCTTTTCGTTGATCCAAAAATTGGTCAATCATTACCTCTTAATGCAAAGAGGTTTCCCATACATTGGTGTACCAATGTGCAGATGAAGAATCTTTTTTGGCAGAGGTGGTGGATGGTATTTAATGATCCACCTTGTAATAATTATGAGGTGCCATTATATTTTTTGAGAAAATTATATTGTGAGTTTGTGCTCAATGTGCACCCAAACTATTTTGACATGAGAGAGTTCCATGGTAGAGGTGGTGGCTCTGCCCAAGATAGACCTAGATCCCATAGGTAATTACCCACAGAGAGTCACCGCCCCATAGCACCCAAACCCAAGGTGCATCAGGTTGTCCTAGTAGAGCTGAAAGAGTTGATGGAACTATAGACTCTTCAGGCATCTACAACATTGACTGGTGTCATCATCTAGCATGGGATGTCATTAGCACATCCTATTGTATTGGATGTTGAGCCATTAGTTGCTCCAAGTGGCGACATAGAGCCCATCCAACATATGTGTGTCAGTTTCTCGGGGATATGCTCGAGGATAGATGATGCAGCCAGTGTAGATGGATCTTCATCTCATCTGTGCATGATTTGCAGGAGTAGATGTTAGGCCCACATGACTGAGGATTTCGCGCTGACAGATGAGTTGATAGACATGGTGTTTTCCCATGAGCGACAGAAATAGGTGTGTTGATTTGAATTCATAGCATTTTATTTATCAGTCACTTTAAATTTGTAATTACATAAATAAATTTTCATTTATACATCAATTTAAATTGAGACAAATAATATGCATTTCAGGATGCAGCAACGGTATCCCATACTCCTCCCCTAGTTACTACAGCTGCAACTTTGATGCCTAAGGTATAAATTTTGTAACATGTTAAAATAGAATAGTACACTTTGAATTCAAAAAAATATAAGATATACTAACTATCTTTAATGCTTGGTCTAATTTTTGGTTTGTAGGTGTTGACAGGGGAGCAAATGTCCCAAATTGATGACATCACGCTCTCAGTGATAGATTTTGGCTTACAAGGCTATACGGTATCATATTTTGTACAACCCTTTTTATATATTCTTTTGATGGAATATGCAAGTCATTTCATTTTAGATTTTTAAAATTATATTTAATTTATTATCTATACTAATATCTCATGTTAATTTTGTTTTTTAAGGGTACCCCCTCCGTGTCTAGGGCTCGTCCTAAGAAAAAGAATTCCTCGAAGATGCCAAAACGTGGGAAGAAGGTAATTGAACACATTTTTAGTTGTACAATTGTTTGAAAATGTTGAAATCAAGTATTAGTTGGGGTTTGTAGATTGATTAGTGTTTTTTGTCTATTTTACATGTACAACGGCCATTGAGCTATGTGGATTTGTTGAACGCACCTGATTCGCTCGTGGATCAAGAGAGGGAAAAGGTATGTATCTCTACTTTATTTTCTTGATTTCATGATTATATGCATGCGTACATGTGAACTTGTGATATATTATAATCTTATAATTTTTTCATATAGGAAATATCCATACCTATTTCATCAATGACGAACCCTCCTCCATGCACTGGAGAAGCATCTCAAGATCCGGTACACTTTTGTTTGATATGTAAAACTAATTATTTTTAACCTACAATACTTATCATTATATTAATTTATTTAATCTTTGAACATTTTTTTATAGGTAATAGCGACAATCTCCATCAATGGTGAGCCATCCTCAGTCCATTGGAGAAGCATCTCAGGCATAGGTACGTCATTGTTCTCTATATTATAGCTTTTAAGTGTTTTTGATATATTTATGTTAGTACATTGTATTAATTGTACATTTAATCTACAATAGACCCCGTCATGATACAGCCATAATGTGGATCCATTAAGGTATATCTTCAAGAAAACTCCTAAGAGTGACAAGGAGAGGAAAGCAAAGACATTAGCTCCTAGATCAGCCGATGAGGTAATCTACATTTCAATTGCAAAGGAATTATAGTCAAATGCATAGTTATGTTGTTAATTGTGAACTATTTTCTACAAAAGAATTCTAACTTGGCTTTTGAATTGTGGTTTTGTAGCCATTTACAGAGCTGCGTACTGCATCAAAGAGGCTTGATTTTGATGATCAACCA
This sequence comes from Cryptomeria japonica, assembly GCF_030272615.1. Taxonomy (NCBI): domain Eukaryota; kingdom Viridiplantae; phylum Streptophyta; class Pinopsida; order Cupressales; family Cupressaceae; genus Cryptomeria; species Cryptomeria japonica. Next base: position 531,343,417 of record NC_081413.1, read on the forward strand.
CAAGTTTAGGATCATATAGTGTTTGTTTTGGTCATAGAATGACCAATACATGTAGATATATTCTACATTTTTATTGTATATCGATTTGGACATGACATATGCCACATTTTTGTAATACTTGTATTGACTTGATAGACATGCCTTTTATATATATATATATATATAAATGTCGATATTTGATCCAATAAATGTGTATCAAGTTCATTATTTTGTATTCGTTGTATTTTGTGGTTGTCCTTTTATAAATTTAATTGATCATTTGCCTATGTAATCAACAATATGAATATAAACAACAAAAATATATGATATAAAACATTGCAATTGTGGAATATGAATTGATAAAATTTCTAAAATGTTGAATTACCCTACAAAACTCCTTGTATTCAGTTCATTAATGTGTATTCGCTGTATTTGGTGGCTACCCTTTTATAAATTTAAATAAATATTTGCATATGTAATCAACAATATGAATATAAACAACAATATGTGTTTGGTGCGAGAGCACCCTCATGCTCGCAATGGTCAAATTTTGTTCTTCGTGTACACAAACCAACATTGCGAGCACATCCAGGTGGGTAGGTTTATGCTAGGCATTCCATGTCATGCATCCCAAAGCACCAGAACGTCGAGAGTCATACCATACCGATGCGATCTCTCAAGTGCCCCGAGTCCAAAAAATTATCAAAATTTGATGGATTGTTTTTTCAAATCCAGGACACATATGGTTGATCCATTTGAACCCATGAGGTTGTGTGAGGCTCATTTACAATGGCCTATCTCGGTTCTTGATGACTTGAAGCCATTTTCAATTGGTAGCATTTTTTCACCTGCTACAAAAATTGTCAGTTGCATGCAATGCAAAGTTGCAAGATTGGCTATAATTGATTCGGTTCATCATGTGCACAAACCGACATCACGAGCATGTCCGAGTGGGCAATTTTATGCTAGGAATGCCCCTATCATGCATCCCAAAGTGCTGGAACATCGAGAGTCATACCGTACCAGAGTGATCTCTCAAGTGCCATGAGTCCAAAAAATTGTCAAAATTTGACATACTGTTTCTTCAAATCTAGGACACATATGGTCAATCCGTTTGAACCCATGGGGTTGCATGAGGATCCTCTACAATGGCCTATCTTGGTTTTTGACGAATCGAAGCCATTTTCAATTGGTAGCATTTTTCACCTACTGCAAAAACCGTCGGTTGCATGCAATGCAAAGTTGTAGGATTGGCTAGAATTGATTCAGTTCATCATGTGTACAATCTGACATCATGAGCGCATCTGGGTGGGTAGGTTTATGCTAGGCATGCTCCTTTCATGCATCCCAAAGTGTCAAAATGTCGAGAGTCATACCGTACCGGGGTGATCTCTCAAGTGCCCTGAGTCCAAAAAATTGTCAAAATTTGACAGACTATTTCTGCAAATCCAAGACACATATGGTCGATTTGTTTGAACCTATGGGGTAGCATGAGGCTCCTCTACAATGTTCTATCTCAGTTTTTGATGAATAGGAGCCATTTTCAATTGGTAGCATTTTTTTCCTTGATCTAAAAGTTGTTAGTTGCATGCAATGCAAAGTTGCAAGATTGGCTAGAATTGTTTCGTTTCGTCGTGTGCACAAACCGACATCGTGTGCACAAACTGACGTCCTGTGCACAAACCGACGTCATGAGCATGTCTAGGTGGACAATTTTACACTAGGCATTCTCCTTTCATGCATCCCAAAGAACTGGAACGTCGAGAGTCATACCCTACCGACGCAATGTAGAAGTTCCTTGACAACTTTTTTGACAATGTTTTTGACAACAATGATAATTTTTGCTCAAATTGTATCTAGTCTCAATCTATGACCCCTATGGCCCGATAATGACTCAAATAATTCTCCATGATTATACAAGACTCAAGAATGCTCATGTTTGACCAGGGACACATCACATATACTCAAAACATAGTCACAAAACATTGACACACAAAATAGTCACAAAACATTGTCACATATTATTAAAAAAATTGCCTCTAAATATGGTCAAATCAGCTCTTGGCTATTTGATTATACAAAAAAATGTCTTGCAAATCATCTCATGGGATTTTATACAAAATTTGGCATTACAATATGTGCGATTCAGCTCATCGCCATTTTTAAATACAAAATTTGGCATGTACATATGTACAAATCAGCTCATTGCCATTTAAATATACAAAATTATGCCCCTAAACATGTAAAAATCAGCTCATGGGCATTTATATATACATAAAATGAATATAGAACAATTCATCAATGATTTATACAAAATTCTCAAAATCATTCTACTCTTAACTGTGGAATCAATCAAGTGAGCCTTCAGGATCAGCTCTAACCCGTATTGTGTCAAGTATTGCCTCGTGGTCAGATTCATGAACTTTCCATAAAATCTTGTTATGGGGTCTACCACGATACTTCATCAAATGAATATTTGTTGCAACAACAAGGTTAGAGAAATGAAGAATATGTTTGTGTGTTTCAAAGTCCTCGAACAACCAAACATTAGAATTCTTGATAGGGTATCTCTGAAGCCATGTTCCTATCATGACAACAGACCCTATTGGATACTCAATACCCTCTTCGTCAATGATTGTGGTTGTCAATTTTCTTTTTGGCTCAACACAACGACACAAATAGTAATATGTTCATTCTTCATTGTTTTCTTCTGCAACAACTACATACACATGACCTGCATTTTATAAAGTGTTGATTAATACCAAAAATAAAGTATGATGTACAACAAAATGAACCAAAAAGAATACTTGCAAAAAAATTAACTCAAAAAATCACCTAAATCCACTAGGTCAGATACATGGTCAAAATCCACTGATGTCTCCATCTGGCTCAATTGTAGTGCTTTGGGAATTTGATATGAATCAATGGGAACCGACGGTCTACAAGACCATTTGTCAACCCACTCTTGTGATTCACATTCTTCCCACAAACAATACATGCATGAAGAGAAAAAACATATTATCTGTCTCGTATAAATTACTAGTGAACTTGAATTTGAACTCATAAATGAGTGCATGTCACTCGATCTTGCAACTATACAACAATCTAGATAGTTTTCAATGTTAGATTCAGTGATCAACCAAAAATATCTATGAACCATTGACATACCTGGATTACTTGGACCCATCATATACTTACACCATCGCACAATTGTATCTGCATCTATCAACTCAGCACCACCTTCGTACTTCAATTCTTCTCTAGCTAGGGCTCTTTTCACACATGCTCCTACACCATCGTGCTCTCCCTTACCACGTCCAACCTCAATAGAATTCCAAAAATATTGTACACTGCTTGTCATATGCATCTTTGTCAACCAATAAAACATCCTTGCATTCTTGAATTGTGCGGTGCAATTATCTGACCATATTAAGTGTCGATTGTATCGAATGTTCCTTTCCCTTAAACTATCATAGAAAACTTTAAAGAATCCTTGTACAAACTCTGATGAATGAGTATGATCATCACTTATGTAGAAGTGATACTCTCTTACAACCTTTCTATCCTCCTATGTGCTATCATCTGCATGCATGAATGCTATGTGTACAAAAATAAAAACTTGTGTCTAGAGTGATAATACATAGATTGCACTTCATTTCAAGGTTGTAGTGTATAATTTTCCGCGAAATCAACGATAGAGACAATGGTGCCAAGAGGAAATGTGTCCTTACATAACATGAATTGCTCATCTAACCATCAAGCTCTATGTGTATGCATTATGTACTCATAAACTAGTTTCTCTTGAAATATTTTCATAAATTCAGCTACACATATATTATTTTACACTAGCTCACATCTCTTCAAATCTTTTCCATCTTTAACTCCATATGTGATTGTCTTGTATTTTCAAAAAGAAACTAGTTGCGTACCAATTTCATGTGTGCTCTCCAAATGTACGCATCTTGGTAAACATTGCAAACCACCACATATAGCACAAGAATCTTCCAAACAAGACATGTTATAATAAAAGCAACCATCATGTCTATTACATAGCACACTTGAAATAAATTCTCTTACCGACTTAGGAGGTGCTTGTATATTACATTCTTGCAAAACATCGTTAGTGTGCAAAGTAGAACAAATATGACAAAAAATATCATAGTGCATGGAAAATTCAATATGCATCCTACAACAACACGTTGTGCATACATGATTAATCTTAATATAAAAAGGTTTTGTCATTTCAAAAAATATTTGAGAAATTCTTATTTGAGGAAACTTTTGAAGGAATCTTTCATAAAATTTAGTTTGAGTCATATCCAAATAGTGTTTGGCATGTGGCTCACGATTTTTAGACCTAATTTGCCTTCTAACAACATCTCTTTGGTTGGGTGAAACTCTTGTGTTGTCATGCCAAAAAATTTCAATTAATGTTCTTAGTGCATCAACAACAACCTTGTCTTTATGTGGTAATCTACCTGAGAATGCCCAAAGAGAATTATTGTTAGGTTCCTCTATTTTTTCCCACCTCTTTAATGCTTTACTTAATGTTGTTATACTGATGTTTAATGACTTACTTATTTTGCTTATCAAATGATCTTTTTTTAATTTTCTTGCTCATTATGGTTGATGTAATGACACATCGAGTAGCATTAGAATATTTAGTACGTGATTTTGAACCAATAGCTTGATATGCATCAAATAGATTTCTCACAATAGTTCTTTCACTATTACTTTTAGATGATCTTAAGCCTAGAATTTTCATTGTCTCTCTAAAATTCAAATTTTTAATCATTTGAACAATTAATTGACATCTTGCGGTTTGATTTAAGTTTTCAAAATAGTTTTGCCATATTATTTTAACCATTCTCCTACAAGTTTGTTCATTCATTTTATTGGGCATTGGCTTCAATATATTCTCATCAATGTCAATTAGATACTTTGGTTTCGTATGAATGATTCTAGGAGGTGTTAACATCGGTGCATTATGTACATTCAATTCATCAAATAGAGAAGGTGTATGTTCATCATTTAATCTATTATTCAATGCAGTATCTTCTTCAATTGTATTACGTTCATACGGTAAATCAAATGTCTCTTCTTCAATTGCATTAGGTGCATTATGTTCATTTGGTAAATCTAATTGAGATGTTGAGGATGACATACCTTCTTCTCCCATTTTTCTTATGTCACGTAATTTCTTCATACGTTGCCTTTGTCTTTCCTTTTCAACCTCTTGTTGTTCCATCATTCCTTTCTTGTTCTTTCCCACGGTTGATATCGGTTGTCCTAAATAGAATCATATTACATATATATGTAAACAAAAGTTCATAAACAAACAAATAACCATAAATATGCATCTTATCACTATTTTTTGGAATCAAACTATTAAACAATCACAATAATATTGACAAAACTAATAAGAACAACAATTCAATTATTTGAAATCATGCAAAAACAAAAAATTCACTTACTTCTATGTATAAAACAATGATAGAAGTGTAGACATAGTTCCACTGGGGCCTTCAACAACCTCAAAAACTTTTTTTGAGGCCATTGAGGCTCTTGGGCAACTAAAATTATGTCTATATACCGTGTATGTGCTACATTAATAACCATGTACGCCCTGTTAGTCCATAAAATGCTGGCAAGCCCAACGGTTTTTTTTTCCATTTTGTATTAATAAGTAGCGCATACACGCTCCTAAGCCTAAAAAATGTTATCGCAGGGTAGCGAATAATGGCCTCAGTACCCCGTACATGCTTAAAAGTAATAAGTACAACCTACACGCTCCTACACCTTAAAAAAGTTATGGCAGGGCAGTGAACTAATAGGTTCAGTACCCCATATGCGCTATTGGTAGTAGAAAAAATGTGAATGAAAAGGGAGGGAGAGAGAGAGAGAGAGAGAGAGAGAGAGAGAGAGAGAGAGAGAGAGAGTAGGGGGAGGGAGAGAGGAAGGGGTGGAAGGGAAGGAGGGAGAGAGGGAGAGGAGAAGGAGGGGGAGGGAGAGGAGAGGGGGGAGGGAGGGAGGGAGAGAGAGAGAGAGAGAGAGAGAGAGAGAGAGAGAGAGAGAGAGAGAGGTAGAGGTAGGGGGAGGGAGAGAAGAGGGGGGAGTGTGGGAGAGAAGAAGGGGTATGGAGGAAGGGAGAGGGAGAGTAGGGAGAGAGAGAGAGAGAGAGAGAGAGAGAGGGAGAGAGAAGAGGGAGAGAGAAGGGGGAGGGAGAGAGAGAGAGGGGGGAGAGTAGGGGGAGAGAGAGAGAGAGAGAGAGAGAGAGAGAGAGAGAGAGAGAGAGAGAGAGATGGAGAGAGAGAGAGAGAGAGAGAGAGAGAGAGAGAGAGAGAGAGAGAGAGAGAGAGAGAGAAGGAGGGAGAGGGAGAGAGAAAGGAGGGGAGGAGGGAGATGAAGAGAGAGAGAAAGAGGGAAGGAGGGAGAGGGAGAGAGAGGGAGGGGGAGGGAAGGGAGAGAAGAAGAGAGGGACCTATAATGACACCAAATAGTGTCCTAAGGGGTCATAGAACACCATATGACCCTTTAGAACACCATATGGTGTTGTTATGGGTCATTGGTGTCTCGAGGGGTCATATGGTGTCCTAAGGGGTCATAGGACACCATATGACCTCTTAGGAAATAATACGACCTCTAATGACACCTAAGGGGTCATATGGTAGGCTAATAAAATGATATATTAAATTTAAATTTATGAATAGAACATCCTACAATAGAACATAAGTAGTTTAGTTTTGATATAGCTAAGTTAGACCATTGTCAGCATATGAGAGACTCCAAGCAAACAAACAATGAGGCTTCGCTAAAAAGCAAGTGTAAGAGCTTGACCTAACCCTAAGATTAATGCCTAAGTTCTAAAACATATGATGCTATTAAATTTGCAAGGTTATAGGACTGATCTCGATTGTGACTATAGGAATTATAGAAGAAGAGAAAGAGGGAGGGATAGAAGAAGAGAAAGAGGGATGGGGTATGGAGGAAGGGAGAAGGGGAGAAGGGGAGAGAGCGAGAGAGAGAGAGAGGGATGGGGTATGGAGGAAGGGAGAGAGAGAGAGAGAGAGAGAGAGAGAGAGAGAGAGAGAGAGAGAGAGAGAGAGAGAGAGAGAGAGAGAGAGAGAGAGAGAGGGAGAAGAAGGAGGGGGGAGGGAGAGGAAGAGAGATCGAATCTAGGACACAATATGACCCTTAGAACATAATATGACCCCTAACAACATCTAAGGGGTCATATGACACTATATTATCCCTCAGCACACCATAGGACCTATAACGACACCAAATAGTGTCCTAAGGGGTCATAGAACACCATATGACCCTTTAGAACACCATATGGTGTTGTTATGGGTCATTGGTGTCCCGAGGGGTCATATGGCATCCTATGACCCCTTAGGACACCATATGGTGTTGTTATGGGTTGTATGGTGTCTTAAGGGGTCATATGGTGTCCTAAGGGGTCACAGGACACCATATGACCTCTTAGGAAACAATACGACCTCTAATGACACCTAAGGGGTCATATGGTGGGCTAATAAAATGATATATTAAATTTAAAGTTATTGATAGAACATCATACAATAGAACAACAATAGTTTAGTTTTGATATAACTAAATTAGACCATTGTCAGCATAAGAGAGACTCCAAGCAAACAAACAACGAGGCTTTGCTAAAAAGCAAATGTAAGAGCTTGACCTAACCCTAAGAGTACTGCCTAAGTTCTAAAATATATGATGCTATTAAATTTACAAGGTTATAGGATTGATCTCGATTTTGACTATAGGAATTACCCACTTGATTTCTTTCATGGGTATGTATTGTTTCAAACCGATTGACAAGTGATGATCATCATATACTACCACTGCCATGTATACAACAAAATTTAATTTCTTTAGGTGACAAGCGTTGTGTAACAATATGGGAACTCTTGCATACCCACCACTATCATTCTCCAGGACATCATCTATGTTACTCTCCCTCTTTCTCTTCCTACCAATTGTTTCCTTCTGAAAAACATATTGCAGGTACTCTAGCTCATCATGTTGCTTTGTTGACACTATTTTCCACATCTGCTTTGCTCATTAAAAACACATTCGAGAAGAATATTGCTGCTGGTTTCCTTGCTTGTCACGATAATGCACCCGTAGTTTAATTTTAAACCCTATTCCTCTTATTCAATATACACACACAAATCCATCAGTCAATTTTTTTAGGAGAGCATACATGATAAAAATCAAAGAGGAAGTTGCAGACAAGAAATAAATTCACTTACTTCTATAGAAGTGCAGACACAGTTTTAGTGGGGTATGGAGAGAGGGAGGGAGAGAAGAAGAGAAAGAGGGATGGGGTATAGAGGAAGGGAGAAGGGGAGAGAGCGAGAGAGAGAGGGATGGCGTATGGAGGAAGGGAGAAGGGGAGGGAGATATGGGGTATTGAAGAAGGGAGAAGGGGAGAGAGGGAGGGAGAGAGAGGGATGGGGTATGGAGAGAGAGAGAGAGAGAGAGAGAGAGAGAGAGAGAGAGAGAGAGAGAGAGAGAGAGAGAGAGGCACCTTGTATGCATTTGAGAGGGGGAGACAATACACTTATATGTGTATATATATACTTGATATATTATATATTATTATATATACAATATCATATTATACAATAGTGTGTATGCACTGTTTATAGTAAAAAGAGCGCGTACGTGCTTCTTACACCATAAGTACCCCGTACGCGCTTTTGACTGTTTAGGCTTGGAAATAGGCTTGGATGAAAAAATTACGACTTGGAAGTTTGATTTCCCTCCATTTCTCTCATTTTTTACGTGTTTTATTTTATCAACTTGGTTTATCGACTTTGTCATCATCAGGTTTACACTTCATCAAGTGAGTATTTCTAAAATTTCCACCATATTTTCACCCATCTTCTGAGCTTTCTAACCATATAATATTTTTTTCAATTTGAACAACAATAACATATTATTATTGAATTTCTTTTACCAGTGTCTCCATAGTTCTCACAAACATAGGTGCACCATTTTTTTAATAAATTTTGATATACTTATCCAAATTAAAAAAAATGTATATATTATTGTAGTTCACTTGATTCTTTACAATTTAAAAAAAAAAAATTGTATTTTCAATTTGTTTAGTGCAACTTATGCTTCGCGCATAAACATGTATCTAATTTTCAGGATGTGCTCGATTGAAAAAATCATAAAAAAAAATACTCAACAAAAAATTACAAAAAAATATACATATTCTAGTGCTCACTCTTAACTATCTTTCTGCCAAAGCATTTGTCAAAATACTAAATCTAACTATGACTTTTTTGATGCGCACGTCAGACACTATGTTATGTTTTTCAGAAAAAATCAGGGTCTATTTTTCGTGCGTGAAGGATTTGACCCCCTTAATCTTATCCAATTTTGAAAAAATTTAGTAGTTTGGAAACTAGATTCAGAGTACTACAATATTTGTTCTTTTATTATCTTCATATCTTGAGTGGATGACTTTCAAATGTTGCCTCCAAGTTTAGGTTCACCTGATTTCAGAAAAAAAAAGTGTCCACTTATACACCCCCCCCCTTTTGACCACCATCTTTGTGCACTTACTCGCATACCAGATCAATATAATCCAACCACTGTACTGGAACCAATAAAAAATCAGTGAACAACCAAAACAATTGGTGTTACTATCAATGACAAAACAACAATGCAACACATAATCAATTCCTCCAATTGCCAAGAATCTCCCCCTTTGGCATTGATGACAACACTAGATGTGAAAAACATCCAAGTGCCAAGAAATGCCAAACAAGTCTCCCCCTATGGAAGACAACCAACAATCTCCCATAAAATGATATATTGGTATAGCAATGAAGCTCTGAACCAAACTCCCTCTGTGAATGATATCTATGTTAAGCTTTGAACTCTCTCCCTAATGAATATATCTCTCCCTTATGTTTTTCACAATAATATCTCTCCCCCTTTGACATCAATGCCAAAGATCTGACATAAATATCAAAGATGAGTCATAAATCCTTTGAATCTTACAACTGACTACTCCCTTAGAGTATTTGCACCACCACATCAATCTAGAGTGAAGAATAGCTCTGATACCAATTGTTAGACATCTCAGATAACCGAAGGACAATTGAGAGGGGGGGAATGAATTAGTTGTCAATAGATTACAAAACTTTAAGCATTCAAAACCTTATTACTGAAACACATAAACTCAATACTAGAATGCATAAACCAAATACCAGAATAACAGATATAACAATTAAGCATAAACATAAATCACAGAACAGTTACCATTCATCCATAACACATGACACCAATATTTGTACGTGGAAAACACGGTAAAGGGAAAAACCATGGTGGGAAGCCTATCCATAGTTAGACAATACTTCTGCAGTAAGTATGTGATTATAAAATGAGGGGCCTACACATGCAGGAAGGCCAATAGCCTAGAGCGCACTTCTCATCACAAAAGGAGCCTCACTGACTATAAAATAAATCTAGACTACAATCTGGAAAGAGGAGTGAACTGCAAGGATACCATCTCCTATGCTTGAGTACAGTTCCGGTTAAGCTCAGTACTAGAGGTCTTAAACCTCTCTTTTAAACCCAATTCGATCACTTATGATCGACCAAAACCTCTACATATGATTACAATATTATTCGCACACAGATAATCGCATAACCATCCCACATATGATCTACAAAGAAATCTTACATCATATTTATACCAACTCGAGACCTAAACAATTAGGTCGGCCACCTAAAAGATAATACAATAAATCCCTAACATAAACCCTCAATCCAGTAATCAACCAAGTCGGCCTAATACTAAAATAATATAATCTAATCAATGAATCCATCCGGCAACACATCAGGATCATCCACCAACATGTTACATAAATCGGTCCATAACCTAGAATAAGAGCGAACCCAAAATAGGTCTTCATAAACCAAATCCAACAATACCGATCAATGGGAACACAGACAAGATAACTAACAACATCCTGAAAGCCATCTAAAAGCTGCACCAACATCACTTATCACGTGCATCAAAAGATCTTCAACAAAGCTCTGTCGATAAAACCCTTACCGGTGACCAAAAGGCTTACTAGAATAAATGATAGCATCTGAGTCATCAAATCCAGAACCAACTAATCGTGATACGCATCAAGAACACATAAAGGACCAATCCAAACCAATTCCACAAAGCAAAGCATACCGGAGCATACTGGATCAATATAATCCAATCACTCTACCAGAACCAACCGGAAACTGGTAAACAACCAAAACAGTTGGTGTTGCCATCAATGAGAAAACATCAATGCAACACATAATCAATTCCTCCAATTTCCAACAACATCTATTAGATGTAGCCTCTATACATTTTGGAAGAATTTATCTCTCTCAATGTCATAGGACCTCTAAGAAATTAATCTCATCCATGGTCATAAGATCTCTTAACTTTGAACTTGAACATAATCGCCCCACAACTCAACACAAAACACAAATATTAGCACAATAAAGATCAAGTTCAAGATAAATTCATACGTCAAACATTACAAAACCACAAACAATAGGCTTACAAAACGAAGTCAAATCAACTATTGGTGAAACAACTGACACAAGAAAAAACATGAAATCACAATAGAGTAGTAAACATTGCTCCTAATTTGGCTACTATTTGAAAAGTTTGATTCCATCTATAGTATAGTTAATATCAAGATATCTTCAAAGTGGTTAGTCATTATGTGCACAATGTACTCCCTTGTACCTTGTAGGGAAATAATAAAGTCAAATACCTTCATTACCTATTGGCTAAGGAATATAATAGGTAAGTCTCACTACACTTGGTGAAAATATTAGACAATATTGTTCAACATCTTGTGGACCCTAATAGTATTTGAAAAGAATGAAGAGCCCATGAATTCCCTGCAATCATCTAATCACTACAACCTTTCCCAAGATAAAGTTTGGTCTTGATTAAACCCTCACTCTTTATAGTATAAAGATGAATACCTTCATAGAGTAGTTAACATATGTATCTACATCCCAAGTAAAACTCATAAATGACACAATGAAAATTTGTGATCAATATTCTATAACCCTTATAAACTTGGTGAGGCCAAACTAAAATGAGAAACTCAAGATGAGCTATTAGGGAGCTTTTGGTAGTGAGGAATACATTTAGTAAGATTTGGAAGAAAGTTGCCCAATAGATAAGAACTGATCTCAATAATATAACTTGAAAAATGTCAACTTGAGATCTCTCCATAAAATCCCTACGGTTACTTGGAAAAATGAAGGAAAAACATCTTCATAGGACATTACATGGATGTGTGTCATGCTTCTAATATTCATATATAATTTCTTGCATTAGCATTGAGAGATATTGTGTAAACCATTTATAAAATGATGTAAAATGGGGATGAGAGAAAGCTACGAACTTTACTAATCTCCAACTCGAGATTACATTGTTGCAAGTTTTAGTTCAAAATTGAAAACTTAAGGTAATATAGGTTACAAATCTCCAAGGATTAGTTCAAGAACCCTCTTGTTGAAAAGATTTGGCTAAACTACCATTTCTTGAGGACAAGCAATCTCGAGAAGGGCAAACTGTCATGCCCCTACCATGAAGCTTCTCAAAACTATCCTTAAAAGAAAAATGAATACATAATAGATACTTAATGCATTAAAACAAGATATCTTACTAAATAAGGCTTCACAATTTTTTGAAGTATCGAACCCAAGGAAGTAATCATTCCCTATGGCTATTATGACCAACCATGAATGATAACACAAACAAATAAGAGCAAACCCTCCCATTGCTAACATATGAACCATATGCAACACTTCATACCATAGATTAAGGAATAGTTTGTTAAGATAACAAGTGCATGAGATCAAGGGAACAAACTCTACTTAAGAAATAAAAAGGAAATGGACACGTAGGAAGGAGTCACCAATTCTAGGAAGGTTGTGACCAATCAAGTGGCACACACTTTCACACCCACTAAGGGATAAATAAGCCAAGACAATAAGGGAAGGAATAGGAAGCATTGGATAAAAAATTAGGGACAAAATCCAATTTAATAGGAAGTCTTTGGAAGCAGTAGATTTATGACATAATTAGCGTTGAATCATCAAGCATCAAATCACACTTGAGGATCATTAATCATCCAAGACGCATCTTTAGAAGCATTAGTATTGATATTATTAGATCAATAATCAATAAAAACACAAAGAAAATCAAACTACAATGCCTCCTCATTCCAAATCTTACATTCCTGGGATTCACATACAAATTAGACTTCCTACATAATGATGAATTTATGATTTCCTTGCTCTAATAATATATGTATTTCATGAAATATGTCTGCAATGTTATCTAACTAATTGCAAGTTTCCATAACAAAATTAGTTCATCTTATTATTAAGTAAAAATTGTGCCCCTAACTATATTATATGCTTTGTTTTATTTGGTTTTGTGAATTTAGTACAAAATATAAAGTGATCCAACAAGGGGACATTACCAAAACATTTTTTAAAGACCCATACAAAGATCCATATAATTTTTAACTTGACTAAGTGTTTTCCAACCCTAAACCCCCTTTAGTAACATGACTAATGGTTAAGTTTCCTTCAAACCATTTAGATTTAACCCTTGATATTAAAACCTTTAAGAATAATTCACTCCAATAATGATAAAACTTCACCACCTCTAAATCAAGTAGGGTTATCTTCACAACATCTCAAGAGGTATCTGATTAGGTATTGTTGTCTTTCCTTCCTCCCATTTGCACACCCCCCTTCCTAAAAAATACAACCACAAGTATATTTAGATCATCATAATAAGTTATATTAGTTGCTATCTATATTCCATTTTTTCTACTTGTGAAATTATTACTCATCAATCCTAAACAATCAAAAATTCATCATATCCAATATTTCATATGTGCATATATGATTATTGATTAATACTTATTAATTGAACAAAATGGAAATTTAGATGTTAAAGGTAGTTCAATTTCATCATAATCAAATAAGATACATACATGTAAATATGAGAACACAACCAATGGACTAATATCACCACTGCTCTATTACCATTTAATTTTAACTAACTGAGATGTATACAACAACTAGGGTTGCATTAACATTTAATGATGTCAGGTCTTACAAATTATTTAGTTTTGTTTGAAATCTATATCAAACTCCCATGGTATTCTTAGTGCAAGTATTTATTCATCCTGGCCAAGTGACATTTACTCTCCTATATGATGATTCTATGACTTTTGTATGAAGGGTTTAATGATATATATGTCATTGAGTTGCATGGGTTTTGTTTCAAGGTTTTTATTGACATATATATCATCATGTTGAATGAGATTAATTTAAAGTTTGTGTAGAACTCCTATTGTGTTCCTTATTCTATTTGTGCAAGCATCATGGTTGAGTGACATTGAATTCTTTATGACAAATGTATGATTTTTCTGTAAAAGTTCTAATGACGCACCATTAAGTTTTTATTTTTTGTTTAATTGTTGAATCAAACTCCTATAGTATGTTTAATGTCCATGTTCATGTATCATGTTTGAGTGGCATTTCTTCTTGTGCATGATGGTTGTATGGATCTTGATATTATCAATCTTAATGGACAAGAACATTAAGCAATCTAGAGTGGTAAGGTGCAAGTTAGATATGCACCATTGTTGATGTTGTTATTTATGCATCATAATTAGTGGCATTCACTCTTTTGAATTATAAATATATGGCTTTTGTGTAGAGCGTCTAATAATATATCACTAAGTTCTATGGGTTTTGTTTGAAGTTTATGATGGCGTATATGTGATTGAGTTGTATGGGTCTTATTTGAAGGTTACAGGAAACTCCTAAGATATACCTAGTGTGCTTGTCTGTGTATTATGGTTGACTCTTGTGCATGAAAATCACATGTGAAGGATTTGAATCTTATGGGTTATGAATGAAATTCATGTAACTAATCTATACTTAACCATTATGGAGTTTTGGTGTTCTTGTGCATTAAGGTTGATGATCTTAACAAGTATAGTTGATTATATAGCTTTTTTGTCAAGGGTCTAATGACATGTATGCCATTGAGTATTGAGACGAGTCTTAGTGTACATGTGTATTGGGGTTAAATGAAAATGATTAAATTCATGTTATACATAAAACTACTATGTCATGCCTAAAGTATTTGTTTGTGCCTCATGGTTTGAGTGGCATTGACTTATGTCTAATGATTTTAATAAAATATGGCATAAGATGTGCATCAAGGTAGATGACATATATGACATAACATCTTTCAATTGTTAATAGATTTTTGTTAAATTTTCATCATGATAGTATTCATCAAACTCTATGGGGTTCCTAGTGTCCTTATTAATGTGTGATGATTATGTGACTTTTTTTAGTGAAGGTTCTAGTGACATATGTTGGATATTGCTGCTGCTAGGATATGTTGTTCTCATTAATGTCAACATACTCTTGTATTATGATGTTGCATAAAGTTGTTTGGTGTTTCGATGATTGCATTGAGTTGATCTGGTTGGTTTATCTATTTTGGATGCTGGAATACTTCATTCCTTATTGGTTTCAGTGATCCATAAGTTTGTTTGATCATATTATTTGATTCGGTTTGGAGTTTAGTCTTTCTATTCAGTGGTTGGTAGAGTATGGTATTTGATTTGGTGAGCTTTAGTATGATTATATCTTTGTTTGCAGATTTGGGAGAATATTTTGGATGTTCACGTGTATCTTCATTTCAGATGGTTTGTGATTTGGTGCTCCACAAGTTATCTTTCTAGTTCGAATTGCTATTGATTGGTGTTCTAGCGAGTTAGTGTGTTGATCGATGAAGATTTGAATAAGTGGTGTTGGTGCAGCTATTGTAGATGGTTCTAATGTGCTTGTTGTTTTGGTTGTCCATATTGATCCTTGTGCACAGTATTGGTGATTTTGTTGATCTGATGATATTCTTTGTGTTATGCAGCATTTCTGGTGATGTAGTGTGTTGTGGTTGATCTTGGCGAGATTTCTGGTGGTGATGTGTGTTTGGAGATTTGATTTAGGTCCATGCTATGGCATCTATATCATTATATTGGTCAGATGTTTCATATATGTATCATGTGATGTGATTTTGTAATTGAGGTTTGAGGGTTTGGCCGACCTTGTAGTCAAGGTTGATGAATTGTATAAATAGGTGTTAGATTCATGTAATTTGGATATAGGTGTTGTGTCTAATTTATTAGAGAGTGGTGTATGTGTGCATAAGAGAGTTTATCTTTTGGTGTGGAGTATTGAGTAGAGATTGTTGCAGGGTAGACAAATGTGCTTAACTGGAACTATCATCAGGCATTAGCAGATGCTATATTTGCAATTCATGAAATCCAGATTGTAGTCTAAATCTTATTGTAAGGTAGTGAACCTTCCCTAAAGGTTGGAGCCTTCAGGGTCATCTCATTTTGAGTAGTGAGCTTGAATGCATGTGCATTCCCCATTGTAATATTTACACATACTACTCCAAAGTATCATCTTATTGTGGGTAGGTTCCCACTGTGGTTTTTCCCTTAACTGGGTTTTCCATGTCAAAATCTTGGTGTTATGTGTGTTGTTGTTATTGTCTTTATCTTTATTCTTGCTGCAGTTGGTTGAAATATGCGATTGTGCTTAATTGGTTTAATCCAGTGAAAACTGATTCACCCCCACCTCCTCTTAATTTTCCTTCATTGTTTTTGATTAAGTAAAAACAGGTTTTAAGGGACCTGAAACCTGATTACATTCAATAGATAGCTAAGAAGGAAACAAAACAAGACAACTACAAAAGACCAGCAAAAAAACCAGCAACAAAGAAAGGGACAGCAAGAGGCTAGCAAGAAATTGGCCCCAAGCCCAACATTACAAGTTAATTAAAAACTCTTAATCGATTCCTCAACATTCTGTACCAAGAGCATCATCGCCTTGGTCGCTTCCCTTAGGTCATTGTTTTCCTATCCTAGCTGGCTCTCTTTCATTTTGGTGTCCTTCCCAGTGGTGGTCTGCCTAGTTCTGCGTCTAGGATTCTGGTGGGTAGGGCTGGAGGTTGGAGCATCTTCTATAATTACCAGGTCCTTATCCTGATTTTTCCTTTCCAAATGATCCACCAAAGTGTTCATATTCTGGGAAGAAACTTTAAGGACCTGGAGGCTGTGGTTCATGAGGCCTTTCAGAGCCTTCTCATTATGGGTGATCCAGGTGTTGATGTTGTCTTTGTCCTCCTCCACCTACTCTTTCAGAGTTCTGATAACATCCTCCAAGTGTTTCAGGTCCCCTTTGATCAAAACTTTCTCTAGTCAATCCTCCATCTCCATTTCCTCCTCAGCTTCACTATTTTTCGTATCCTCATTCTGTTTCCTAGAGTCAGAATCCTTAATCAACTTATTAATCTTATCTTCCAGCTCCCTTTTCTTACCTTGCATACTAGTGATGTTTTCAACAACCCATTTTTGGAAATTGAAGGATTCCAGAGTACAGTTACGGGCGGTGTTCGTAGAGTCCTTGCCCTATTCAGTCTCCTCAGAGTTAGGGTTGTCATACTCCTTAGGATTCAGAGTAGCATTCTCACTTTCCAAGCCCTTAGGGTTAGAGTGAGGGTTTTCAGAGTTACCCCCTTTTAATGTGAGTTTCTCTAATGTATTTGACATCCTTCTCCAAATTGACCCCTTCATTGGCTAGAATATCCGCAACCTTATTGCCTTCTCTAAAGGTATGAGTTATACTAATACTAACATAGTTATTTAATAGATATTTAGCACTTTTAACTAAATTAGTAATATTCTAGGAAACAGAGCTTGTACCTTTGAGGGCATGTATGATGTTTAAAGAGTCCCCTTCGAGCCAAATTTTTTTGAATTTAAATTCCTGAGCTAGCTGGAGGCTCTTTAGCATTGCCAGAGCTTCAGCCACATGGTTATTGTGGACCCCAAAAGGAGAAGCAAAAGTAGCAATGCAAATTCCTTGAGCATTTCTAATAGCTCCTCCACGACCAGCCGTCCCAGGGTTCCCTTTAGCTGCCCCATCAAAATTTACCTTTATCCAGTCATAATCAGGAAAATACCAAACAATGTTATCTCTCCTATTCTTATTTTCCAATATGTAGACCTTATGTATTAGGTTCCATTCAGTGAGGATGTCTCTTTCCATATCATTCATATCAGTAACAAACCATTGTTGATTGTTCTTGTGAGGAATATTGATGTTCTCCTTTATAGCCCTATAGATTTTTTCAAAGACCACTTGAGTATTACACTTAGCTTCCCTAAATATCCTATTATTTCTTTCTTTCCAAATGCCCCAACAAATCATGGGGAGGGTCAAAGACCAAAGGTTCTTGATAAGTTGGCATTTGGTTGGAAAATTCCATTGCCAGGTAATATCCTTGATACTCTTGTTCATAACCCAATTGATTTTCCATTTTTCCCACATTTTGCACTAAATATCCCAGGTAAAAGAGCAGTGAATAAAGAGATGATCAACTGATTCCCCCTCCTTCTGGCATAGCTCACATCTATTAGGGAATTTGAAACCTCTTTGGATTAAATTGTCAAGAGTAAGGGTACTATTATGAGAAGCAAGCCAAAAGAAAATGTTGACTTTAGGGATCAAAATGTTGTTCCAAACTTTACTCCAAATGGGATTACTGGTTTGAGAAAAGGTGTTTTTGTAGGCTGAGGCAACCGTAAATTCACCTTTAGGATCACTTTTTGAGATGAACACATCATCATAGTCTTTGTTAGGAGAAAAGGATAGAAGCTTCTTCTGGAGGAAGGAAAATCTAGAATGAATATCATCAAGCCTAACCCACTTGTCCTCCTTCTAGTAGTCACACACCATTAGCCCAAACCTCCTTTTACATTCCTCAATAATTTGACTGTTGCCTTGATCATAAAGAGCTTCATTCTTCATCTAGGGGTCTTCCAAAAACCTTATTCTGTCACCTTTTCCAAGGACCCATCCAGCCCCAGCTTTTGCCACTTTTATGGATTTAGTAATGCTATTCCAGATGAAGGATTCAACAGGGATGTCTTCAGAATTAAGGACCCCTTGGATAGGCTGATTTTGAATGTATTTGTCAAACCAAATTTGATTCCAGTCTTTCTTAGTATCATAGGCTCTCCATAATTGTTTAGAAAGAAGAGCTTTGTTAAAGGTTTTTAGAGCTTTAATCCCCAACCCCCCTTTGTTCTTTGGTCTACAAACTTTGTCCCCAGCAACCAAGGGTATTCTTTTTTTTTCTTCCACTCTTGACCATAAAAATCTCTTCTGGATTCTTTCCATTGCTTCAACAAATTTAGCCGGGATACCAAATAGGCTAAGGGCATAAATAGGGAGATTTTGAAGAGTAGCTTGAAGGAGTTGTAGTTTCCTAGCCTGAGATAAAATGGAACCTTTCCATCCAGCAAGTCTTTTATTGAGTTTATCAATAAGCATATTCCAGAAGGAATTTGGGGGAGCTAAACCCAAGGAAAGACCCAGATAGGTGGAAGGGAGCATTTCCACTTTGCACCCAATAATTTTAGCAATTTTCTGTTGTCTTATGACCAGAGTATTAAGGAAGTAAATAGCCAATTTGTCCCAATTGACTTGATGACTAGTAGCCAAAGCATAGGAATTAAGAGCAGTTTTGAAGGCATCAACCTCCTTAATAGAAGAATATCCCATGAGGATAGTATCATCAACAAACTGTTGATGAGCGCAAAAAACATTGGCAGAGGAAGGTTGAAGACCTTTGATAGTTTTGCTCTATTTCAAATTGTGAATCAATCTACTCATACTTTCAGCCAAAATGGTGAAAAGGATAGGAGATATGGGATCTCCTTTTCTGAGCCCCCTTGAAGTTTTAAAAAAAATTGGTAGGAGATCCATTAATCAGAATAGAGAACATAGGAGTAGTGATCAACTCTCTGATTATTTTGGTTACCTTTTCATCAAAACCAAAAGCCCCCATAATTTTGAAAAGAACATTCCACTCCACTCTATCATAAGCCTTCACCAAATCCAACTTTATTAAGAAGCCTTCTTTTTTAGCAGCACTGAGGGAATGAATGTTCTCATGAACAAGAATAATAGAGTCCAAAATCTGCCTGCCAGGAACAAAACCTTTTTGCTCCTTAGAGATGATGAAGGGAAGCACCGCAAAAGTTCTAGTGGTCAGAACTTTGGATATGATTTTGTAGAAAGAGTTACATAGGCTAATTGGCCTAAAATTTCCCATAGAGTCCGCCCCAGCAACTTTGGGGATTAGGGCTATAAATGTGGAGTTGAGTTCCTTAAGGATTCTTCTAGATCCAAAGAATTCTTTGACCGCATTAACCGTGTCTTCCCCCACAATATGCCAGAATTCTTGGAAGAAAAACATAGGGAAACCATCAGGACCCAGAGCTTTATCCCCTTGAAATGAAAAGACAAATTTTTAAATTTCTCTAGTAGACAGGATAGCAGAAAGTGCCTTATTCTGAATAAGGTTAATGATCTTAGGAATATTATTAACCAAATTGAGTTGGTAGGTCTGATCAATGTCCTTGTTACTTGTGAGGAGCTGATTGAAGAACTTGACAGCTTCATCCCTGATTTCCTCCTTATTAAATAGAGTGTTGTTTTCAACAATCAATCTTGTGATTCTATTTGTTGCCTTGTGTTTTAGAGAAGTCATGTGGAAAAATTTAGTGTTTTTGTCCCCTGCCTTCAACCATATAGCCCTAGATCTTTTCCTCCAATAGATTTCTTCCCTAGAAATAATGTTGTGGAGTTTGACTAGAACATCATCTTCCATGGCTTTGGAATACTTTTTGTAGCCTTCTTTCTGTATTGAATTTTGGATCTGGTCCAATTCCTCCTTTAGTTTTTTCTTTGAATCAAAGATATCACCAAAGACCTTCTTGTTCCAATTCTTAATGTTGGTTTTGATGTTTTTAAGTTTTTTAGCAACTTTATACATAGCAGTTCCATTAACATCAAGATTCCACTAGTTAGCAATATATTTTTCAAGATTAGGGTGGGAAATCCACATCTTTTCGAACCGAAAAGGGAAACTCTGATTATTCTTAAAATTCTCAACAACAAAAGAGATGGGATAATGGTCAGACCCAATTCTATTAATAACAGAAAGGGAGCATCTATGAGAAAGAATCTAATCATTAGTAACAAGGGATCTATCAAGTCTTACCTAGATGAGATCTTCACCATCCCTTCAGTTAGACCAAGCGTAGGAAGCCCCATTAAGATCCATATCAATGAGAGAATTGACATTAATAAAGTCCATCAGGTTAGATTTGCTGTCTGGTTGAGCTTGACTGCCTCCAAATTTTTCAATGTCTTGCAGAGGAGTATTGAAATCTCCCATCACAACCCAGCTGTTTAGAGGGAAGGAATTTCTTTTATGCTGAATTTTATTCCAAAATTTACTTCTAGCGGATTTGGAGTTAGGGGCATAGATGTTAGTGATGATACATTCCTTACCATCAATGATGCTTTTAGCTTTTAGAGATAAAATATTGCCATCAACATCAATCATATCTCCAGAGGTTGTGCTTTTATTCTAGAAAATAGCAACCCCTCCAGAGGCTCCATTCGAGCTACTGCCACAAGCCCCTCCATTTTTAAAGAACTTTAATTTCTCCACTTTCTCTTTACTCATTTTTGTTTCCTGAACCAGGATAATATCTGGATTTTGATCTTGAATGAGGTTCCTTAACATATCCTATTTATTGAGACCATTTAAGCCTCTAATATTCCAAGATATTACCTTCATTTGGAAGCCCGAGGGCAGGATTCCTTCATAGTTCGCTGCCTTCCATCAGCTATGTTTTGCTTGCTCTCCTGGTCCCTATGTCATTTCATAGTTTTGCGTCCCGGTGCGGATCTTGAAGCCCCAAAATCAGCCTTGGATCTGGTTCTAGTTTTTACTCCATTAAGGCCTCCTACCTTCTTGGTTTTAATTTTCTTTCCATTTCCAGTTGTGTTTTCTTCTTGTTCTGCTCTAGACTCATCTTGCATATTGCTCCATAGATGTTCTCTTTGCATATTGCTCCATAGTTTTCCTTCATTGTTGCTACCAAGAACAAATGCCATTAAGTTGTATGGATTTTAATTAATAGTTACAATTGATTTTGTATGGGTTTTGTTTGAAATTTAATTGTTAATGCATCATGGTTGAGTGATATTGATTATTGCACATGAATGTATGCTAGTGACATATATCAAGTTACATTATGGGCTTGGTATGAAGGTACTAATGACATATATATCATTTAGTTTTATGGGTTTTCTTTCGAGGTTGTGTCAAGCTCATATGACATGCTTGTTATGTTTTTTTATGCATCATGGTTGTGTGGCATTGACTTTATGTGATGGCTCAACAAAATGTGGCATATATGGTGTAAGTCAAGGTTGAATGACATTTATGAAATAGCGTTGTTTCTTTTCTGTAAATCATGCATCTCAAATAGTACGCATAAAGCTCTTAGGGTGTGCACAGTGTGCTTGTTCATACATTATGGTTAGTGACATTCACTATTATGCATGATAATTATATAATTTTGTGCGAAGGGTCAAACGATAAAAATGGCATTGGGTTGTATTGGTTTGTTTAATGGTTGTATAAAACTCCTTTGGTGTGCATAGAGTATTGAGTAATATTGATTTTTATCATGATGATTGTATGGCTTCATATGAATCTGATGATATATGTCATTTAGTTATATAGGTTTTGTTTGAAGCTTTTAATGTCACTTATGTAAATGAGTTGTATGAAGGTTACATACAACTCTTATGGTGTGCCTAACATGTGCTTGTCCATGCACTATAGTTGGTGGCATTCACTATGATTATTATATAATTTTGTGTGAAAGATCAAATTAAAAAGATGTTATTGGGTTCTATTGGTTTTATTTGGTGGTTGCATCAAACTCCTATGGTATGCATAGAGTATTGAGTGACATTGATTTTTTTATCATGATGATTCTATGAATTCCATATGAATTTGATGACATATGTTATTGAAGTGTATAGGTTTTATTTGAAGTTTTTAACCTCTTATGTAAATGAGTTGTATATTTTGGTGTGTGTATTGTGCTTGTTTATGCATCATGGCTCGATATTAATTATTATGCATGATGATTGCATGGCTTTTGCATGAAGGATCCATTGACCTGATATTAAGTTGCACATTGTTTATTTGAAGGTTTCTAATGAAATATATATAATTGTTGTAATGGTTTTTTTGTTGGTTGTATCAAACTCGTATATTTTCATATTGATGTTGCTTGATGCTTACATCAAAACCTTATGTTGTGCAAAGTGTTTGTATATGCATCACTATTGAGAGATTTATCTTATCATAATGATTCTATGACTTTTATGTGAATAATTAATGACATGTTACATTGAGCTATATGGGTTTTGTTTGAGGGTTGCATTGAACTCCTATGGTACACATAGTGTGCTTGTTCATACATCATAGTTCAATTATATTGATTCTTCTACATTATGATTGTATAGATTTTGCATGAAGGGTCTAATGATGTATATGTTATTATGTTGTATGGAGTTTGTTTGAAAGTCCTAATGGCACATATTTCATTGAGTTGTATGGGTTTTGTATGAAGGTTACATCAAACACCTATGATGCGCCTAGTAAACTTGTTCACACATCATGGTTGAGTGGCATCGACTCTTGTGCATGATGAGTATAAATTTTTACTAAGGGGCTTTTAAAATATATTCCATTGACTTGTGAGGGTTTTGTATGAAGATTATAATGGGAGATATTTCTTGAACGAAGTTGTATGGGTTTTGTTTGAAGGGTACATTAAAATCCTATAATGTGTTTAGTGCTTGTTCATGCATTATGGCTGAGTGACATCAACTCTTGTGTGTGATGATCAAGCGTATAAAGCAAGGTCCGCATTCTATGTCTAGGCAAAGTGGAAGCACATTAAATCATTTGAAATCTATTAATGATTTTCTAGACTCTAAATTGCATTCCTAGTTTATACCTATTTAATCTACTTTTTGATTGCTAAAATACTACATAGAGAATATTATAATAACCAGCTTACCTTATGTACTACATAGATATACACAAAAAAGAACAATGTTTTTTCTAATTGATCTTCCCCATCTCTTCGACGTACTCATTACACACCAAAGTACAATTGCTATTAACTAAAAGGCCAACTATCTTATACACTTCTCAATATTTTATTAAAAAACATAAATTTGGATTATTGAATGTTGACTAAACATGACTAATTACAACATACCACTTTCCACAAGTTTGGTAGGGATGAAAAAGTAAAAGAAAATCAACTTCGAAAAATGTTAGGTAATGTCTAAATTCAAATAATCAAAACTTAGTAGACACGTCAAATTTGTACGTTGTTAGCGAGGAAAATAACACAGACTTGTCTAATAAGGTTGGAGCATAGAAAAATTCAATGCTTGACCCATAGTCTAAGATGCTTGCCCACACATTTTTTCCCCACTAAATTCAAATGAATTTGGAAAAATTCAATTCTTTATTTAGATTTTATTACATGTTATCTTATACACTTTTCTTATTACTTTTCTATATTTGTAATAAGAATTTGAATGTAAATAATTATTAAACAATCTACTCGTCAAAAGTAAATGTAAAATATTATTATTATTATTATTTATGTATTATTTTTAAAAATTCAAAATAAATTTTATTTGTTTATAAAAGTTTTTAGAAATGTTAATTTTTTTTACATGTGAGATTAGTATTTTTTTTTTCCATTTTGTTTATAAATTAGAGATATTCAAGCCTTTAGTCTCTTCCTTCTAAAGAGAGTATTAGTCAACTTTCAAAAGTACAAACTTCATTTTTTTTTTATATTTTCCTTTTTATTTTGTTAGTAAAGATATCCGAGTCTTTGCTTTCTTCTTATTAGACATGTGAGACTACTATTTTGTTTAGTTGGAAGAGACCAAAGACTTATTTTTTTAAGGTGGATTTTGAATGGTTCTAAAACTTATATAGTGCTCATATAAAATTAATTGAATAATAGAGTTAGAACAAAGAAAAAGTCATATTATTTAATGTTTGAAGGAGAAATGTTAAGATTCTAACACTACAATTTTTTCTTGAAACATCACCGAATTTAGTTAATTTGAAAACTCAACTATTTAACTATTTTTAACAATTATTTTAACTCTTGCTAAGTTTAGGTTTAGTCTGAGTATTGGTTCATTTTAGGTTTTTCAAAGTTCACCATAATATGTGTTTAATGATTTAAAAAGTTTATCATAATTTGTATTCAATTATATGTATTAGCTTGAGAGAGATTGATAATAATAGTTCAATAGTTGAGTCTCCAACATCATTGACTTGGTGATGTTTCAAGAAAAAAATGTGTGGTGAGTGTCTTAACATATCTCCATCAAACATTAAATAATGTGACTTTTTCTTAGCTCTCTAATTTTATTATTTACTTAATCCTAGATGTGTACCATGTATATCTTAGACCCATTGTAGGTTGACTCAATTTTTTTTTTATTTGGTCTCTTTCTACTAAACAAAAATACTAATTTAATGTGTTTAATTTTAATATTATAAAAGATTTTTCCAAACAGATAGTTTTTTTGATTTCAATTTTACTT
Organism: Cryptomeria japonica; assembly: GCF_030272615.1. Lineage (NCBI taxonomy): Eukaryota > Viridiplantae > Streptophyta > Pinopsida > Cupressales > Cupressaceae > Cryptomeria > Cryptomeria japonica. Next base: position 531,369,082 of record NC_081413.1, read on the forward strand.
TAATAGGGGAGGAGCGCCAATAGTGGATCATGTTCCAATAGCCGATCACTTGTTGTGCACCCAACCCCTCAATTACTAATTTTAAAGGTGTCAAAAAAATGATAATGAAAAGCTCACCAACATCATTGACTTAGTGATGTTTCAAGAAAAAATGTGTGGTGAGTGTCTTAACATATCTCTATCAAACATTAAATAATGTGACTTTTTCTTAGCTCTCTAATTTTATTATTTACTTAATCCTAGATGTGTACCATGTATATCTTAGACCCATTGTAGGTTGACTCAATTTTTTTTTTTATTTGGTCTCTTTCTACTAAAAAAAAATACTAATTTAATGTGTTTAATAATTTAATATTATAAAAGATTTTTCCAAATAGATAATTTTTTTGAATTTCAATTTTACTTTAATAGGGGAGGAGTGCCAATAGTGGATCATGTTCCAATAGCCGATCACTCGTTGTGCACCCAACCCCTCAATTACTAATTTTAAAGGTGTCAAAAAAATGATAATGAAAAGCTCATTAATAAGTTTCACATATACCAATAGTCGATCACTTTTAGCTTTTTTTATCCATAATTGATCCATTTGTGCACCACTACTGAGACATTTGTGCACAACTAGTGGGACATTTGTCCACAAGTACTATCAATTTTAAGTGGATAGTTATTGGAAGTCTTTAAGTAGGTATCGGGTGACACTTTGAAATGTGCACTTTTTTACCCTTGTATGCATAGCTAATTCCACAACATGCATCATTACTACCTAGAAACTAAAGCATTAGCTATAAACATTAAGTCACATACAAAGACAACAACAAAAAAAAAATAGTGGAAATCTAATGTAACATTAGAATCTGTGAATAAATGAAATTAGCTATAACCACTACTGGTACACTTCCCCTAATAATTTAATATTATATAAAAAAAATTATAAACAAATAATTTCAAATAGTTGTAGCTTTTTATGCTATTTATTATTTGTTTCCTTCTATACACTTCAATGTAAATTTCAGTACTTGAAAAGATAAGTTTGCTATTTTCCTAACGAACAATATACGAATTTAACGAGTTTACTAAGTTAAGATATTATGAAGACTTCTATACGTACAAAAAAACTTAAGTTGATTTTTCACAGTTAGGAATCTACATTCATGTTTTTTGACTAAATGTTGAGAAGTGTATATATTTATTGTCCAATAGAAAAATAATTTGACCACTTTGACCTTTATGACTTACCTTTTAATAGAATAATAGAGGATTAATGTGTTAATTACCCTCCTCTTTGATGCTTGTATTTTATATGATTCACAAGTCTCAACTATTGTAAATTTGAAAGATTTGCTTTTAAAAAGTTTTTCTTTTAAAAAAGTAGTTTTTATTACAACCACATAGACTAATTGTTTATCCCATTTGTTCTTATGATTGCATTGTACTTACAATTTTTTTCATTGTTTGTTGTTTCTTAAAGTTCGCAATAGTTTCTCAACACAATGCCTCTATTGTCTTGGCAATTATGACTATTCTTAATGATCGCTAGTTTAATAATGAAACATTTTTTATTTTATTTTTTTATAATAGGAGGGCTTTTTACCAATTTTGCACATGGATGAGGTGATATGAGTATTTGATGAACTATTTTCTTAGAAATACATGGTTCTAAGTTAGAGTTTCATTTTATCACTTTTCAAAATAAGTATTAACATGTACTAATTAATAGTTTTGAAAATAATCTTGCTAGATAGATTAATGACTTACCAAATATTATGACCTATCAATTGCTTGAAAAATAAAAAAATATTTTTAACTTAAGACACTTATGCTATTACAAAATTAACCTTCACAAGTTAAAAAACTAACCTTGCACATGAATATAGTCTTGATCTCTAAATCTATGGCACCTTTGAATGTTTTGTCTAAACCTACAAGATCATGTAGGGTCCCTCCACAATAACCTCTCATTTTTGGAAATCTCAAATTTGTTTGGTTGTGATTTTTTTTCAAAAATAAAAAAAATTGTCAGTTGTGTTCAATGAAAAGTTGCTAGAAAGCATAAATTTCATTCCATGCATCGTGAATTTGAACCAATAGTGCCAACATGTCCAAGTGAGTGGGTTTACACTAGGAAAGGTCCTATTTCACATCCTTGACCCCTAATCATTCTAGGCTACAATATGCCAACACTTTCTCTTAAGAGCTAGAAGTGTAAAAGATACCAAACTTTGACAAGATTTTTCTTGGAATTTATGGCAATTATGATTTTTTTATCCTTCAAGGTCATGTAGGAACCCTCCTCAATAACTTACGATTTTCAATAATCTACTTAAATTTAAAAAATTTTATTGGCAAATGATGAATAATAATAGTAAATTAGGTTTAGTTTTGATTATTGGATTGTTTAACATTTTAAAAAGTTTACCATAATACGTATTTAATATTTTAAAATATTTATTTTATATTCAATTATAAGGTTTACCTTGAGAGAGATTAATAATAATAGTCAATAATAGTTAAATAGTTAAGTTTTCAAATCATTGAATTCAATGATGTTTCAAGGAAAAAATGTGTGGGGTTAAGGTTTTAACATACCTCTCTCAAACATTAAATAATATGACTTTTTCTTTCTTCTAACTTTATTATTTATTTAATTGTAGATGGGTACCATATAAATTTTAATCTTATTGTAAATCCACCTTGAAAAGATAAGTCTTTGGTCTCTTCCTACAAAACAAAGTACTACTTTGATTATTTAAGATATTATCTTAAACTTTTCATGAATCTTCTTCTAACTTCTTAATTAGTTAACTTATGATTTTAACCAATCTACTTAAATTTTAAATATATTATAGTCAAATGATGAATAATGATAGTAAATTTAGGCTTAGTTTTGATTATTGGATTGTTGAACATTTTAAAAAGTTCACCATAATATGTATTTAATGTTTAAAAATTTTAATTTTGTATTCAATTATGAGGATTACCTTGAGAGAGATTAATATTAATAGTTAACAATAATTAAATAGTTGAGTTTTCAAATTCATTGAATTCAGTGGTGTTTCAAGGAAAAAATGTGTTAGTGTTAGAGTCTTAACATATTTCCTTAAAACATTAATTTATATGACTTTTCCTTTGGTCTAGTTCTATTATTCAATTAATTCTAAATGAGTACCATATAAATCTTAGAACCATTGAAGATCTACCTGAAAAAATGAGTCTTTGGTCTCATTCTACTAAACAAAGTACCAATCTCACAAGTCTAATAAGAAGAGAGCAAAGATCTAGATATCTTTATAAATTAAAACAAAAAAAAAAAAAAAAAAAAAGAACAAAGTTCTAGCCTCACATTGAAGAGGGGAAAAGACTTGTGAGGTGGATTGGATGACAAATATGCAAATCAAACATATAATCACATGAAATCCAAAGACATAATTTGAAGTGCTCAAAACAAGGATGAAATGCATATACCTCACAAACCAATACCTTCTCCTTTGGATTGAGCTTGGTGAAGTGAAGGTTCCCTTGGATGATGCTCCACCTGATATGCTCCTCTTGCTTGTTTGATGTGGATGGCTCTCCAATGTTGTGCACAAATGAGATGGATCTTGGAGGATGATGGGGATGAGATGATTAAGTGTGGATGTAGGATGATTTTGACATGATAAGGGTGCTAAGATGATTTTCCTAGGCTCAAAAGGGCAGCATAAGATTACTAAACTTGGAGATGAAAAATGAAGGGATGGAGTCCTCAATTTATAAGAGGAGGAGAGGAAGAATGGATGGCTAGGATGGATCCAAGATGAAGGGCTAGGATTGCTTGTGAGCTCACACAAGGTCCAAGAGAGGGTGTGGAGACCAAGAGATATGCCTTAAAGGCATTTCTTGTTTCCACACTCCACAAGGTGCATTGAGAAGATTTCCCAAGGTACCTTTAGAAGAGCAAGGTGCATTGGGAAGACTTCCCAATGTGCCTTGAGAGGAGCAAGGGGTGTGACATTCCTTGAAGAATGGAGAGGAGAAATTAAAAATTCTCCAAAAAGGGATAATCACGGGGATTAGAGGAACAAGAAGGAATTAAAAATTCCTTGGGAGAGGAGATGCCTAGAGGATTGTGAGATTTTGAAAATCTCACATTCACCTAGGAAAAGAGCATTAAAAGCTAGTAGTTGGATGGAAGGGACAAGGGGTTGACTTTGTGGCTAATCATGATGATTAGCCACTAGCAACTCATTAGGAGAGGATTAGATGAAAAATTAGGTGGGATGAGATTTGTAGGAGGATTTGAATAGGAGAGAGAATGAGTGGAGGAAATAAAAAATTAGAAGAATAAGGTTAAGTGACTTTCTAGAAGACTTTATTAGGTTAATGATGAATTAAGAAGATGATTTGTAGGAATCATGTAGGTTAACTAATTAATTGGAATTAATTAGCTAAGAGGAAGATTTGTGAGGATTTTATTATTTTTTTTAGAAGAATAAAGAAAGGGATTGATTTATTAAATAATTAAGTCACATACTATAGTGACAATATTAATTATATTTAATTAATATTGAGGAGAATTTGAATTAACATAATTAACTAATTAATTATGAGAGGAATTAAAAATAATTAAAATTATTATTTTTAAGTGTCTACATTTTGCCCCTCTTTTACGCAATGGAAAATTTGGCGATGTGTAGAAGATAGAAGAAGAAAAGGATGCCCCAGCATAAAGCATGGGAGGTGTATGCCCCCTCGAGAATTTTTTCAGAAAAAAGATGAAAAATTCTCGAAAATAGAGGAAGAAGTATTACAGTGGAAGGGATAAATGAGAAAGAAATATGAATTAGTCGCGAAGAATTTGGGAAGAAGAATAGGAGAGGAGAGACCGTGGGGGAAATATGGGCCCTCACGAGGCCCATATAAGCCACAACAGGCCCAATAGCAGGTCATTGTCACACACAAGCCTTGGAGCCACCCGGAGCAAAGAAGGAGAGAAGGAGAGATGGATTGCATTCCAGTTCATTATCATCACGCAGAGAGGATCTGACGATTCAACTGACTGAGGAGCTATGGACCACCAACGAGTAGGTCTATCTCTCTTTTGAAATTTGTGATTTTAGGTAGGTTTTAGGGCTAGAAATAGGGATGGATATTAGGTGAGGTGCTCACGCTGATCGTTGTTTCAGTGCACATGCCCCTAGGTCAATGTGAGTGCTGGCAATTAGCATGGGCGCTTGCCAAGAGGCAGTTAGGGTAGGGGATTTTGGAGGGTTATGGGGGGAATCGGCATGGGTGCTCGCGCTTTGGCACGGGCGGTCGCACTTTGATGTGGGCGCTCGCGCTGTGACATGGGCGCTCGAGGGATTTCACGGGCGCTCGCATTGATGGGGGGAAAGGGGGAAAACAAAGGTAAGGGGGAGCTCTATTGGTGCAAGTGCCTACAAAACAACATGTGCGCCATGGTTTCGGCATGAGCGTTGGGTAAATCAGCGCGTGTGCCTGGGAAAGGGGGGATGCATTTTTTGCTTAGAATTTTTGGGATGGGAGAAAGGGGATGGTTGGTTGTGGAGGTGAGGAGGGGGGGTTTTGAGATGTGAAAGTAATGATTTGGTGTAATGGATGCAGGTGGAGAGGGGACCCTTAGCGTCAAGGGAGCATTGGCCATCGACGATGAGTTTGTACCACGAGTTAGGTCATGATGAGCTGGAGGTTCTAGATGCATTGGGATTACATTATGTGGGTAGGTGGCCTAGGATGCGGGCGCATACTGCTATGATGACTGCATTAGTGGAGAGGTGGGATAGTCAGTATAACACCTTTCGTTTACCGACTGGAGAGGCGAACGTGACCCTATTAGATGTTTGGAGGATCTTGAAGATCCCTGTTCGTGGCGTGATCCCTGAGTATCAGTTGGATGCAACCAATTTTTATCTAAGGGAGGTGTGCGAGTATGAGATGCCACCAATGCTAAATAGGAGCAGGATGCACTTGGGCCGAGCAATGGCCATTCGGTAGATTCCATAGCTGGTTTTGGTGATTTGCAGTTTTTTGAGTGGGCAGATTTTGTCAGATTTGGGTGGACATGGATTTCCTCTGGGGTGAAGTAGATGTGTTTACTTCATGGTGCATGATGGTGTTCAGTATGCATGGGGCTCCGTGATGCTACCCCAACTTTATCATGATATGCACCTGGTGACCTATAGAGAGTATGTCAGTTTGTCTACAGGAGTGACATTAATTACACATCTAGGCATGGGAGCATATTGTAGTGACTCGACCACTGGGGGTTCAGGACAGGCGGCCACGATAGTCGTTTGTGGGTAGGTATAGGGGACTGCTGCATTACACACAAACAACATCTATGTGGTTTTGGAGGTGGATCCTAGATGAGCTGGCACAATTTACATGGAGGCCATTTTTGGGGTGTGAGCGGTGGAGGGATGATTGGCAGTTGCACTTGACAGGGGTTGAGATGTGGATTTTTAGTAAGCCAGTCTATATCATGGAGTACTATGCTCCATTCAGAGTGGCTCGATAGCTTGGGCAGGTGTAGGATATAGTGGGTGATATTCCAGTGTATCCCCGGATTACATGGGAGGTGAGATATTGGGGGCCTATAGTGAGTCCCTTGGATAGGCGGATGAGCTTCTAGACACTTTTCATATAGTTTGGGATGAGCGGATAGGAACAGGGGGGACCCAGGTATGACAGGTGGATATAGGATCTAGTGGGAGGGGCACTTGCTAGTGCGACTTACTATTCTTGAGGTTTTGGATGACGAGGAGTTGGAGCTAGGGGTTGATCAGGTGGTGGGTGGGGAGGATGATGGCCTAGGAGAGAGGGTTACAGCTCAGGCAGGGCGTGGTGCAGGCAGAGGGGAGAAGAGAGTCCAAGTTGTGTTGTGGAGGGCTCTAGATCAAGAGGAGGGGGATGGAGGGGATGCTCTAGGGGAGCTTGTGAAGACCACAGTTGGTGAATGAGAGGAGGGTGTGGTTGGAGAGGGAGAGGCTATGCCCATGGATGTTCCTGAGACACAAGAAGAGGAGAGGGGAGGACCGACACAGGCTGATTTTGACTGATTAAAGTAGGAGCGGGATAGCTATCAAGCGAGGCTTCATTCTATTGAGGATGAGCTGTAGGTGGAGAGGGCTCGGAGGGAGAGCCTAGAGGCAGAGGTGGGGCAACTGACACAGGAGATATTTGATCTGACAGAGAGTCTACATATGGCCAGGATAGAGGATGCTGGAGGAGGCCCGTACAGGTACAACTATTGTAGAGCTCTAGGATTCTCTTTGTTGGCAGGATGCTAAGTTAGAGAGATTACAGGATAGACTGCAAAGGAAAAAGGCAGAGGCGACACGGTTGTGGGTTGAGAGGGATGTAGCCCGATAGGAATTAGTGCTGGCAGGATTAGCACAGATATTTTCTGATAGTTTGTAGCAGCAAGAGAGAGTCGAGAGGTCATCTTGAGAGGCACAGTATTACAGGGGTTTATATCATGGGGTGGTACATACAGGACAACGAGTAGCCTCATACATTGAGAGTGTGCGGTCTCACAGGACCTAGAGTCAGCGACCGAGCCAGAGTCAGCAGACATGAGGGTCAGTGGGTTTTTGGCCACCAGTAGGGGAATCAGGAGGAGCAGGAGGATCGGGTGGGGGAGGAGGTGTGGCAGAGGGGGGTGGAGAGACAGGAGGGGAGAGCTAGCTCTTTGTATTGCTTGTGTATTATATTATGATCCTTCGGGGCAATCATTGTATCATGATAGACACTTATTCCTCTTTATATATATATATATACATGATTTGATTGGTGGAAGATGATGTGTAGCATTTATTGTGATGGATTATTTTTGTTTTTCTTATGATGTCATATATATGGATGCAATCATGGATGTGCTATGCTAACCTTTTTTTGTGATGCAGGGTGGATGCTTATATATGTATGTTTATGATGTGTTGCTGACATAGTTTTGGATGCAAGATGAGTGATTTTTATGCTTTATGTATAGATACACATGTGTGAATGATTTATAATGCAATCTAAATGTAATGTTATATGGATTTTATTTATGTGATGCAATCTTATGTGGTAAATGTTTTGTGGAAAATATGATTGTCTAAGAAATGCACTCTACATGATATAAATGAATAAATAAAAAGAGGGAATATGCCAATAATAACACAATGATCTTAGATAGAAGAATATGGAATAGATGGGAAGTGGGGGAAATTGAGGACTCCATATAATTATTGAGTTTAGGATTTTATGGAATGATGGTGAGATTTTTGTGCACAACAAATATGGAGAGCCAACCTAGTTTGATATAGCTCTGAGTGACTTGCACCACTGATTATAGAAATCAGGATGCCACGAGAAACCCAAGGCATGGACTGACTCTCAGATAAATAGGAATTCCTTACACACAGCTATGCAAGTGTTAAGAAACACTGCTATAGAGTTGTGGGTATGTGCAAGGAGACCCTCAAACACACTGATAACCCTTGTACATGAGAAGGTAAGTGTTGATGAACACTAATACCAGGTCATCGGTTTGTACAAGAGAGATCCAAAACATGCATTGCCATGAAAATATGCCCCAATATGCGCCTATTGTAAACATACCTGGATATGAAAACACCCAAGTAGTCATAAATAGTGGCAGTCATAGGGCAAAAGATACAAGTCTAAATGAAAAGATCCAACAAGATCTAACAAGTTAATTCATCTAAGACCAAATGATACCTCTTGCCAAGAGTAGGACTTAGGATGGTGGATTAGGTTGCTTGGCGAGGGAAGGAATCATCCCTAGGGCAAAGTGGATTTAGGCAAGCGATTTAATGGTTTTCGAGAGTAACCTGCAAACTTGGGATTATTTCTCAAGACTTTTTGAAGCTTACACAGAGGCATAAAATTTCAGCTAAATGGGACATTCCTTGTTCATGACTCAGGTGAAGACTCATCATCATATGCATGTGTTATTGGGAGGTGGCAAAAAAGGGAATGTTGCGACTAGATGGCAGGTGATTTGCAGTGTCGACCTGATAGACAGTGTATCTGGTTATTTACCTTGGCACCTGTGTGGAGGTTTTCACCAAGGTACTTGTCCATAGCGCCACAAAGTGGTTTTCACTGGTGGACAAATTTTTTTTTTGATTTAAAAAAAAAAAAAAAATTATTTTTTATTTTTTAAGACTTTCTGAGGACTAGGCATAAAATATTTTGAGGTGCATGATATTCATTGGATCATCCAAAGGATCACCTTCAGGAGTAGCCAACTGATAAGCTCCTGATCCATATTTTGCTGTGATTACATATGGTCCAAGCCAATTAGGCTTGAACTTGCCTTTCTTTTCTCTTTCTTGTAGATTTTTCTGATTTTCCATGAGGACAAGATCGCCAACTTGGAATTCTCGGGTTTTGACTTTTTTGTGATAACTCATATGCAAGCAGTTCTGATATACTCAGAGATGGTTTAAGGCCTTGAGGCACCTTTCATCCAAGAATTCTAGCTCTTGTAAGCGGGCAATTCTATATTCTTCCTCTAGTAGGATGTTTTGTAATGATACCCGTAGAGAGGGGATCTCGACCTCAAGGGGAAGGATGGCTTCAGAGCCAAAGATGAGGGAATAAGAGGTGGCACCTGTGGGGGTGTGGATGGAGGTGTGATATGCCCACAAAGCAGGGTGGAGTTGGAGGTGCCAATCACGACTAGCTTCATTGACTATCTTTTTGAGGATTTTGATCAAGGTTTTGTTAGAAGCCTCAGCTTGGCCATTGCCTTGGGGATAATATGTAGTGGAGAAGTGATGTTGGATGTTGAATTTTTGGTAGAGTTCTTTGACATCCTGGTTCTTAAATTGTTTACCATTATCTATGATGATGACCTTTGGAATTCCATATCGATAGATAAGGTAGTTCAGGATAAATTTGGATATCTGCTTACCAGTGGTAAAAGTAAGAGGGTTAGCCTCTACCCACTTGGTGAAATACTTGGTGGCGGTGATAATGAATTTATGTCTGTTGGAGGATGAGGGGTGGATTTTCCTAATGAGGTCGAGCCCCCACTATGAGAAGGGCCATGGTGTAATGAATGGCTGTAATTCTTGTGATGGTGCATGAATCTTGTCGCCATGTTGCTGGTAAGGGATGTATTTCTTCACGTAGTTATATGCATCTACTTCTATTTTTGGCCAATAGTATCTTTTTCAAAAAAAAAATTTAGCCAATGTGAGTCCACTTGAGTGTGCCCTACAGATACCCTCATGTACTTCGCGTAATGCCCATTATGCCTCTTGTTTATCTAAACACCTTAGGAGGGAACCATCGAAATGCTTTCTAAATAGGGTGTCTCCGAGGATGGTGTAACGAGAACATTGATGGATGAAGGTTTTTTGTTGGGTTTTGGTGAGATGTGGGGGAATGGTGTTGTCTTTAAGGAAAGTGAAGGTTTCTTGGTACCAAGGGGATTTAGGACCAACAAGAACACACACCATTTTAGACTCTGGTTGGTCATATGCTGGTATAAACAATTGTTCAACTAAGAATTCACACTTCTGATTGTGTGCTAGCATTTGAAGGAGGGAGCCAATCGTGGCCATTGCATCTGTAGCCCTGTTGCTTGTCCATGGGATTTGATCAAATCTGATTGTCATGAAATGTTGCTTAAGATCCTCAACCATGGTGCAGTAGGGAAGGAGTTTATCATCTTTTATCTGGTACTCACCATTGACTTGTTTTATGATGAGCTGGGAATCACCATAGACTTGTAGCTCCTTTATTTTCCAGTGGGTAGCCAAGCACAAACCTATGATAAGGGCCTCGTATTCTGCTATGTTGTTGGTACATGCAAAGGTGATTTTGTATGATTTGGTGATGTCATCTCCTTGAGGTGTGACCAATAATATTCTTGCCCCCAATCCATTCTGGGTGTAGAAGCCATCAAAGTACAATTGCCATGTGGAGGGTGTGGTAATGGTCATAATGAACTCATTTGGTAATTCTGTGAGAAGAGGATGGTCACATGGAAGTGGAGCTTCAGCCAACTAATCTACAATGACTTGTCCCTTGATTGCCTTTCTATCCACGTATTCGATGTCAAACTCACTTAAGAGCATGACCCATTTGGTGGTTCTACCCGTGAGAGTAGCTTTTGATAGGAGATGTTTAAGTGGATCAATTTTAGCAATTATCTTTGTCTTGTTGTTCAACATATAGTGTCGGAGTTTTTGTGTGCTAAACACCAATGCCAAACATGCTCTTTCAATGGGGGTGTAGTTGAGTTCATACCCTACCAATGTTTGACTGATGTAGTAAATAGCATGTTCCCTTCCTTGGTCATCTATCTGTGCCAACAATACCCCCAATGCCACCGTAGTAGCACATATATACAAAATAAGGGGTTTTCCAGGGGCAGGAGGCATCAATATTGGAGGTGATGCTAGATATTCTTTCAGTTTCTCAAAAGCCTTTTGGCATAAGCAATCCCATTTGAATTTTGTGTCATTGCATAGGAGATGTGCAAATGGATGGCACTTATCTACTAGTTGTGAAATAAAGTGCCTAACAGATTGGAGTTTTCCCTGGAGACTGCATAGTTGGCTAAGAGTTTTTGGTGGAGGCATTTCCATGATAGCTTTTACTTTTGCAGGATTGACCTCGATGCCTCTGCGGGACGCAATAAATCTTAATAATTTTCCCGATGTGACTCCAAACACACACTTTTTGCGATTCAAGTGTAGTTTGTATTTTTCTAATCTTTCAATGATCTTCTTTAGAATGGGAATGTGTTCTTTCCTTGTTTTGTATTTGCCTAGCAGATCATCCACATAGTCCTCCATAATTTTGTGTAAGAGGTCATGAAAATTTGTTGTCATGGCACATTGAAATGTAGCTCCCGCATTTTTGAGACCAAAAGGCATGAATCGATAACAAAAGGTACCCCACGGTGTTGTGAATGCATTTTTATGCTGATCCTCATCTGCAATCTTGATTTGGTTCTATTCGGAAAATCCATCCATAAGTGACAGCATCTCATGTCCTGCTGTAAGGTCCACAATCATATCTATGTTTGGGAGTGGAAAATCATCTTTAGGATAAGCTCTATTTAAATCTTGGAAATCTATGCAGATGCGAATGCCCCTAGCAGGTTTTTCTGATAGGTACAATGTTGGAGACCCATTCAGCATAATCTATTGGTTTGATGAACTCTGCATCTAACATCTTTTGGAGTTTCGCTTTGACCAGGAGAGCAATATGCGGGTGCATTTTGTGCAGTTTTTGTTTGATAGGTTTTGCATCTGGGCAGACAACAAGATTGTGAACTACCAAGGCAGGATCCAATCCTGGCATATCGACATAGGACCATGCAAAATTGATTTTTACTTATGTAAGGAAGTTGATGAAATCTTGTTTCTCCTTTTCTGTGAGGGACTTGGTAATGAACACATTTTGTGGGATGGCTTCGGTGCCCATGTTGATACTATTTGTTTCCTCTATCAGCAAATTTGATCTATCTTGTGGAAGGTAACCAATGGTAGGGAGGTCAAGTCCCTCATTGTCAAGTGCCTTTTCTAGGTTTTCACTTTTGGATACGCCCTTTGTTTTTATTTTTTGCTCATCCAAAGGTGCCTCGGGGAGGTTTTCACCTAAGGAATCATGTTTTTTGCTTTGATTTTCTTTTTTGTGACTAAGGGCATTGACTTGACTACCAAAGTATCCCTTTTCATGGAGTTGAATACCCTCTACTCTGTTACACTCTTCTAGATTTCGTACTGTTAGGAGGGTAATGAGAGCATTGTCATCAACTCAGATGTCTAACATGGGTTTATCTCGTTGGTCCTAGTCTATGATTTCAGGATGGATAAGATGTAATTCGTGTGAAGTAGAAGGGATTAAAGGGGTAATGGCATTGACGTGAGCACCAAAGAAGATATTATTTTTCTTATTCATAAGGCATTTCATGGAACTCCTCTTCATCAATGCTTTTGACATCCAAAGAAGGACTTGAAGGGGCACCAGTGATAGTAATCTTGGGCACTGGGGAGTACCCCAAGCCTCTGTTGTATTTGTAGGAGATAGGATTGATGGGTGCTTTTCTCCCATTCTCTTCTAGCCCCAAGCCATGTCCTTTGTAACCCATTTTTTTAACTATGATTGATGCTTTTGGGTACATCTTTTTGGATATTTTTGCTGGATCTTCATCTTCTCCTCGGTACAACCATGAAGAGACATCTGCTTCGAGGCTCTCTTCATAAAGTGGGCCCCACAGTTGGAAGGTGGTATTTTGGCATTTCATGATTGGTTTTGGGTCTTTTTTGAGTTCTTTAGGTTTGCCAAATGACTTAGGAGATAGGGGGAGGTTTCCTATTAAGAAGACATCCTCCAATTTGTACTCTCTATAGCCATTGTCCACGATCTTGATTTGAGTATCTAGTTGGGATGAAATGGAGGCAACATTTGATGAGTCACGTGGAGGTGTTGGTGAGGGTCTATTTAGTGGGAAATGATATGGATGCTTCCCCTCTAGGAGTTTACAATATTGAAAAGGTTGAGGATCACCTTTGATAGTGATCTCCCTTCCATTAAAGAGGAATTTGATGCATTGGTGATAGGTGGAGGGCACGGCCTGCAAGGAGTGAATCCATGGTCGCCCGAGGAGAATGTTATAGGGGAGATCAAGATCTAATACTTGGCAAGGGGTTTCAATTGTAATGGGGCCCACTTGAAGAGGTAAGATGATCATGCACTTGGAAACTTTTTCTGCATCATCGTATGCTTTTATGGTGATCCTTCCCAATGCATCTACCAAGTCCTTAGAAAGTCCTAATTGTTTTATTAACTTGTATGTGCATAGATTGTCTGGATCCACCATCTATCAAAATATGTTTGACCTTGTGTTTTTGGATAAGGGCTTCAATGTGCAAGGGTTTGTTGTGATCTTCATCTGTAGGAGCATCTTTGGTGGTAAACACAAGGTGTTGCTGGGCAGCGAGGTTTCCAATTAGAGCTTGGAATTGAGTAGCATTGATGTTATTAGGGACGCAGGACTCAAGGAGGGCTCATTCCAAAATTTCCTTATGCACAGGGGAAGTTTTGAGAAGTTCTAGAATGGAAATCTGTGCAGGGGTCTTCCCAAGTTGATCCAGGGGGTCATATCGGCGGGTGGAAGACATGGGTGGGGGGTTTGGAGGGGGAGGAACTCCTTGGATAGTGACTTTGCCTCGGCGTGTGGTTACATTGCAGTCATTTTGGGTAGTGGAAGGCATGGCGCCTTGAATGACTATTTTAGTCAGATTTGGTCTGTTTTGGGGATGGGGAGGGATGCTAACATGGTTGTCTATAGGCTCAATACGACCCACTAAAGAGTCAAAGCCAGTTATGTGATTGGTGTAGTCGTAACCCACTGCATTAGATGATGAGCCTTTTCCTTTATCATGCTTCGAGAATGGTTCTTGGTACATTTTAAGTTTGTCATTGTTATTACCAGGTTTTGCATTTGCTACTTCAATCTCACCCCTATCAATGAGATCTTGTATATAGATTTTGAGCTTCATGCACTTTTGTGTGTCATGTCCCTTGATACGATGATACTTGCAATACTCATTTTCATTGTACCATCTTGGTTTAGGTTGATTAGAATCAAACGGGCGAGTGATTGGAAACACCACCGCACCTGCTTGAACAAGTTTTTGAAACACCATTTCAATAGGCTCAGCAAGAGGAGTGAAGTCTCTTGGAGCTCTGTTATTTGATCGGGGTGGTCCACCCTGGACTAAGACATTGTTGTGAGGTGTTTGGGATTGATTTTGATTGTTTTGATTATTGTATTGCTGATTATTGGTGGTGGATTTTTGGGGAGTAGCCACTGTTTGGACCCATTTTGCATCAGTTACACCATCGTTGACCACGTTTTTGTTTTTAGACCAGAATTTTGGTTTGTCATTATGATAAGAATTTTGTGTCGATTTCTAGTAATGTTTCAAGGTTCCTTACTCCAACAAGACACGTTCAAGAGCGAGGCCCTTATCGGTCAATTTTTGGAAGGATTTGATACATTAGGATGTCAAGGGTCTTGAAAGTTCAGGCACCAAGTTCTTTTGGAATAATTCAATTTGATGTTGGTTTGGCATGTCCCACTGGAATTTATTAATAAGATGTCACCATCTTTGTAGGAAGTTGGCGAAAGTCTCTTCGGGCCTTTGTTTTGTGTTGTATAGGTCCATCATATAAACATCATTAGCCATGTTGTATGCATAATGGGCCACAAATTTCTCTGCCAAGTCTGGGAAGGAGATGATGGAGCCTCATGGTAGAGATGAGAACCATGCCAAAGCGTCCCTTGTGAGACTCTTGGGAAAGAGTCTGTGAAGATATAGGTCACTATAGGAGACTTCTTGACATAAGATGTGAAATTCCCAGACATGGTCGCGAGGGTCTCCTTTACCCTCATACTTGGTGAATTTAGGGATCTCAAACCCTAGAGGGTAAGGTGCAACTGATATAGATGGGTCCTAAGGACAAGGACAAAATTCCTCAAATGAGTAAGGTTTCCTCTTGTTAGTCCCTTCTTTCATGTCCTTGATGATATTTTTCATGTCTTGAATTTCCTTGATGAGGTCTTGTTGTGGACTTTGATAATGATGAATTGTATTGGCCCCAAGAATTGGATGAGTCAAGGAAGGTGCACCACCACCAATGTATTGATATGATGAGGAGGCGGGAATGTGGGATGTGAGGATCGATGTCGCAGGGATTTGTGTGATAGTTGGTTGTGGTCTGCAAACTGTTGTGATGGGATTGAGTATAGCCCAGATAAAATTTACAACATTGTTAGCAGGAAGGGAAGTTTGTGGAATGGAAGGAGGTGGTATAGAAGCGTGTTGAAGAATACATGAGATCGGATTTGAAAGTGGTATAGATGGTAAAGAGGAAGGAGGTGGGATGGAGACCATGATGGGAGGCATCGTGGGTGACATTGATTGAGCTTGGATGATTGGTGGCCCTGCAATTGATTGGGTTTGTATAATAGGTGCAGCACTTTGTGAGGGAGCAAGGTCTCCTTGTGGTTGTTGTTCGAGGATGGATTTATCAAATTCGGGTGGAAGTTGAGCTCCATTTTCAAGGAGAGTCTTTAGAAGTGTAGTAGCATTGTGTTGGATGATTTTTTCAATCATCTCTTGGTTATAGGAGTCTTCTAGAAAAGTTTGCACTTCCGGGGAGAGTTCATCTTGGCTAACCATGTTAGGGTTTTGGCTTTGATCTTGATTGCTAGGTTGCCCACTTTGTGTAGGATCTTGTGTGGGATCTTCATAGAGGACACTAATATCCGATATGCCATATTGTTGTTCAGCCATCTTTTTCTTTTGGGATCGAGTTGTGACCATGCACAAATAACCTTAGAAAAGTTTGGAGGAGGAGATTTGTGATGAAAGGACTTAGCAAGATATTTGTGGAATTTTGGATTTTGTCTTTGATGACAAGGGATTTTGTTGATTGGTGGGGTTCTTGGATTAGAGCTCAGATTTGATTAGGATTTGACACCTTAGTCCTTGGATGAGGGTTTTAGGTGGTGGATTGAACCACAAGCAAGGTGATGACCAAGTTGGGTAGAATTTAGACCTTGGATTGATGATTAAAAGCCTCTCTTATACCAAGGGTTGACTAATGACCCTAAGCAAAGTAAAGATGTGAGTTAAGAGTCTTGATTGACTCAAAAGGGATTAGGCAAAGGGTACTTGGAGAGGATTCTTCTTCAAGCACGAGAGCCAATTGATTAAGGATGAGGTCTAAATGAAACTTCACAAGGCATGTAACCTTAACGTGAGGTTAAATTGGATTAGAGGATGATTGGATTTGGATTTTGATAATTGATTTGATAACGGTGGGAGATTGATTTGATGTGCTAAGTCCTTAGGAAATTTGAGGATGATTGATAGAGGAGGTATGATAGCAATGGCTTACAAGAAACTTGATGACTAGGTTGTTCTTGGTATGGACATGACTCAATGAAGGATTGATTCGAATGGTAAGTTGTATGAAGGGATACGACCACCTTGACTTTTGGTGATGGTTGGTGTCTTAAAGGATGAATCTAAACCTTGATGGGGAGCATGGACCCTTAGTTTCTCACTTGGGCTTATGGGATGGATGAAGTTTTGACACAATTTTGGACTTTGTGTGGGTAGTGACTTGGATAGTTGTTTGTGTTTGGACAAATGTTTTGCAAAGTGTTTGATAATGACGTGTTTTTAGTCTTCTCTTGGAAAATATGTATCAAACAAAGAAAACACAATGATTAAATGCATTTTGATTCAAAGACACTCAAGCTCATGTACAACACTCTTAAGGATAGCAAGGACAGTAGTCATTGGATCCCAATTAGTTTCCCAGCTACGCTTACCCAGAGTGGACACTTAGATGCTTGACCCCATTGGCTCCCCTCCACGACACTCACTTCTCAGGGAAGCCAAGCATCAATTCCCATGAAAACTCTTCATGGCAAATTTTGTGTCTCTACTAAGGATCGTAAAAATATGGCCAACTTCTAAGGTCCGACCTCCTGCACCAGTGACTAGAAGGTTTTTGGCCACTATGAACAAGGTGTTTAGTAAGTCTTCTCGTGAGGAGCTACCCTTCGAAGTTGCACAAGCGCAATTGAGGCCTATAGCCCAACAAAGCACCAAGAACTTAGTAGTCATGCAGGCATGATTATCTCTAGGATCCTACTAAGCACCCAATGTGAGAGTGAACTCTCATATAGCCCCAACCATTAACCCTTTTGTAGTCAATGACCTATTTATTATAGTGAGTTGGGAACCCTAGGTCGGGGTATACTCACTTGGGTTGTTCCCCTCTTACCTTCTCAAAGAGCAAGTTGGGAGGGCATGCCCACTAGAGGAAAACACATAATCAAACAAGAAAAGTTTGGAGGGTCTAGATTTTTGATCATCTAGCTAGACGAGAGCATACTCTCCTACCTTTATGCTTTTCTTAAAAAGACATGCAAGACAAAGGTTCATTCCATTTTAATTAATATCTAGGTGCCTAATTTAAATAAAAGCACAATGTTTGGTTGAATCTTCTTAGGCAACCTGCAAAACAGTGAGATTAGTAGTTTTTTCTGATTTTCTAAGTCTTGGATGGTCGGATTAAACTGCAATTCTAAAAGACTGGAAATTAGTCCTAATTGCACTGCACAGACAGCGCACGTGCTGAAGTGCAGCCAACTGCACTGAAACACCTGCGTAGGCACCAAAACACCTGCGTATGCACTGAACTAAATAAAGTAGTAAGCAAAAATGACAGATCACACAAAATAAAAAGGGATTTTATACTTGTCTATAGTGTTGGTTGAAAATGCTCATGCTGAAACGTCTGCACTCACGCTGCAACGCTTGCGATCATAGAAACTAAAAATAAAGATCGGCAGGAGTTAGCAGGTAAAATTTTCAAGATTTAAATTCAAATAAACTGGGCGGGAATGACATAAAAGCACTCGTGCTGATTTAAATCAGATGTGCTAAAATGCCTGCGCTCACGTCGAAATGCATGCACACATGGTAAACAAATAGAGAGATAACAAAATTTTTAAGTTTTTAAACAACGAGCGGGAAAATTCAAAATATGTCAAACAACCGCACTGATATGCCTACGCTCGCACTGATGCACCTGCGCTCGCACTGAAGTAGGTTTTCTGTCGTGTTGAACCCGTGATGCTCGCGCTAGTTTGCAGTCTCTTGCGCTATTCTGGAGCTTGCATCTCACAACTCACAAAAACTCACAAAAAATGTTATTTTTTGGGACGTGGGTCCCACCGGGCGTGCCAAAATGAAGAGGGGAAAAGACTTGTGAGGTGGATTGGATGACAAATATACAAATCAAACATATAATCACATGAAATCCAAAGACATAATTTGAAGTGCTCAAAACAAGGATGAAATGCATATACCTCACAAAACAATACCTTCTCCTTCGGATTGAGCTTGGTGAAGTGAAGGCGCCCTTGGATGATGCTCCACTTGATATGCTTCTCTTTCTTGTTTGATGTGGATGGCTCTCCAATGTTATGCACAAATGAGATGGATCTTGGAGGATGATGGGGATGAGATGATTAAGTGTGGATGTAGGACGATTTTGACATGATAAGGGTGTTAAGATGATTTTCCTAGGCTCAAAAGGGCAGCATAAGATTACTAAACTTGGAGATGAAAAATGAAGGGATGGAGTCCTCAATTTATAAGAGGAGGAGAGGGAGAATGGATGGCCAGGATGGATCCAAGATGAAGGGCTAGGATTGCTTGTGATCTCACACAAGGTCTAAGAGAGGGTGTGGAGACCAAGAGATATGCCTTAAAGGCATTTCTTGTCTCCACACTCCACAAGGTGCATTGGGAAGACTTCCCAAGGTACCTTGAGAAGAGCAAGGTGCATTGGGAAGACTTCCCAATGTGCCTTGAGAGGAGCAAGGGATGTGACATTCCTTGAAAAATGGAGAGGAGGAATTAAAAATTCTCCAAAAAGGGATAATCTTGGGGATTAGAGGAACACGAAGGAATTAAAAATTCCTTGGGAGAGGAGATGCCTAGAGGATTGTGAGATTTTGAAAATCTCACATTCACCTAGGAAAAGAGCATTAAAAGCTAGTAGTTGGATGGAAGGGACAAGGGGTTGACTTTGTGGCTAATCATGATGATTAGCCACTAGCAACTCATTAGAAGAGGATTAGAGGAAGAATTAGGTGGGATGGGATTTGTAGGAGGATTTGACTAGGAGAGAGAATGAGTGGAGGGAATAAAAAATTAGAAGAATAAGGTTAAGTGAGTTTAGGGAGTTTCTAGAAGACTTTATTAGGTTAATGATGAATTAAGAAGATGATTTGTAGGAATCATGTAGGTTAACTAATTAATTGGAATTAATTAGCTAAGAGGAAGATTTGTGAGGTTTTTTTTTTTTTTTAGAAGAATAAAGAAAGGGATTGATTTATTAAATAAATCAGTCACATACTATAGTGACAATATTAATTATATTTAATTAATATTGAGGAGAATTTGAATTAACATAATTAATTAATTAATTATGAGAGGAATTAAAAATAATTAAAATTATTATTTTTAAGTGTCTACACACATGTTTAATAATTTTGTATATTTAAAGAGTGACTAATATTTTATCTAGTAGGAAGAGACTAAACACTTAGATATCTTAATTTATAAAAAAAAAAAGAAAAAAAAAGACAAAATACTAATCTCACATATTTAATAATTAACATTTTAAAATAATTTTAATAACAAATAAATTTATTTGGACTTTTTTAATATAAAGAAAAATCAGTACCAATAATATTTTACATTTACTTTTGAGTAGTAGATAATTTTTAATAATGATTTACATTCATTTTTTTATTACAAATATAGAAAAGTGCATAAAATAACATGTAATAATATCTTTAAATAATTGAATTTTTCCAGATTCATTTGAATTTAGCAGGCAAAAAAATGTGGGCAAGAGTCTTAAACTATCGGTCAAACATTGAATTTTCATTGCTCCAACTTTATTAGACAAGTCTGTGTTATTTTACTCGTAAACAACATATGAGTTTGATGTATCTATTAAGTTTGGATTATTTGACTTTTATACGCTAACAATTTTCTAAGTTGATTTTCTTTACTTTCTTATCCCTACCAAACTTGTGGAAAGTGGTCTGTTGTAAATAGTCATTTTTAGTCAATGCTCAATAATCTGAATTCGTGGTATTTACCAAAATGTTGAGAAGTGTATAAGATAATTTGGTCTTTTCTTTCATTTGTATAGTTACTAGCAATTGTATTTTGGCATGTAATAAGTATGTCGAAGAGGTGTGGAAGGTCAATTAGGAAAAAAATGGTCTTTTTTGCATATATTTGTATAGTACATAAGATAAGCTACCAAACTTACCCAGTTTTCATGCACAGATAAGACAAATAAAAACAACATACTTTTGTTAGATTTAAACTCTTATTAGGAAGACCAAGTTAATTTGGACTTAATTAAATCACCCAAATAAACAAGAATACTACTTCTCTTTAACTTCATGCTCACTACTAAAATTAAATTTCAAGTATAAAAGAACAATTGCATCCTTGTTTTGCTCCTTGTCAGTTTATGTACAAGAAGTAGGTTCAATTGTTTTTTTGCAATGGTAACACAAGGAGGAGATAATTATCTCTTTATCACAATTTGAACTACACCCTATTTTCCTTTTAGACAACAATTTATCACATGATCAATAATCATCAAGTAGATAATTCACTTAAAGAGCCATTTTAACAAGAGTATAACAATAAATCTCTCTCTCTCTCTCTCTCTCTCTCTCTCTCTCTCTCTCTCTCCATATTTAAACTTGGAATTTCATTATAAAGACTCTTTTCTCACAATACAAAGGCTACGATATTTAGGTCACAATTATTTATCTATACTCGAGTTTACAAATAACATTCTTTCATAAATGGACTCCAGAGATTCATAGATTCCAAATCTTATCTAACTCGTACTAGGTCAGTGCAAGAAGTTGAGTCCACTTTTTGGCCAAAAAGTGGAAGTGTTTTCCCTGATTTTCAAATTTTGTCTCATTTGAGCTTAAATTTTGAAACACCTGAAGATTGAATCTTGGAAAAAGTCAGTAATATAAAAGATAACTTTCCAAATATGTAATTTATTTTATTTACCCACATAATAAAAAATAAATTTTTGAATGGATTTCTAAAAACTATGTTTTAAAAATGCTTGTTTCAAGACCATACCATGCATGTGTACGACCCATATTTTTTGACACAATTAAAATTATTTTCTCAAACCATTTTGGGAAATGGTTTGTAACACACTGAAGATTGATGAGCGTATTTTTCTATATTTTTTTTTTTAAAATTAAAATTAATTTTTAATGACCGTAATTATCTTTTTAAAAATTTGATGTGTACGGCCCACATAATTTGACGTTAATTTTTTTTTTTTAAATAGAAAATAATTTTGTGTAGATTGATGACATATAATTTTTTTTTTCAAAATTCATTAAAATAAAAAAGTTATTAATTTAACAAAATTAGTTAATATTTCAAGTTTTTGGACCCGATTTAGTTAAATTAAATGAAAAATAGTTAAAATAATCAATTTTTAAATAAATTTACATATTTAGAATCTAGACAGTATAATCTGAAATGGGTTTTAATTTCATATAAAAATTCTCTAATTACAAGCATGTAAACTATTTTAGAAGTTCATATTTATGCTTTCATTCATGGAGATTTGAATTTGCTGGTCCATGTCTCAGGTGTGGCCATACTAGGCCTATCTTGGGCCTAATCCTGAGCCAAGTGGTGGGTTGTGGAATCAACTTCCATAGAATGGGCCCCCATTTTCAAAACGAGGGCCCGTTCCTTTTTTTAACTGTTGGATTTAGGAACGGGACCCCTTAAGACCACATATGAGCCCTTCTAGGACACTATGTGATCCTAAGGGGTACATGTTGTATACAATAGGATGTTATAAGGGGTCATATGTGGTCCTAATGGGTCACACATGTGCTAACACATGCATGACCCTTTAGGACCACATATGACCCCTTAGGACACTATGTGATGGACTAAGGGGTATGTCGTTCACACTAGGATTTTATAAGGGGTCATATGCGGTTCTAAGGGGTCATGCATGTGTTAGAACACATGTGTGTGACCCCTTAGGACCACATATGACCCCTTAGGACACTATGTGATCCTAAGGGTTATGTTGTACACACTAGGATGTTATAAAGGGTCATATGTGGTCCTAAGGGGTCACACATTTGTTAACACATGTGTGACCCCTTAGGACCACATATGACCCCTTGGGACACTATGTGATGGACTAAGGGGTATGTCGTACACACTAGGATTTTATAAGGGGTCACATGCAGTCTTAAGGGGTCATGCATGTGTTAGAACACATGCATGACCCCTTAAGACTGCATGTGACCCCTTAGGGTCCACTATGTGATCCTCTATGGTCCTAAGGGGACGCATAGTGTCATTAGGGGCATATGTGGTCTTAAGGGGTCCTAAGGGGTCATGTTGTGTGTGTAATAGGATGTAAAAAGGGGTCATGTAGAGGATTTATTTTGTCCAATTTGTTTAAATTTGTTATCTAAGTTTTATAATGTTTTTTTAAATTTAAATTCATTAATTTTTCTAACATTTTAATTTATTATATTTAGATTTGTAACATTTTTCTAATTTTTTATTTTGCTAATGTTTTTCTTAACGTTTTTCTAAGTTTTAATTCACTACCTTAGTTTTCTAAGTTTTTCATAACATTTTTTTAAAAAGTTAAAAAAAAATACATATACATTTATTTAATTTCAAAAATAAATTGATGTTAAATCAAAATATTTAATTTTCAAACATTTTTCTAAAATGTTGAAAAACAATTAATATACAATTATTTAATTAAAAAATAAATTAACAAACAAATTATTTATTAATTTTTAACTAAATTTAATAAAAAAAATATTATTAAACAAAAAAAAGGTTATTTTGTGCACCTGAAATAATGTAGGTCGAAAGCTGAAAGGTGAGACATGTTGGCTGCTACTGACAGGGCACGGTAACGTGGTGCTGACATTGGCTTCACTCTAGCGCCCTCTGGACACAAAAAACTACAAACTGAAAATGATAGTTAAACTGTCATTTTCGGTTTGTATAGAAGTTTTTAAAAAAATAATTTAAAAAGGGGTTCGATCAAACCTGTTAAAAATACATATTTTAACAGGTTCAATCGAACCCCAAACCCACCTAGGGTTCGATCAAACCCGTGTCCGATGGTGGGTTCGATCGAACCCTGAGGGGCCTCAAGGTTCGCTCGAACACCCCTAGTTCATTCGAACCCCCCCCTAAAAAAATTCCCCACCTCCATTGATTTTCTTCGTTGGCAAAAGTGGGAACCATTAATGTGGGATAGCTCAATACACAAGTTGATGGTTGACATCAATGACAACACCAAGTCATCAATGATAAAAAAATACCAACAAGAAGGTCACTCTAGTGCTTATTTAAGCTAAGCTAAAGAGTAGTGATGACATCCATATTTTATGGAATTATTCCCTCAAATAGATTATACATCATTTTCATTTGTTATAAAAAATTAAAGGATGGAAACACCTTGATTACTACAATTAGATTATGGATGAAAGCCCTTCTCTAGCATTGAGCAATTGCACATAGGGATTATGCTTCGGATTTGATTACCTAATATTTGACAATTTCTGCAACACATGTTTCTCTCAGTTTTAGGAGGCTCACTTTGTACCTAGTGTTTTTAAGCATCTATTGATGTTAGTTTGTGACATTTATTTTGATAATAATAATAATTTTTGTCATTCCAACAAATATGCTAAAGCTAAATTCGTTCAAGTTAACATCACTATTGAAAGTAATAAAGAGTAGTTGGGTTGTGGTTTTTGTGTTATTTTTTAGCATTTAGATGACATTCTCATCCATTTCTGCATATTCTTTTGAGAATAATATTATCGTATTAGATATGATCTTGTAATAAATATGGACATTGTGTTGATTGACATTAAATCTTGTAGAAATATACTCTTAAGGATATTACAATAATATCTTAGATTATAATACTAATACCATAGGTGTTGTTACTTTTAATGCTCCAAATCAAAATATTCTTAAAGTGTTCCTTCTAATGTTAAAATCATAAACAATTGTGTGACAATCAAATGATTTCATGATGTATTTAATTGCTTGAGTAATCTCTTTAAATAGTACTTTGACAATGAATTGTTGTACACACATGTAAAAAGTTATCACCTTTAGAATGGTTAATAGAAAAATGGAGAGAGTTGAACATATTAATTTTCATTTAGATTGAAGTCGTACAAGATTTCTCCCACACATTACATAAATGACCTAGGATAAATAAATCTAGATTTGGTGTATATGAGCTTGAGTATGCGGGTAAGAAGGGTGGGCAAGGTAATGGACTAGGATAATAGTATAGAGGATTTGAGATGCATATGGATACGAGAAGCATGGGATGTAGTAGTACATATGGAAGTATGATAGGAGTTATAATATAAATAAATAAGTAACCGAGATTTATAGTGAATGAGGCTACAAACAATTGATATTCTAATATTAAATGTTAAGACAATTGAAGTAAATAAAGAAAAAAGGGTACTTAACTCTATAAACAAAAGATTATTGTCATTTTGTGAAAATTGTAAAATATGATCTATCTCTATCTTTTGAATCTCTTAAATTATGTTATAAACACATACTTTATCTAAGGTCAAATCTAATCTTCTTTAAATTTTATAATTTTTTTTTAAATATAAACCTTTTATCATTTTTATCAATATAATTGGTACTTGTATGTCATATACTATAGTGTTTGAAATATAACTATTTCAAAAAATTTGTGAAGTATGAATTTATCATTTGTCTAATTTTTTAATCAATATAACTTATAATTTTTAAAAGTATATAATGAATGTTAAATTCAGTATGTTATTGTAGTGCACATTATCAATCAATAATAAAAATATTTATTACGCTGAAGGCGTCTCTTATTTGAAATGGACAAAGATATTTTTAAAAATCAATGGTTGCTACTAACAAAAGCCCCTACAAGATGATTGAAAGCGTTTGCATCATTGATATTTTTTCCTCTACAAAGTGTGACGTAATGTTGTCTTCTCCTATCTAAGATGGGAGACCTCATTTTTACCATCAATGGTTTATATCGTCCCTTGCAAGACAATTGTAGTCATCCGAACCCTACACCATCGAAACCTGCCATATTTATTGGATTTAATGGCGGAAGAGGCCAACTGTTATCTTAAATAGATATTATTTTTCCTTCGTTCTTTGCATTCTTCACAACATGTGGACAATCTTTCCACGTACTAAGGACAATCCTCACCTATCAGAGAATGTGGACGGGGCAATAAAATAAATCATTTAAGATGTTTAAAAAGAAATGACCCATTCAAATTCCGTCAGCCAATGTACCTGTACATTGTGATGTACCTATAGTGCACTCTACGAAATGAATCCACACAACGAAGTGTAAAATGAATCATCATCATTATGGCACAAATCTATCATAGTAAATATTGTAGCTATATTCAATGATAAGACATATATGGTGCGTAGTTGTTTTGCTGGGAAAAAACACAATGGATTGTTCATTTAAAAATATGTGACTTACAAAGATGGGTGTTTTAATTTGCATTCAAGGCAGATACCTGACCGACATGGGAGCTAAAAATATCTTGTTTTCCTTACTGTTATGCTTACTAATTTCACTTGAAATTCTTGTGCATTTTCAAAGTGTCATCAAATAGGTATGTTGCATGCCCATAACACTGTCATGCTCAGTTCATCTTCCTATAAACTATTTTGTTCATTTTTAATGTAATTGCTATCCATACTATTTCCAGCTTTGCATTCTTGCTTCCAAGTTACTGTCATTGTTTCACTTTGTCATCACACATGTATTTTTTATGACTATTAACTAATATGCTCTATGCTTGTTTATGACAAAATATTATCAAATTTCCTTCATATTTATTGTATTGCTTACTGTATTGCTCCATTATTTATTTTTGAAGTTAAAAAATGTAGAAATAAACTGAATAGACCCTAGCACAGTCAATTAGCAGACAACTATAACTTAGCTTGGCTTTGGTTGAAATAACCTAAAGCCTTATATAAGTATAATGTGAACTTCCAATGCCTACAATCTTGAAAATGAATTAGATAGAAAATGATAGAGAACAACAAAAACATAATTGTCTTCTATACACAACAACTTGAAAAAAAAAATCCACAACAGTGGGCCCATTCTTATTTTACGCCAACCATTTTTTTTTCGGTTGTGGTCATTTTAAGTCTCCATTGCCAGTGCAAGATTGTGAATTCCCAACCTCCACATCCTGAATGATTATGTTGGTTTCTCCATAGCTGCCACGAAAAGAAATTTAAACAAATATCCTACAAAGATCACAATTTTAAGGAAATTATCACCAAAATCTTGAATTTGAGCAGTTGGTAAGCATTTCAAAATTACCTTAGCAATTAAAAGGAATGAAAGTCAATTATGGTTCTCACTTGTACACTAAAGAAGCATGTACATTCAGATTAATTCATAAAGATTTGCATAAAAGAGGACTAGAACATGCACCAAAAAAATGAACCAAAAATCGCTTAAAAAATAACCATTTCATTTACTGAAATCTTAGGTATATTTTGTATGCTACATAGCCTACACTATGTATTCATTTAGTGTTCAAACCCTATCTTTAGAAGCTACAAATCCAGAGTAAAAATGCTAAAAGTGCTTATAATATCTAATAGGAAGACATTCATACTGTTTGAATTTCACCCCATCTATCTATACTATTCCAAACTTTGATTGAAATATATTTTGTAATGAGACATCTCCAGCCAAAGCAACTATGACAACACTGTAAACTTTTACCTGTAGTATTTTATGGTCTAAAGAAACTTGGCTAACATGCTCCTCCAAATGTGGATTCCATGCCAGTGTTTGATAAATTTTGAAGAAGTTACCACGTTTAAAGTTTTTTCTAAATTTTTGTGAGTTTTTTCTTGTTTTTCTCCACCTAAATTTATTATACTTTTATTGCTTTTTTTTGCCTTTGTAGGACTTTAAAATTATAAAAAACTTCCTAAAGTATTTATGACAAATTTATTTTTTGAATTATAATATTATTTATTATATGTAATAATTTTATTTATTTTTCTTTACATTTAAATTTTTTTTTTTAATTTGCTATCATTTAATTGTTAAAATAAATTATCCAAATTTTTATATAGTCAATACCAAAATTTAAAAATCTAATATCATATTTAAAAAATAATAAAAAAACTAGTATCATTAGCTTTTTAAAAAAAACTAATATCAATTAACTTTACAAAAAAAATCCAAGGTAACCAAAATCAAGTGATATCAAATTTAATAATAAAAATTACAGATTAACAATAAATTATACTCATGCAACGTGATTTTAATTCTTTTTTTTTTTACTAGAATGAAAAATGAAAGGCACCAATAAAATGGATTTACTTTATATAAGATAAAATAAATAATAACAATTAAAAACATATTAATAAAATTAAAAAATATTTAAAAATTTAATCTACACCATCATTTAATTATAACGATATCTGGTCGTTATTAGGATAACGACCATAGACAACTAAGAAGCATGGGTAAATCAACGATGCAACTTGTGGATCGATACATCTCGTGACATGATATCATCTCACCTTACTCTTCTTCTAATACTATGGAAAACATCTCTCCTTGATGGTCTCCTTCGAGACCACCCTCACCTCACTCCTCAACTGTCTATAAATATCTATAACCTCAGGTGAGAATGAGGTGTGAGAAACTAAGCGGTCCCTCAATGTCTGCAAACTATCAAAAATGGATTTGCATGTACTCTTGTACACTCCATCAATATGGGGGTCATCTAATATGACCCTCAACCTATGTAGCTCACAGTCACTATACTGGAAAATGGTAGCAATATCGGGTAATGAGAGATCCTGGTGTGGAGGATCTATATCATCACGTGGCTCATGATCAGGAGCCTATGCAGGTGGATCCTAATCAGGAGCCTGTGCAGGTGGATCCTGGGATGCCATCTATCTAGGTAGGTCATAAAGTTAAAACAAATACGTAAGCATACACACATGAAGTGCATTCAATTCAAAACAGTAGAAATTAAAATCAGTTAAATTCTAGAGAGAGAGAGAGAGATCGTTAATCTTGAGCTCATTAAAAATTAAATTGTACACGTGAAGTTCTCGCATAATATATATATATATATATATATATATGTACATTTTTAAATTATTAAAACATTAATGAGAGAGAGAGGGAGATTATTTTCATGAGTGAGAGAGAGAGAGAGAGAGAGAGAGAGAGAGAGAGAGAGAGAGAGAGAGAGAGAGAGAGAGAGAGAATATTAATTTCAAAGAGAGAGATCATTAAAGATATATATACATCATGTACTAAATTAAAACATATATAAATTTATCTATATAGATCATATACATACATTTTAAATTATTAAAACATTAATGAGAGAGAGAGGGAGATCATTTAAATCATGACATCTAGAGAGAGATCTAACATTAATTTCAGAGAGAGAGAGATCATTTTAAAGATATATACATATAGTTACTAAATTAAAACATATATAAATTTATCTATATAGATCGCATACATACATTTTAAATTATTAAAACATTAATTCAAGAGAGAGAGGGAGATCATTTTCATGACAAAGAGAGATAACATTAATTTCAAAGAGAGAGAGAGAGAGAGAGAGAGAGAGAGAGAGAGAGAGAGAGAGAGAGAGAGAGAGAGAGAGAGAGAGATCATTAAAGATATATACATCATGTACTAAATTAAAACACATGCCAGCTGAGCAAATTAAGGGATGAGAGATTTTATAAGGGGTCACACATGTGTTAGAACACATGTATGACCCCTTAATGTGTGATCTTAAGGGACCGATATGTCGTACACACTAGGATTTTATAAGGGGTCATATGTGGTTCTAAGGGGTCATGCATGTGTTAGAACACACGCGTGATCTCTTAGGACCATGTATATGACCCCTTAGGACACTATGTGATCCTAAAGGGAATGTCGTATGTACACTAGGATGTTATAAGGGGTCATATGTGGTCCATTTTTTTTCTTCAGTTGTGCTCATTTTAAGTCTCCACTGCCAGTACAAGATTGTGAATTCCCAACCTCCACATCCTTAATGATTATGTTGGTTTCTCCGTAGCTACCACGAAAAGAAATTTAAACAAATATCCTACAAACATCACAATTTTAAGGAAATGATCACCAAAATCTTGAATTTGAGCAGCTGGTAAGCATTTCAAAATTACCTTAGCAATTAAAAGGAATGAAAGTCAATTAGGGTTCTCACTTGTACATTAAAGAAGCCTGTACATTCAGATTAATTCAGAAAGAGTTACATAAAAGAGGACCAGAACATGCACCAAAAAAATGAACCAAAAATCACTTAAAAATAACCATTCCATTTACTGAAATCTTAGGTATATTTTGTATGCTACATAGCCTACACTATGTATTCATTTAGTGTTCAAACCCTATGTTTAGAATCTACAAATCCAGAGTAAAAATGCGTAAAAGTGCTTATAATATCTAATAGGAAGACATTCATACTGTTTGAATTTCACCCCATCTATCTGTACTATTCCAAACTTTGATTGAAATATATTTTGTAATGAGACATCTCCAACCAAAGCAATCGTGACAACACTATAAACCTTTACCTGTAGTATTTTATAGTCTTAAGAAACTTGGCTAACATGCTCCTCCAAACATGGATTCCATGCCAATGTTTGATAAATTTTTAAGAAGTTACCACGTTTAAAGTTTTTTCTTGTTTTTCTCCACCTAAATTTATTATATTTTAATTGCTTTTTTTTCGCCTTTGTAGGACTTTAAAATTATAAAAAACTTCCTAAAGTATTTCTAATAATTTTTTTTTTTGACTTATAATAATATTTATTATATGTAATAATTTTATTTATTTTTCTTTACATTAAAAAAACTTTTTTAATTTGCTCTCATTTAATTGTTAAAATAAATTATCCAAATTTTTACATAGTTAGTACCAAAATTTAAAAATCTAATATCATATTTAAAAAATAAAAAATAAAAAAACTAATATCATTAGCTTTTTAAAAAAAACTAATATCCGGTCCATAGTTGTACTTTTAAAGATTTCATATTTGCTTGGCCTACGGGGGGTAAAATCTCAAAGTGGGGCAGCTTGTGGATCATAGGGCCGTCAATGGCCGTATGGCAGATTTGGAAAGAATGAAACTGGAGAGTTTTTAGGGGGGAAGAATTGGAGGTCACAACACTCATTAACAGAGTCCAAGTGGCAATTGAAGAGAACATAAATGCCAAGATATATGGACAAAGCCACAAATTATAGTCCAAGTGGGATATGGAAATGGAACATATTTGGAATTTGAAATAGTCAAGCTTACATAGACTAAAGGATAAATCGATTGGCTAGAAGAATGTCAAATGATGTCTGCCACCTCTTGGTTGGAAAAAACTAAATTTTGATGGTGCTAGTCGTGGCAATCCGAGCTTGTCGGGTTTTGGGGCCGTGGTCAGAGATGAGGAAGGTAGTTTTGTAGGGGCTATATGTGGGCCCTCAGAAATTGCTTCCAACAATATGGCAGAAATCACTGCGCTTGAGGAGGGGCTTAAATGGGCTATCTCTAATAAATAATCAAAAGTAGTGATTGAAGGGGACTCTCAAATTATTCTAAATGGTATCAACAAAAAAGATTTACCAACTGGAGGCTTAACGCTTGGATACTGAGAATAGACCAGCTTATGCAAAAGTTGGATGACTATCAGATAAAAAATGTTTATCGTGAAGGAAATCGTGCAGTGGATTTCCTTGCTAACCAGGGCGTAGTTGAATCTCAAATAAAGGCCATCTCGATGACAGACTCAGTATTCAAGGAACTAAGTCATTTTCTGGAAGTTGACAGAGATAAGATCCTAAGGATGGGAGTCAGGTAATCCCGACCACAGGAAGGAGCTATTGGGATAAGAGAAGTACTCTCTTATCACTTTCATTGTTCGAAGGCAGGGAAGGTGTATATACGGACTCAGGTAGAGTTTCTCTGGTTTTTTGGAAATCTGGAGGGTGCAGAGATGGTGATAGACCACCATAAAACTCATAATGAAGTGATCAAATCCGTATTCACTACGAGTTCACCATATTCATCATATGTAGTGAGAAGGCAACAAAACAATAGAATTTCTGGCGGATATGGGGATTGAGGAGGATTTTGGTAGGGACAACATGATGCCAATTGGACTAAAGATGATCATATCTTGTTTTTGCTTACAATCCCGAAGTCTAGAAGTGGATAAGATGTGCAAATTTTGACAGTGATAGGATCCTAGAGTGGTGTTCTCCCATGAGCGAGGATATCATTTACATAAGGAATAAGCTTGGGTACAAGGAGACTGATAGTAAGATTGTCCCAAGCATTATTGATTTGGGTGTCAGGCGATGGGGAGGTCTATTTATGGACTCTTGTTCGGCCTGGTTTTAGCAGAAAAGAAAATGGCAGAGCATTTGGACA
This sequence comes from Cryptomeria japonica, assembly GCF_030272615.1. Classification (NCBI taxonomy): domain Eukaryota; kingdom Viridiplantae; phylum Streptophyta; class Pinopsida; order Cupressales; family Cupressaceae; genus Cryptomeria; species Cryptomeria japonica. The sequence continues at coordinate 531,401,280 of NC_081413.1, forward strand.
TTGTCTGTAAGTGCAGCAAGGTGGTTGGCTTGGAGGAATTGCTCGAGGAGCATGTAGAAAGACTTTTCAAAAAAGCAAATGAACAAGAGAAAGAGATTGTGGTTGATATTCTGGGACCTGATTACTGGTCTGGGGGACATGTCCACGTTGGAAGGCTGATGGAAGACTTGTTCCAACTGATTATTTAGGTGTTGGGCCACTCTCTATCGACAAATGGCATTCTGTGTAAGATGGTGGAGGAAGGGATTTACCTGGAGGTGATGAGAGCTTTGGATGGGAAAGTCTCCATTCCAGCAGATGGGTGCATGTTGGGTTACTTCAGTTTGTAATCAGTAGGGAAAAAGAAGAAGATGCAGAAGGCTTGGTCCATTTTCAAGGCTGACATAATGGAGGAAAATAGTATGGAAAGGTTTGTAGCTTTCCTTCAGGAAAATAATGACCTCTTTCCAGAAGGAGTAGGAGATAGGCTGATGGTAATAGGTAATGGGATCAAGTATCTTTATAACTAATCCCCTATGGATGTTTGTATTTGGAGTGACATCTCCTTCACCCTTTGTAAATTTTTTTCTCTTCGAAATATAATGGGTACTACCCCCTAGGCAGAACTTGCTTAAAAAAAAACTAATATCAATTAACTTTTAAAAAAAAAATCCAAGGTAACCAAAATCAAGTGATATCAAATTTAATATTAAAAATTACACATTAACAATAAATTATACTCATGCAAAGTGATTTTAATTTTTTTTTACTAGAATGAAAAATGAAAGGCGCAATTAAAATGGATTTACTTTATATAAGATAAAATAAATAATAACAATTAAAAACATATTAATAAAATTAAAAACTATTTAAAAATTTAGTCTACACCATCATTTAATTATGTCCTTTTCTTTTAATTGTTTTCCCTAAGAAAATAGATTGTTTTTAAAGTCAGTGTTGATTTATGAAATCTATAGTTTTTAAGTGAAAATGTTAAATTAGGTGAGATTTTTTTCAAAAATATTTATCAAAGTTGAGGTTGTTTACTTTCACATCCAATCCTTATTTAGTTTCAATCACACCTTGGTGTGCAATAGGTAGGCTATTATTTTTTCTATAGGCTTTAAATTATGTACATTAATATTAATCAATATAAATATTGTAAATTATATAGAGTTGCCTATATTATTTAAATATGACGAATACATAATTATTATGATCAATACATAATTAATTATATATTTCAAACTCTAAATTTTTCTTTAAATTTCTTATATTTGTTTATTACTTCATATCATATTACATTTAACATAATATAACTTGTTTGGTAAATACAATTTTAGCAAATTTTAAAATAGTTTAATAAGTATACTCTATATTTTGTGTGTAGTGATGCAATTTTTACATGTCCTTTCTCTATATTTCAATTTTAATTTTTTCCTTTGTTAAACTAATTGTCAATTTGAATCTTTATTTTTTTCCCATTAATTGAATGGACAATTATGTTTTGACATTTCATAATACTTCAATTAACAAAAGACATTGTTACACCTACCAATACTTTTTCCAAGATTTAGTACTTATACTTTCTCCTACTTCACTCCTATTAGGAAATGGCTAAGCGTCAAATAGTCACGAAATCACTCAACTCTTCAGTGGAGATACAATGAAAATAATTGAAAGCCCCTTAATGCCAATAGATGTCACGACTATGGAAGCTGAAACATGTTCTTTTATTAATCAATCAGAATGTCTTGGAACTGATGTCCAAAATCTTGCTTCAATTGTGTCAAATCTTTGCCATTATATTGTACAGAAATTCAAAATTACATGTTAAACAACACCTCTTGTGGAAGAATTGGACATTGAAAAACTTCAAGAGATGGTGTCAGCATTCCAACCCACTTGCATCAAATTAGAGGGGCTTTGCGATTTCCTTAAGGAGTTATTTTGTGATGAACTCTACTCAATTAAGGGTGCCTCCAAAATCATCCATTCTTATGAGATGTACCTGAAGAATATGTGATTAGTTATTTCAACTACTTACAATGTAAAGAGCCTAAACTTGTCTTTTAACTACTTACAATGTATATAGCCTACACTTATAGACAAACTTCTATTTTGCTACTATGGAACCTACCTATATCTATCAATGTAAATTTTCAACACAATATATAATGACTTTTTTTAGAAGAGATGTTAATTTAATGAATTTCTTCTTACATTCAATGATTTGACATGCATATAAAAGTAGTCCATGTTCAACATTCTTCCTTTCATTACGTTATTATGTATTCTAATTTCCTAGATTATTACTTCCTTAGACATATATTTTTAATGTGATTCTTTGAGCTTCAACCACTCTTAAATTTTACAAATTGGATAATTTATAAATGTTTATTATTGTAAGTTTGTTTCCTTCTACCAATTCATATTGGTTCATTTTAGAAAGTGTTTCTCAACCACTCTCAAATATTGCAAACTATGTACTTTATAAATGCCAGTTTTACAAAGTTTGTTTCATGTATTGATTCATATTGGTGTATTTATAATTATAGATAATCCCAAGTTCAACTTGTATTTAAAGTTTACATTAAATGTTATTTTCCGCTTACATCTACAAAAAAATAGAAGCTATTAATTTTTTTTGCTTAAACAAAAGAAATACATAAACATATGCAATATACTTAAAAGGAGACAATAATATTTTACTTTTAAAGAGAATTTATTCTTGCAAGATGTTCGACAAATTCACGTATGTCCATATTTTTCCAATATTGTTTTTTCACTCTTGTTTGTTCACATACACACCTCCTTACTAAATTATACATCTCATTTTATTGCAGGTCTATCCTACCCTCCATCAAGTAGCTCTGATGACCCATTGGAATCGTCTTCTACAAAACATTTCATACCAAACATGGACCCTTTCCAAACATTTACCATTAAAACATTACCAATTTTATCATGTTCTCATGCTTCTATATATAACGTATGTCAAGCTTTTATGAAATTTAAAAATCTTACATAATTGATAAAACAAATTCTTAAATTTCAATCACAATTAATATAGAACATATTTTGAATTCCATAGTGTTTGTAATTATCTATATAACGTTTTACAAAATTCTATTTGACAAATTTGTGGTGTTTGTAACACTGTGTGAGGTGTTCAAAAGAATGGTATAAGTGAGGAAGATGTGGAAGATAAGAAAATATTTTTAGGACCTACTCTTTATATGTTAATTATGAATTTGCTCTCGAGACATTCCAAACAACAAATTTCAAATGTAAACCTTATGTTCAATTCCATGATGTTTACAATTATATTGTGCATTGTCTACATATTTTTTGAAAATACTATTAATCATTGATTATATTTCCATGCTTGAACATAGACAAATTCATCATAATCTTTTGGTTCGTTGGAATTTCCTTCATCATTTCTTTCTGCAAATTCATTAATTTTCACATTTGTACTTTCTACTATTTTGTTAGATGATTGGATCAGACATTTAAATGCTTTGCTTCTAGAAGAATAACCTAGAAATGTTCCTTCTTCACTTTTCTGATCAAACTTTCCATTTCTATCATCTTTGTGAACATAGCATCTACTTCCAAAGATTTTAAAATAACTTACATTAGGTTTCTTGTCATACCAAATTTCATATGGTGTCTTCAAAGTTCCTTTCTTCAGTTGTACTCGGTTCAGGGTGTAAACTGCTATGCTTATTGCTTCTCTCCAAAAATTTTGTGGCACTTTCTTTTCAATCATTAGGGTTCTTGCACAATCCACAATAGATCTGTTTCTTCTCTCAGCTATCCCATTTTGTTGTGGAGTTCTCGGTGCAGAGACTTGTCTTTTTATATCATGATCATTGCAGAATAAGTTGAACTCATCAGAAGTGAACTCTCCTCCTCTATCAGATCTAAGACATTTCAGTTGTCTTCCTGTTTCATTTTCAACTCTTGCCTTGTACCATTTAAACATTTGAAAAGCTTCTGATTTTTCTTTTAAAAACATAACTGACATCATCCTTGAATAATCATCCACAAATAATATGAAATACTTATCACCATAATAACTTTGAACTTTCATAGGACCACAAAGATCAGTATGCACAAGATCTAAAATTCCCTTAGAAGTGTAGGACTTACTTGTAAAGCTTGATCTTGTCATCTTACCCATCTGGCATCCTCGACACATATCATTCTTAGGTTTCTCAAGACTCAGTAGACCTCTTACTTGGTGCTTCTTACTTATTTTGATCAGATTATCAAAATTCACATGACAAAACCTTTTATGCCATAACCAGGTATCATCTATCTTTGCATATAGACACTTATTCCGAGTTGAGTCAAGGTGAAATGTGTTACCTTTTGTTTGTGTCCCGGTAGCTGCTAACTTTCCATGCTTGTCATGAACTTTGACAATTCCTTTCTGAAACTCTATTTGGTATCCTGTATTGTTTAGTTGTGCTACACTCAACAAATTGTATTTCAAACCTTCAACCCAATAGACATCATTACATTTAGCATTGTCAAGAAGTGTTATGGATCCTTTACCTCTTACTGGACATGGTGCATCATTACCAAATTTTACATAACCTCCATCATAATCTTCTAATATAACAAACTTGTGTTTATCACCTGTCATGTGATGTGAGCATCCACTATCTATGATCCAAGAATCATTAGTATTTATGTGAGATATTAAAGCTTTTTCTTCATACCTTTCTTCATCTGATCCATCTTTGATAGCCACATAAACAACTTCATCTGTATCAATTTCATCTGATTTATCATCATTAGATTCCTCATCAGCTATTAGGCATGTCTTTTTATCTCTTCTTCTGAAGTCTCGGTGTCCTCTGTAATGATTATCTTTCTATCTATCATCTCGGTAATCTCTCTTTTCACTAGATTCTCTATCAGGACAGTTAGAAGCCATATGTCCTCTCTTATCACAATTGAAACATTTCAAAGGTAGTTTTCCTTTATACTTACCTTTGCCTCTCGGTAACCTTCTGGCTAATAGTGCTTCAAACTCTTCTTGCTTCTTGATTTCCTCATACAGTTTGTGCACTTTTTCCATGTTCTTGCGAAATCTTTCACTTGCTTCACTATGATCCCCTTCAGTGTACTTACTCATTCTATCATTGTAATCATCAGATTCACCAATATGAAAAGAACTGAAAGCATATTCTACTTTATTTACCGAAGACCCACTGTTATCATAATTACTTAATTCAAATGCATGTAGCTTACTGATAGTAGCATCTAAAGAAACTGGCATATTGGGTACAAACCTCAATTCATTGATTGCAGAGACTCAGATTGCATAAGTTGGTAGAAGGGTTCTTAACAACTTACTTGTTATATCCTTTTCTTCAATAGTTCCACCTGCTCCTTTGATTGATTGACAATTTCTTTTAGTCTTGTACTGTACTAGGTTATGTTCTCACCTTCATTCATCCTCATAGATTCAATTTGTCCTCTTAGACTATCCACTTTTTCTCTTTGAACATGTTCATCACCACCATACATAGATATGAGCTTGTCCCACATTGCTTTGGCATCATTGCAGCCTTCTAGATCATTAAACTCTGAGTCGATCAATGCAGATGTTATTTCAATCATTGCTTGAATATGTTCTTGCTTTGCCTTTATCTCTTCCATTGTCAATGGATAGGTGCTAAGTGTAATGAAATCATTTTCTAGATAATATACATCATATTCTCCAATTCCTGATAGGTGCAGCTTCATCCTTTTCTGCCATGTAGAGAAACTTGACTTGTTCAGCTTCGGTGCATCCCTCTTATACATCTTTTGATCTTTGCCTCAAGTACCTTTAAACTTTTCTTCCGGAGTCCAAAGCTCTGATACCAATTGATAGTTTTGATACTAATTTTTAAGTACAGATGCCAAGCTAACAAGATGAGAGGGGGGGGGGGGTGAATCATACAAACTTAAACTTCCATGAAATCAACAGATTCAACCTCAGTAGCTTTAACAGATATATGTAACCAAAACTGTAAAACATGCAAACTCATAAACAGATAACATCATAACACATTCAATACTAGATTTAACGTGGAAACCCAAATATGGAAAAACCACTGTGGGATTTTGGACCCACTAAGAAATATACTCTTCTAGAGTATGCTCGGTTAAAAGAAAATCCTGTTAAAGATTACAAACACATTGCTAGATATGACCCGGTTAAGGGATTTCCCTCAGATCTGTTAGGATCTTCACTTTGTTAGAAGTGACCTTGTCAAAGGGTTTTGAACACTCAATCAGAATGTCACCTTGCTAGAGGATTTACAAATAATACTGTTAAGTCTACTCGGTTAAGAGGTTTTCTGTCACTTACAAATAAACAACAGTAATGAGTATGTCTGCAACTTTGCATCTAAAATGCTGAAGCAGATTCTTATTTGCTCAATACAATCTAGTCATAGGACTTATCTTGTCCCTCTACTGGGCTCCTTACTCTGTTATTCAAACAAGTCTTCAAGCTTTTGTGCTCAGTAATCACTATGTAGCATCCCTATGCTTACATTTGCCTACATCCATTGTTTATCAACAATTCCTTATTTATAAACAATTTGATAACCGCTTAATCTCCTTGACCACATTTCCCATGATCAATCTTAGCCATTAGTTCTCCAGACTTGACCAAGTTCAATGTATCCTTCGATCTAAAATCATTTTACCTCGCCTTGGAACTTGCATACATTTCTTGGAACTTGTGCTAGGGTATTACGGTTCAATCTGAGCTGTAGATCTTCTTGCCGATCTTCCATTGCCATAGATCCTTAACAAACTTCATACACATTGTATCAATCATTTAATCATATCCAGCTCATTAGCTTCCTTCATTAAATAATGCATGTATTCATCTAATGCATTCTGTTATTACTCAATTGCAACTTGGTAAATACTAAACTTTACTCGGTAGACATTTCACCTTCATTAACTGATAGCGATAACCTTAGGGTTTACTGACTAGGTTCTTTGCTCGGTAACATAGTATAGTATTAACCTTACAAACAATAGCATATGTAGGATATCAAAACAATCTAAACATCATGATCTCATCATTGTCTAACTCGGTAATAGTTGCCCATTGAATAACTTATTCCTCCCCTTATTCATCACATTCTTTCTGTGTCTTTTACTGACATCTTAATTATCTTCAAAACATACTTCTTAAGATATGGCAACATCATACTAAATCAGAAAATCAATTTCTTGACATCAATGACAAAATAATATTGTTAAGACAATAAACATCCTTAATCAGTTATATCCATAATCATCAACAACCTTCTTAATATCCTTATTGAAATGCCAACAATCTCCCTTTGTCTGTTATAATGCCAACAGTTTCTTCTTACCATCTTTATTGTTACTCCAAAGGAAGGACCTAAGAGTATCTTTCAAACTAACAAGAGCCGCTTTCAGAGACTGCAAAACAAACATGAGATAAATAGGAACAACATTGAGGACATACTTAATAAGAACAATCTTACCAGCCAAAGATAACCATCTATGATTCCAAGATAGGATCCTTCTAGAGATAACTAAAATGATCTTATCCCAAAACTCAACTCTATCCTTCTTAATGAAGAAAGGTATACTAAGATAAGAACAAGGAAGATTTCCAGATGCAAATCCCCAAAAAATCTTCAATCTATCCTGAACGAATTGTGAAGAATGAAGGGAAAAATCTTTGACTTATCAACATTGACTCTTTGACCAGAAAAGGATGCATAATTTTGTATTATCCCCTTTATCACTCTTGCCTCACCCAAAGAGGCCTGACCAAATAACAAGGTATCATATGCAAACAAGCAATGTGAAATGCTTTGTGGAACATTCTATATCCTAATTCCCTTCCAAATCCCTCCCAGCTTAGTGGCTCTTATAGCCCAAGTGAATGTTTCAACTAGAAGAATGAACAAGAAAGGAGATAGGGGATCCCCCTACCTCAAACCCCTAGAAGAGGAGAAAAAACCACAAGGGGAGCCATTAATTAGAATTGAGAACCTTGCAGAAGAAATGCAAGCACGAATCCATTTGACCCATGCCTTGGAAAAGCCCAATTTAAGTAGAACAACACACAATGCCCCCCATTCTACTCTATCATATGCTTTCATCATATCAAATTTGAGGATCATGGTCGGGATTCTCTGAGTAGAAATAGAATGCAAAACCTCATGTGCCACTATAGCTCCCTCTGTCGTTTCCCTTCCTGGAACAAAACCACCTTGTTCTAAAGAAATGATCTTAGGTAGAATTTTAGCCAACCTTAAAGAAATAGCCTTGGTAAAAATCTTGTACAAAGTATTACATAAAGCAATAGGGTGAAAACTAGCAAATGTCTTGGTAACCTCTTTTTAAGGAATAATTGCAATCATTGTATTATTAAGCTCTTTCAAAATAGACCTATTCCTTCTAGCTTCCTCAAGGGCCAATAAAACATCATTTCCCACAAAATCCCAACATTTCTGAAAAAATAAAGGAGTAAAGCCATCTGGTCCTAGAGTCTTATCAGAATTCATTGCAAAAACAACATTCTTAACTTCATCCAAAGAAAAAGGAGACATCAACATTTTATTATCTTCCGAAGATACCAAAGAAGGAATATTAGAAGAAATGTTATTATGAAGATCTCCATGCTCTGAAGACAATAGTGACTTCAAAAACCTAATTGCCTCTGAAGCAATATCCTCCTGTTCTCTTAAAAGTCTGCCATTTGGACACTCAATACAAGATATCTTATTTTTACTTCTCATAATTTTTGTTGAAGAGTGAATTTTTTTTGTATTTCTATCACCATCTGAAAGCCAGATCTCCCTCGATTTCTGTCTCCAATAGATTTCTTCTCTGGACAAAACTTCTTCAAGCTCTACTTTTAGCAATTTTAGTTCATCAAAAATAAGAGGCACCATACCATGTTGAATCACATGTGAATTAAGACATTCAATCATAGCTTGAATCCTCTATTTTTCCTAAAAGATGTCTAAAAATGCAAGATATTCCATTCTCTAATATTAAATTTCAAAAATCTCAACTTCTTAGCAATCTGAAACATTCAGGATCCAGAGCAATAAGGAGCAAAACTCCACCATTTTTTGAGCAAAGGCAAAAAGGAATAATTTCTAAACCACATAGGTTCAAATTTAAAAGGTGACTTAAAAGGAGCTTTATCTTCCATAATTGATAGGGAAATTGGAAAATGATCTGACCCCGAAACTGGAAGAATAGAGGAAAAAAATTCAAACTCTGAATCAATCCAAACATCTGATAACAAAAACTGGTCTAATCTTTCTACAATCTAAGAAAAATCTCTTCACATATTTGTCCATGTGAAAATCCCATTCTGAAACTGACAATCAAAAAGACCCATGTCCTTAATGAACATCCCAAAGTCTTCCATAATTTTTTTATTAGGAAGAATACCTCCTTTCTTTTCTCCCAAGTTAGTGATAGCATTAAAATCCCCCCCAAAGATTATAAAGGGGAGGAAATTCTCTTAATATCTCCCCATAATTTAGTCTTCCTTTGAATACTAGAAGGAGCATAAATATTAAAAAGCCAAAACTTAACCTTCAAAAGCTTGCTTTTAACTAAGGCCAACATCCAGTTTACAGTAGAAGCAACTAGCTCAATCTCAATGTTATAGATATTCCAAAGCAATGCCAAACCCCCTGATGCACCACAAGATGGAGAGGAGAGGAATTCCCACTTTCTCCAAGAAGAAAAAACCAAATCAGAAGACTCCTTTGACAATTTTGTCTCTTGCAACATGAAAATATCACACTTAACTAAGTCCATCTGGGACTTAATTAAGCGCCTTTTGTTAGGGGCATTTAAGCCCCTAACATTCCAAGATATAATTCTCATTTCTCTCAAGGGGAGATCAAGGCTCCCTCTTTCCTTTAGATGGAGAAGAATTTCCTTCTCCAAAGCTACTCTGAAGATTACGCTTCACAGCCCCCAACCTAGTCACATGAGGACTGATAATAGACCTCTTACTCATCTTACCCTTAGGAGTACCACTTCCTTTCATAGCGTCACCAAGAGAAACCGAATGCTTCCCTTTCCCAACACCAGGAGAAAGAGACAAAATCTGCTAAATCCCAGCATCAATTTCCAATTGAGTCTTTTGATTCTTTGGAGGCCTACCCCTACTAGGAGAAACCACAGATGAAGCCCTAATTAGAGTAGTTTGAACAATTGGTAAACTCTTACTTGACTTAGGAGAAGTCATGGCTAAATTATCTATGATGCCCACTTCTGATGAGGCCAAAACCTCAAAAGGGTTAGCATATGTAGAAATAGGAAGGGTTGATTTAATTCCCCCCAAGTCATTCTCAATGGAACAGATAACCCTATTCGTAATGTCCTCATCCATCTGATGCTCATGATCTTTAAAAAGATCATTTACTTGGTGAGCCAGATTTTCATCTGGCACAATAACAGGAATGTCCCCCAATTGAATATTATTTCCTAAGGCAGCGTTATTATCCACATCCACATCAACATGCTACGAAGAATTAGACACCAATTCTTTGACTTGTTGAGCAAGGATAGCATCATTAGGAAACCCTAGAGAAGAAACCCCAACATTAGACTCCAAAACAACCCCATCATTCTTCACAAAAATTTGACCAATCCCCTGACAACTTTCTAAGTATTCTTTTGACTTCACAGGATAGACAAGATTCCCACCACCATCATTTAGTGACTCATCCAAGGAATTTGAGGTAGTGAGATTTGGAAGCAGATCATCCACATTATTGTCCCCCGAAACCACAATATTCTGGTGAGCTACTATCTTGTCCTTACTTGTAAATAACCCTACAAACTCTAGATCGTGAGACACAACATAAACCTCTTGCTTCCTAACATCCCTCATAGCCCGCTTAATCTCAAAAGTAGCGGGAGGTTTCCGAGTGGAACCATTAACTAATAGTTTATCCAGAAATGGATTATCATTACTACCCAAGCAATGTTCTGCCTTATCCAGAACAGAGAATTTCAAAAAATCCATAAGAAAAGGAGCATCCAATTGCAAGGAAGTTTTACCAAAGTCTTTCTCCAACTTATTAATTGGTTGTTTCCAGATACCCTCATGAGATTTAATGATACAGGTCCGAGGGCAAACATTAATAGAATTAGTCAGGACACAGATTTTTACCAAAACCTCTCCCTCCACAAAATCAAATCTTGATGATAAGAAAGAACCACAAGTATTACTAATTTGTTCCAAAACATCTAGGTCCATAAATTCAAATGGTAATTTGGGCAAGCCAAACCAAAAAGGAAATAATTTAAAGCTTGACTAAGCAGGGACATAAAATGGTTTTCAAGCCGAAACAAACATTAATTTTTTACCAAACTAGTAATGTGAAGATTTTAAAACTTCATCCCTAACAGAAGAAGAGTTGAAAACAATAATAAATGCATTTGTAGAGAGTAATTGAAAATAACGCATATCAGACCACTTTTTCTGCAATTTATGATGAAATTTAGATAAACTAGTTGCATCCCCCCATATTTCCCCAAAAATAGCATGTGTATGCAAACAATGAGCTTTCAAATCCACAATAGAATCAAGTAAATCAATGCATGGAATAGGAGCCCATACTTGTGAAGACCCACCTCCTAAATCAGAGTCGGTTTAATTTTCACTTACCTTATCATCTTTTTCCCTTACCTTATCCCCCCTTTGATGTGACGAAGATAACTCAAGCGGGTTACTGTTAGACTGTTTGTCCATCATCTTTTCACTAGCATTCAGCCAAGAAACCCGAATTGCCTCATTTATAGATGAAAACTTCACAACTTTCGCATAGGACGATTTTCCTCCCAGCTTTGTAGATCGTTTACCCGGAAGCCCCTTTAAATGATTTGGGATAAACTTTTTCCGTGGGCCCTGACCAAAATGCCTACGATCCAAAAACCGTTGATGCCCTTCACCAGATCTGTCCATACTTCGCCAATTTCCACTACTTGGACCTATGAAAAAACCCCAAAAATACTTGGAGACTAGTCTGAAATTTTGTAAGTCTGCCCTCAACCAATTATGCGCTGCCATATCTACCCATTTGCCCTTCGTGAAGACCAGTTGTGGGACATGCGGCAGATCATCCCAACCCACATCAGCCCACTCACCAATAACCCTAGTTTCACCCATACCGAGCAAGAAATTGCAGAGCACTAATGTTTCACTTGATATTTTTTGTTCAAGTATGTCTCTGATGCACTGGTTTGAAAACCACCTCCCGCGTTGCAAAGCCGAGCCCGACAAAAATTCGCAATCTCTGTAAATTCTCCGCAGATTCGAAGTAATAAAAATAGTGAAAAGATGAAATCGTGAATCGGTGTTGGTCACGGATTTCCCTCGGATTTTGTAAAAGACAACTGAAAATGTAATAGAGTTGCAGCGACCGTGAGTTTTCACTTAGGGTTCTGAAAAATAACCTGTGCCTTCACCTTTGAAAACCAAATGCTAGTCCTCATGGTCGTGCCCTATCTTGGTTGCGGCTAGGGTTTGAAACCTTCAGGCATTTTCTCAAACAGATTTTGTGTATCCTTCCTATTACCCCAGTTTGAATGCATATCACCCGCAACGCTTTTTATAAAGACCTCGCTCCACCAAATTCTTGCTCACACCAATTTGAGAATTCCATGCATTAAACTCCCAACTTAGTCTTCCACAAAATCTGCTTCCAGAAAAGGGATATCGAAATGATGTGAATTGTCTCCTTCTACAGTTATTGCAGACGTAACAATTGCAAATACTCTTGACCCCTACAATAGTTTGTTCCAACTGGCTTCCCAAATAATTCTGGCGTTACTTCTTCAAATTCAAAATGAATTATAATAATATTTATTATATGTAATAATTTTATTTATTTTTTACATTTAAAAAAAACTTTTTTAATTTGCTATCATTTAATTGTTAAAATAAATTATCCAAATTTTTACATAGTCAATACCAAAATTTAAAAATCTAATATCATATTTAAAAAATAAAAAATAAAAAAACTAATATCATTAGCTTTTAAAAAAAAAACTAATATCTGGTCCGTAGTTGTACTTTTAAAGATTTCATATTTGCTTGTCCTACGGGGGGTAAAATCTTAAAGTGGGGCAGCTTGTGGATCATAGGGCCATTAATGGTCGTATGACAAATTTGGAAAGAATGAAACAAGAGAGTTTTTAGGGGGGAAGAATTGGAGGTCACAACACTCATTAAAAGAGTCTAGGCGGCAATTGAAGAGAACGTAAATGCTAAGATATATGGACAAAGCTACAAATTATACTCCAAGTGGGATATGGAAATGGAGCAGATTTGGAATTTGAAATAGTCAAGCTTACACAGACTAAAGGATAAATCAATTGGCAGGAAGAATGTCAAATGATGTCCGCTGCCTCCTGGTTGGAAAAAACTAAATTTTGATGGTGCTAGTCATGGCAATCCGGGCTTGTCGGGTTTTGGGGCCGTGGTTAGAGATGAGGAAGGTAGTTATGTAGGGGCTATATGTGGGCCCTCAGGAATTGTTTCCAACAATATGGCAGAAATCACTGCGCTTGAGGAGGGGCTTAAATGGGTTATCGCTAATAAATAATCAAAAGTAGTGATTGAAGGGGACTCTCAAATTATTCTAAATGGTATCAACAAAAAAAGATTTACCAATTGGAGGCTTAACACTTGGATACTGAGAATAGACCAACTTATGCAAAAGTTGGATGACTATCAGATAAAACATGTTTATCATGAAGGAAATTGTGCAACGGATTTCCTTGCTAACCAGGGCGTAGTTGAATCTCAGACAAAGGCCATCTCGATGACAAACCCAGTATTCAAGGAACTGAGTCATTTTTTGGAAGCTGATAGAGATAAGATCCCAAGGATGGGAGTCAGGTAATCCCGATCGTAGGAAGGAGCTATTGGGATAAGAGAAGTACTCTCTTATCAGTTTCGTTGTTCGAAGGCAGGGAAGGTGTATATACGGACTCAGATAGATTTTCTTTGGTTTTTTTTGACTCTGGAGAGTGCAGAGACAGTGATAGACCGCCATAAAACTCGTAATGGAGTGATCAAATCCGTATTCACTATGAGTTCACCATATTCATCATATGTATTGAGAAGGCAACAAAACAACAAACTTTCTGGTGGATATGGGGATTGAGGAGGATTTTGGCAGGGACGACATGATGCCGATTGGACTAAAGATGATCATATCTTGTCTAAATTTTTCTTTAAATTTCTTATATTTGTTTATTACTTCATATCATATTACATTTAACATAATATAACTTTTTTGGTAAATATAATTTTAGCAAATTTTAAAATAGTTTAATAAGAATACTCTATATTTTGTGTGTAGTGATGTGATTTTTACGTGTCCTTTCTCTATATTTCAATTTTTTATTTTTTTTTGTTAAACTAATTGTCAATTTGAATCTTTATTTTTTTTCCCATTAATTGAATGGACAATTATGTTTTGACATTTCATAATACTTCAATTAACAAATGACATTGTTACACCTACCAATACTTTTTCCAAGATTTAGTACTTATACTTTCTCCTACTTCACTCCTATCAGGAAATGGCTAAGCGTCAAATAGTCACGAAATCGCTCAACTCTTCAATGGAGATACAATGAAAACAATTCAAAGCCCCTTAATGCCAATAGATGTCACGACTATGGAAGCTGAAACATGTTCTTCTGTTAATCAATCAGAATGTCTTGGAACCGATTTCCAAAATCTTGCTTCAATTGTGTCAAATCTTTGCCATTATATTGTACAAAAATTCAAAATTACATGTTAAACAACACCTCTTGTGGAAGAATTGGACATTGAAAAACTTCAAGAGACGGTGTCAGCATTCCAACCCACTTGCATCAAATTAGAGGGGCTTTGTGATTTCCTTAAGGAGTTATTTCGTGATGATCTACTCAATTAAGAGTGCCTCCAAAAAAATACACTCTTATGAGATGTACCTGAAGAATATGTGATTAGTTATTTCAACTACTTACAATGTAAAAAGCCTAAACTTGTCTTTTAACTACTTACAATGTAAATAGCCTATACTTATAGACAAACTTCTATTTTGCTACTATGGAACCTACCTATATCTATCAATGTAAATTTTTGACACAATATATAATGACTCTTTTTTTAGAAGAGATGTTAATTTAATGAATTTCTTCTTACATTCAATGGTTTGTCATGCATATAAAAGTAGTCCATGTTCAACATTCTTCCTTTCATTACGTTATTATGTATTCTACTTTCCTAGATTATTACTTCCTTAGACATATATTTTTAATGTGATTCTTTGAGCTTCAACCACTCTTAAATTTTGCAAATTAGAGAATTTATAAATGTTTATTATTGTAAGTTTGTTTCCTTATACCAATTCATATTGGTTCATTTTAGAAAGTGTTTCTCAACCACTCTCAAATATTGCAAACTATGTACTTTATAAATGTCAGTTTTTACAAAGTTTGTTTCATGTATTGATTCATATAGGTGTATTTATAATTATAGACAATCCCAAGTTCAACTTGTATTTAAAGTTTACATTAAATATTGTTTTCCGCTTACATCTACAAAAAAATAGAAGCTATTAAATTTTTTTGCTTAAACGAAAAATACATAAACATATGCAATATACTTAAAAGGAGACATAGTAATATTTTACTTTTAAAGAAAATTTATTCTTGCAAGATGTTCGACAAATTCACGTATGTCCATATTTTTTCAATATTGTTTTTTCACTCTTGTTTGTTCACATATACACGTCCTTACTAAATTATATATCTCATTTTATTGCAAGTCTATCCTACCTTCCATCAAGTAGCTCTGATGACCCATTGGAATCTTCTTCTACAAAACATTTCATACCAATAATGGACCCTTTCCAA
The DNA here is from genome assembly GCF_030272615.1 of Cryptomeria japonica. NCBI lineage: Eukaryota > Viridiplantae > Streptophyta > Pinopsida > Cupressales > Cupressaceae > Cryptomeria > Cryptomeria japonica. The sequence goes on from NC_081413.1 coordinate 531,417,216, forward strand.
ACACTTACCATTAAGACATTAACAATTTTATCATGTTCTCATGCTTCTATATGTAATGTATGTCAAGCTTTTATGAAATTTAAAAATCTTACATAATTGATAAAACAAATTCTTATATTTCAATCACAATTAATATAGAACATATTTTGAATTCCATAGTGTTTGTAATTATCTATAAAACATTTTACAAAATTCTATTTGACAAATTTGTGGTGTTTGTAACACTGTGTGAGGTGTTCAAAAGAATGGTATAAATGAGGAAGATGTGGAAGATAAGAAAATATTTTTAGGACCTACTCTTTATATGTTAATTATGAATTTGCTCCAGACATTCCAAACAGCAAATTTCAAATGTAAACCTTATGTTCAATTCCATGATGTTTACAATTATATTGTACATTGTCTACATATTTTTTTGAAAACACTATTAATCATTGATTATATTTCCATGCTTATATACTACAATTTCTAAGATTTCAATTTTAACTTCTTATATAGAAATGAACTATAGTATGTCAATTTATGAAATTCACTTTTCAACTATTCTTCTATCTCCCCTTTTTAATTGCTAGTTACGTACAACATAAAAGATTAGAACATAAATCTGAAAAAATCTTCCAGCCGTTTGAACTGCGCTCCTTTCAACGGAAATGTTTTTTTTAAAAGAAAAAAGCAGTACCAAACGGTTAAACTCATGAGATGCCTATATAAAAGAATGCTAGTCTATTCATTGTTTTTTAAAGCATTAATTGTTGTTCATTCCTGACTGCTCGCAGAAACATTTTGCATTTGTTGTTTTTCATATTTGCGGAAGAACTGCGCAAGGATTTGTATGAGAAGTATGAAATGAGGAATAAGTGATAGCAGAGGCCTATTTCTTGTGCAAATGTGGGCGGTGGAGTTTATACATTTTCCAGCACCTGGTATGTGTTTTAATGGGCATTGTATTGTATTTTTCTAGTCGAATTCTTTACAATAAGCATTGCATTTGGACTACTGATTGTGTCATTTACTTTTTTCGTGTGGATTAGGACTCTCTGAGTAATTTATTTGTGTGGATTTTCATCTCTGCATTTCTTTGTTCGAATCCTTGAATCTTTAATTGTAGTAGTGTGCTTTGTTAGTTTTTGATGGTTTGCAGACGCCCCAAAAAGTAATAAAAGAGTGCTTTGTTTTACCAAAAACAATGTTATCTAATTAGGGTGCCCTGCTGTTAGGTCTACTTCTAGGGCTTTGTTATAGGCTTACTCTAATTGTGTTATGTGCAGTTTTGTGGGGACTTATTTGTACACACATGCTTTTCTTCTTAATAAGCAAGAATTAGCAAGCCACCATGGGAAAAGACAATAATATCTGTGAACTAAGAGAAGGACCGTTGACACCCAAAAGAGCCATAATGTGTCACCGTCATATGGATGCTTACATATTATCTATAATAAGCTTAGAAAAGCAAGTAGAAGTGCCTTCCACCAAGCAGGTTCTACAATCTACCTTGTCAAACACAGGTTATTTTCTAGTTCGATAGTCAGTACAGGCATTCTTTTCCTTTCTAATTGACAAACTAGGTTTAGAAAAACAAGTACATGGCAGGTTCTGCAATGTAGTCTTGCAAACCACAGGGCCATATTTGGAATGCCTCTCTAAATTTATTATGGATTTAGTAAACTTATTTATTTTAATAACGAACCAAGCTTAGAAAACCACAGGGCCATTTTTAGAATGCCTCTCTAATTTATGAAATTAGTAAACTGATTAATTTTTTTGACAAACTAGGCCTAGAAAAACAAGTAGATGCGCCTTCCACCAGGCAGGTTTTGCAATCTAGTCTTGACAACCACAGGGCCACTTTCTAGCTCAATAGTCAGCATAATACTATAAAGCATTATTTTTAGTTTTAATTTATGGATTGAGTAAACTGGTTAATTTTCATGACAAACTAGACTTACAAAAATAAGTAGATGTGCCTTCCACCAAGCAGGGTATGCAATCTTCTCTTGTCAACCACACGCCATTTTGCAACTCAATAGTAGTACAGGCATTTTTTTCTTTTGCAATTTATGGATTTAGTGAATTGGTTAATTTTTATGAAAATCTAGGCTTAAAAAATGTGTAGATGTGTCTTCCACCAACTGAGCTTTGCAATTTACTATTGTTAACCATAGGCCATTTTGCAACTCAATAGTCAGTATAAGTATTCTTTTCCTTTCTAATTTAGGGATTTAGAAAACTAGTTAATTTTTTATGACAATTAGGTTTAAAAAAACAAGAAGATGTGTCTTCCACCAACTAGGCTCTGTATTCTACTCTATCAACCACAAGCCATTTTGCAACTCAACATTTAGGATAAGCATTCTTTTCCTTTCTAATTTACGGATTTAGTAAACTGGTTACTTTTTATGACAAACTAGGCTGAAAAAATAAGTAGGTGTGCCTTCCATCAAGTAGGCTTTGCAATCTAATCTTGTCAACCACAAGCCATTTAGCAGCTCAATAGTTAGTACAAGCTTTCTTTTCCTTTTTAATTTATGGATTTAGTAAATTGGTTAAATTTTTTGATGAACTAGGCTTAAAAAAACAAGTAGATGTGCCATCCAACAAGTAGGCTCTGGAATCTACTCTTGTCAACCAGAGGCCATTTTGCAGCACAATAGTCAGTACAAGCATTCTTTTTATGGATATATTAATCTAGTTAATTTTTATGACAAACTAGGCTTAAAAAATAAGTAGATTTGCCTTCCACCAACTAGGCTCTGCAATCTACTCTTGCCAACCATAGGCCATTTTCCAGCTCAATAGTCATTACAAGCATTCTTTTCCTTTCTAATTTATGGATTTAGTAAACTGATGTACCTTCCACCAAGCAGCCTCTTCTGCAATCTACTCTTGTCAACAACAGGCCATTTTCCAGCTCATAGTCAGTTCAGGCATTCTTTTCCTTTCTAATTTTTGGATTTAGTGAACTGGTTGATTTTTATGATAAACCAGACTTAGAACAATAAATAGATGTGCCTTCCACCAACAACATCTTCAACCTGCAGATTATGTATTTTCTCTTGCAATAATGCAAACTCAGGTAAGTTTGCCTTCTGCTTTATACATTGATACTATCGTACTGTACCTTTTAAAAATATTTGACTCATTTACCTCAAGGCCTTAGCCTATATTCACATATTTACAGAAAAAAGTATAAAATATATACATCAATTCCAATCGATCATTAAACTTTGTGTTAAGTTTTTTATTTAAGCTACTAAAATGAATTGCATGAGGGAAATTCAATCGATAGAAAGGTAAAAGTTAATCTGCGGTGTGGGAGTGCATATCCCAAATGCTTGGGCCTCTTCCTCCTTCCCTTGCAGTTCCTCCTAGTTTTATTTATTTAAGATACCATCTTATACATCTTTTAATTTTTTAATTTTAATGATGTTTTACTTGTAAGGGTTTTCTTTCATAGTTTTATTTATTTAAGATACCATCTTTTACATCTTTTAATTTTTTAATTTTAATGATGTTTTATTAATATCTTTTTTATTTTAATTTGTATTTCTGGATGAAGATTTTAAATGTCTATTGATTTGTAGAGGGTTTATTTCTTTTACTATGGGTTGGAGGAGTTATGCTTTTCAACAATGAGTTATAAATTTCATTGCTAAGGTATGTCCAAGAATTCAAATTTCTTATTTCATAGAATTAGATGGCTAGTAAATGTACGCTAAGTTTTTTATTAATGTTCGGTGTGAAATGAGCATTGTGCAACTTTCTTTTGGATTTGAAGACATTATACAAAATGCTGTAATTTTCAAGATGTCAATAGCTTATTTAATTGGGAATGGTTGTGTACCGATGAAAATTTGAAGACAAATTACTTGTAAATATTACATAACAATTATAATTAATAAAAAGTGTTTTTTTTAAGGAGGGGTAGGAATACCCTCCATAAACTCTTAAGGATGGTCATGGACATCCTTCAAGAGGTGTTTCTTGTTCTTTTTTCTCTTACTTTTATTTTCATGTGTTTTTAAAGTTAATTAAATTAAATTTTAATGTTAATCAAATTTATGTTTTAAACTCCTATGCATGCCTAAATGGGTATCATGTTTAGGGACATAAATACTTTAATACATTATGATTATATGGATTTTGTTTTTAGTTCTAATGGTGTATATGTCATTGAGGTAATGGTTTTATTTTAAGTTTTTGTGGCATATATCATTCAATTGTATTGGTTTTGTTTGAAGTTTGCATCATACTCCTATGTTATTCTCAATGCAAGTGTTTACTCATCATATCATGATTGACATTTACTCTCATGCATGATAATTATATGGGTTTGGCATCAAGGGTTTAATGACATGCCATTGAGTTCTATGGGTTTTGTTTGAAGAATTTCACCTAAATTGTGTTTTTGCATGCATCATGATTGAGTGATATTGACTCTTATGTATTACGAGTGTATGATTTTTCCATAAGGGTCTAATGACATATATGTTCATTGAGTTCTAGAGTTTTTTTTAAAGGTCGAATCAAACTCGTATTGTGTGCCTAATTTGATTTTTCATGCATCATGGTTGAATGCTATTGAATCTCGTGCTTGATGATTTTGTATCTTGTTATTGTCAACCTTATGCACAATGGTTAGTGATATTCATTCTTTTGTAATATAGCTTTTGTGTAAAGGGTATTCATTAAGTTTTATGGATTTTTTTCTAAGTTTACATTATGGTGTATAGGTGGTGGAGCTGTATGGGTTTTGTTTGAAGGTTACATGAAACTCCTACAATATGCCTAGTGTACTCATGCATGGTGATTACATGTGAAGAATGTTATGGGTGTTGTATGAAATTTGTATAACTAATCTACATATAAACATTATGGAGTATTTGGTGTTCATGTGCATTAAGGTTGATGTTAATCAAGTGTCACTAATTATATAGCTTTTTTGTCAAGGGTCTAATGGCATGTATGTCATTAAATTTTATGATGACTTTTAGTGTTAGGGTTAAATGAAATTTGATTAATTTATTATATGATGCTCAATGTGTTTGTTCATGCCTTATGGTTGAGTGACACTAACTCTCATGTTTGATAATTCTTATGGAATAGTCATATGGTGTGCATCATGATAGAATAACATATATGAAATAACATCCTACAAATTGTTTATGCTTTTATGTTAAGCCTACATTGTTCATTAAACTCTATGGCACATGCAGAGCATGCTTATTCATGCATGATGATTATGACTTTTTGAGTGAAGCATGCATCACAACTAGTATGTATGTATGTATGCATGCATGCATGCATGCATGCATGCATTATGTATGTAGTAGGTATGCATGGATGTATCCATGTATGCATGTATGAATGAATGGTGTGGGTTAAGTTTGAATGACATATGGGCTTTGTTTGGAGGTTATGTCATTTGGGTATTTTTGTCATTGGGTTGTATGGGCCTTGTTTGGAGGTTATGTCAAATTCATTTGCCATGCTTGGTATGTTTGTTTGTGCATCATGGTTGTGTGGCATTGACTTTGTGGAATGTGGCATAGATGGTGTGGGTTAAGGTTGAATGACATATATGGAATTTTATTCTACTAGTACCATTCGTTTTGTGTGAAGCATGCATCACACCTAGTATGTATGTATGAATGCATGCATCAATTATGTATGTAGTAGGTATTTATGGATGTATCCATGTATGAATGAATCCATGCATGTATGTATGAATAAATACATGCATATGTCGATGTATGCATGGATGTATGTATGCATGCATGCATGAATGTATGTATGTATGAATGAATGTATCCATTTATGTATGTATGTATGTGTATACGTATGTAGTAGGTATTTATGGATGTATCCATGTATGAATAAATACATGCATATGTGGATGTATGCATGGATGTATGCATGAATGTATGCATGTATGTATGAATGAATGTATCCATTTATGTATGTATGTATGTATGTCCATGGAAGAATACATGGATGGATCATGCATGCATGCATATGTATGTGTGTATGTATGTATGTGTATGGATGTATGTTGAATGAATCCATGCATGTGTGTATGTATGAATAAATACGTGCATATGTGGATGTATGCATGGATGTATGTATGCATGTATGCATGAATATATGTATGCATGTATGAATGAATGTATCCATTTATGTATGTATGTATGTATGTATGTGTATGGAAGTATGCATGGATGGATCACACATGCATGCATGCATATGTATGTATGGATGCATGTATGCATGCATGTATCCATGTATGTATGTATGTATGTATGAATGAATGGATGAATGTATGGATGCATGCATAGATTAATAAATGTAAGAATGAATGTATGCATGGATTAATGAATGGATGGATGCATATATGCATGAATGGATGTATGCATGAATGAATGTATGGATGGATGCATGCATTGATAATGCATGCATATATGCATCCATGTATTATGTATGCATGCATGTATACACATATATCCATGTATGGATGTATGTATGTATGTATGCATGGATGTATCCATGTATAGATGTATATATACATGTATATGTATGCATGTATGCATATGTGTATGGATGTATGCATGGTTGTATGTATACATGAATATATGTATGTATGAATGGATGGATGCATGTATGGATGTGTATGGATGTATGCGTGAATGTATGAATAGATGTATGTATATATGGATGGATGTATGTATGCATGTATGTATACATCCATGCATGCATGCCAACATGTATGTATCCATTTATGGATATGGATGCATGCATGCACACATGATGTATGATCATGTATGCATGGATGTATATATGTATGCATGTATGCATGTATGTATATATGTATGTATGATCATGTATACATGTATGTATGTGTATGGATGTATGCATGGATGTATGAATGCATGAATATATATGTGTGTGTGTGTGTGTGTGTGAATGGATGGATGCATGTGTGCATGTGTATGGATGTATGAATAGATGCATATATGTATCCATTTATGCATGCACACATGATGTATGATCATGTATGCATGGATGTATATATGTATGTATGATCATGTATACAAGTATGCATGTATGTATGTGTATGGATGTATGCATGTATGCATGAATATATATGTATGAATGGATGGATGCATGTATGCATGAATAGATGTATGCATGGATGGATGGATGTATGCATGCATGGATGTTGCATGCATGAAAAACATGTATACATCCATGCATGCTCGTATGTATGTGTGCATGCATGTATCCATTTATGGATGTATGTATGCATGCATGGATCATGTATGTATATGCATGCATGTATCCATGTATGGATGTATATATACATATGTATGTATGTATGAATATATCTATGCATGTATGGATGGATGTATGTATGCATGGATGAGTGAATGCATGCATGTATCCATTTATGTATGTATGCATGTGTATGGAAGTATGCATGGATGGATCATGCATGCATGCATGTGTATGTGTATGGATGTATGTATGCATGTGTGTATGCATGTATCCATGTATGGATGTATATTTATGTATGTGTATATGAATGGGTGAATGTATGGATGCATGGATGTGTGGATGTATGCATGCATAGATTAATAAATGTAAGAATGAATGTATGCATGGATTGATGAATGGATGGATGCATGTATGTATGTATGTATGCATGTATATGCACGTGTGCATCCTTACATCCATGTATGGATGTATATATACATGTATATGTATGTATGTATGTGTATGGACATATGTATGAATGGATGTATGGATGAATGAATGTATGGATGTATGCATGCATAGATTAATAAATGTAAGAATGAATGTATAAATGAATGTATGCATGTATGCATGGATCATGTATGTATGTATGCATGTGTTTGTATATGTGTATGTGTATGCATGTGTATATAACACACACACACATATATAATGTATGTATGTGTATGAATGGATGCATACATGTATGCTTGCATGTATCCATGTATACATGTGTGTGTGTGTGTGTGTGTGTGTGTGTGTGTGTGTGTGTGTGTGTGTAGTATGTATGTATGTGTATGAATATAAGAATGCATGCGTGCATGTATGTATATATGTATGTATACATGTATATGTATGTTTGGATGTATGTATGCATGCATGCATTAATGAATGTATGAATGGATGTATGCATGGACCATGTATGTATGTGTTTGTATATGTGTATGCATATGTATGTATGTATGTATGTGTTTGTATATGTGTATACATATGTATGTATGTATGTAGTATGTATATAATACACACACACATATATAATGTATGCATGCGTATGAATGGATGCATGGATGTATGTACATGCATACATGTATGTTTGCATGTATCCATGTATACATGTGCCTGTGTGTATAGTATGTATGTACGTGTATGAATGTAAGCATGCATGCGTGCATGTATGCATGTGTGTATGTATACATGTATATGTATGTTTGGATGTATGTATGCATGCATGCATTAATGAATGTATGACTAGATGCATGCATGTATCCATGTATGTATGTATGTACGCATGCATGTATGTACGTGTATGAATGTAAGCATGCATGCGTGCATGTATGCATGTGTGTATGTATACATGTATATGTATGTTTGGATGTATGTATGCATGCATGCATTAATGAATGTATGACTAGATGCATGCATGTATCCATGTATGTATGTATGTATGTATGCATGTATGTATCTGTATGGATGTATGCATGGATCATGTGTGTATGTATTTATGTGCATGGATCATGCATCTATGTATGCATATGCATGGATGTATGTATATATGTATGCATGCATGTATCGATGTATGAATGTATGTATACATGTATGTGTATGCATGTATCTATGCATGCATACATATATAGAATTTTATTCTACAAATGTCATGCATTTTGTGTGAAGCATGCATCACAACTAGTATGTATGGATGCATCCATGTATGCATGTATGAATGAATGAATGTATGAGTGTATTAATGAATGCATTCATTGGTGTATGAATATATGTATTTGTGCACGCATACATATATGGAATTTTATTCTATAAATGTCGTTCATTTTGTGTGAAGCATGCATTACAACTAGTATGTATGTAGTAGGTATGTATGGATGCATGTATGAATGAATGCATGCATGGGTACATATGCATATATGTATGTATGCATGCATGCATGCATCATACATGTAGTGTCATAAAATTGTGACCCTAGCAATTTTTGAACGCATTAGGGTCCTCATGCATGCGAGTTCAAATCCTCTAGCCTGATCGGAGATTAGAGATTACTCAGTCTGCAGAAATAGTATGTAGTAGGTATATATAGATGCATGTATGAATGAATGCATACATGCATCATACATGTTGTAGTGTCATAAAATTGTGACCCTAGCAATTTTTTACTACATTAGGGTCCTCATGCATGCAAGTTCAAATCCTCTAGCCTGATCAGAGATCAAAGATTACTCAATCTGCAGAAACAGCTTCTTCCTTGGCCTCTGCATCACCCCATCCACCCTCTTCCTTGGAGAAAGGGGTAGGACAGGGGCATGACGCCACTGTCCCCCCTTGGACAGGGGCGTGGTGCCCCTGTCCCTGCCTTATTTTGGGGCAGGACCCTTCCTAGGGTTGCATTGTTGGTTGTGCCTCGGGCAGAAATTCCCTTGATGTCAGCTCGTGATGAAATTCAAATCCACTAACATGTATTTAAGGGGCATTCGTCCTCTCATTTGCATAAGTTTAAGTGGGATAAGATTGGAGTGTGCACAAGCAATCAAGCATTCAAGAATTCTTTCCCAGCATTGAGCATTCTCAAGTCTCCCTTCAAGGCTTGGTGTTGCATTCAAGTCAATGATTCAACCATTGAAGAGGAGATTGATTCCAACATTCAATTCCACACAAGAATTTCTATCAACATTGCTACTACAACCTCCCTTGAGGTGATTTACAATTTAGTCTCTTTTCCTATGTAGGTTGCAGGTGTACTTTCAAATTCAGACTTCATTTATAGAGGTGGAAAAACCCTTTTCGTTTCACGAATTTTTCGGAGCACTGTGTACATTCCCGCCATAGTCTGGGTGACTTTCCCTAAAATTTGCAAGGCAACTTCGTCTCGACATTTTACTGCCAGATCCAAGTGCACAACTTCATCTCATATTCTGATCTCAAGTTATAATCAGTTCTTTGTCACTTTTGCACTACATAACTCAATCAATTTCCTTTCCATTTCAAACAAGAAAGAGGGGATCAACTTAACATTCCCAATTCATTCAGAATTCAATCTACCATCTTCATATGGAGAGATTGAATCTAGTGAATTATCCTCTCTTTTTCCTAATGTAACATGGTTAAAATTTCTTGAATGGTAATCAATAGCAAAAATCTCATCTCTCTTTGAGGGAAAGGGTAGTTTCCTTCTTGATCTATCATTCAACATTTTTCCTCCATTACACATGTATATGTATGTATGCATGTGTATGGTTGTATGGATGCATGGATCATGGATCATGTGTGTATGTATGTATGTATGCATGGATGTGTTAAAAGGGATGAAAATAAAATTATTTTTTGTTTTATTACTATTTGAATTTTTTTAAATAGTTTTTATTTAAAAAAATTATTGGGGTTGCAATCACAATGTAATTAAATTCTTTGGTGTGTATTTAGCAGTAAGGTAATGTAGAAATGGAATATTTTAATAATTGTGAATTCTTGGAGTATATATATGTATGTATGTACACAATTGAAAAATTTATTAGACTTTTTGTGAAGGGTCTACTAGAAATGCAACACCAATTTTTACTAGATATGCAAAATTTGCATGTTTAATATGCATCTAATAATTGTTTAGTGCCCAAGTGTTCTTGTGCATTAGGATTGATGACTTTATCTATATGTACTTGTTTATAAGAATTTTATGTTAAGGTACTAAAGACAATGAAAATAGGATGCTAAACAAGTGCTTAAACATAAAAATTAAATGCAAACATAAGCATATACATTCATCACGCCTTGGAGTGAAGAACTAAAAGTGAATGCACCCAACTCCACTTGATTTGCTCTTTGATTATTGTTGTATGTGGATTGCTCACAAATAGCATAATAAGGAACGAATTTAAATGACAATTTTAGCATAATGATGGTATGATAACAAGTGATGGATTTATGAAGGGAGGAGAGTCCAATTTATATATTTTTGGTAGAGGAATTAATGACTAAGATTGAAAATGGCATGGAGGGTTGAGATTGAAGGAGAGGATGTGAGTTGGATTGAGCTCATAGCCATGTGACATGTGTCACAAGGTGAAGGAATTAAGATTACTTGTCATGGAGAAGAGGGAAAGGTGTGCTCACAAAAATGGCAAAATGGAAGAGGAGTAAGAGGAGGGAGATGCCAAATGGAGAAAAAGGGAAAGTGTGTTGGGAAGAACACATCTCACACATGTGTGGGGACCAAATAACTTGTGCATGTAAGTCAAAAGGTGAGATGGAAGTGGGAAAATGACTTGTGCATGTGAGTCATTTATGAGGTGTAGTCACATGTGGACGGGAAAGTGTGAGGAATTTAAAATTGGAAGAAATGTTAATGAGGTTAGAAATCAAGGGGATTACTTTTGGATTAAGGCAAAAACAGGTTTTGAAGGGCCCCTAAAACCCTTTACATAGAAGATTCTAAAAGGTTTAGAATCAACACATCAAAACAAAATCTAAAACAAAATAGGTTGCAGAAGATAGAACAATACATATGGTAGCCAAAGAACCAATAAAAGCCCAGTTGGGCAACAAAAAACTAGCAACGACCCACAAACTAGCAACAAGAAAGAGACAGAACCAAAGAAACAGAGAACATAAACTACATAAGGCTCTTAAGCATCTCAGTGACCTCGGCCTCCAGAAGACTCATTATCAGCAACAGACCTCACCTCCTTATAGTCCACACTTTGGGTAGTAGCTTTCTTTTTCAAATTCCCCCTAGTCTGCTTACAAGGGCCAGAATCCCCCTGAGTCTTGTCTTTATCATCATCCAAATTCATCAGCATCTTGTCCTATTCAACACTACCAAGATTATTCACCATGATATTCATAGCATCAGTTGTGTGCTTGACAATTCTATGGCTATTGGACATAATGGTCATGAGGGTGGCCTGAATTTTCTTGTATTTTCTTGTAATTCTCCTCAACATGGGTGAATCTATCTTCAAAACCTTTCTTCATATGATCAATACCTTCAACAAATCTATTGATACAATTCATAATAGATCTTTTCTCATCCTCAGTCCACTAACCGTCACCACTCTATCTATCTTGACAAGTAGAAGTGGGTAAAGCTCCCAGTTTACTACTCAAAGCCCTCTAGTTAAGTTTAACCTCCTTGATTTCATGGAAGAGCCATTTAAAAAGGTTGAAAGTGTCAATAGCATGGTCTCATGCCAGACCGAGGATATCCTCATAGTCATCCCTTTTATCATTAGGCTCAACACTCTTGGCATGAAGGTCCTTCTGAACTGCAACCCCAATAATATTAATGGTCTCCTTATGAAGAGACGAGGGGGGAATTTCAAAATTCTTACTCCTAGGCACTGGGTTAATTCTCTTGTTGATCACATTATCCTCAGAATTTCGCCTATGGCCACCAGAATTTGAGTCCTCATTACCAGCAGAGGTAGAAGAGGAGGAGATAACAACCTGCTTTGAATCCTTCTTACCCTTGCTCAACATAGGTTTAGCTTTAGGAGTGTTCTCAATTTTAGCTTTTCTAGGAGGAGAGAAAGTCTCATCATACGAATCCAAACTGGATTCCTCATCCTCATCCTCAGACTCCCCATCACTAGTATTATCATCCGAAGAAGTGGGGATGTAAGAAGAAGGGGCAGAAAGGGCTCGAAAATGTCTGTCAATTAACACAAGCAACCCTTTATGAAGGATGGGGTGCTTAGCTGGATTCTTCCTATGAGCTTTGAAGCTAGCCCGAAGCGATGGGGTACTTAGCTGGATTCTTCCTATGAGTTTTGCTTAATGATTACATCAATGTACTAGGGTGTTTCGAGTATGCCTATTCATTTATCATGATCTGGTGACATTAACTCTCATGCATCATGACCATATGGATTTTGTGTGAAGGGTAAAATGACATACATGTTCTTGAGGTATATGAGTTTTGTTTGAACATTTTAAAGGCATATAAGTCATCGATTTGTATGGATTTTGAATCAAGGTTACATCAAACTTTTATAATGTGTATAGTGCACTTATTCATGCAATATTTCCCATTGTGCATGATGATTGGATGAATTATGTATGAAGGATATAATGGTGCATATGTCAATGAATCATAGTTCAAGGACACTCACTATGGTGCATAACACTTATACATATTTTGCATGTAAGGTATAATGGCATGCCATTGAGTTGTGTGAGTTTTGTTCTAAGGTTTTATCAAAAAATTATGGTGTTCCTAGTTTGCTCATTTATGCATTTAGGATTGAGTGACATTGAGTCTTATGCATGTTGATTGTATGGATTTTTTTGTAAAGGGTTTAATAACATATATATCAATATGGTGTACCTATTGTTCTTTTTCATGCATCATGATTGAGTGACACTAAGGTATATAATTTTTTTGTTAAAATTGTACCAAACTCCCATAATGTGTATAATGTGCTTGTTCATTTGGTCTTGCCTCTTATGAGTGATGATTATATGATTTGTTTGAATATTCTAATAGAATTAGGAATGTGATGATTATCTCTTTGAATTGTTTAATAATTTAACATTTTAAAAAACTTTTATAAACAAACAAATTTTATTTTGAATTATTTTAGTAATACATAGAAAATAATAGTAATAATATTTTATATTTACTTTTGACTAGTAGATTGTTTAATAATTATCTACATTCAAGTTCTTATTACAAATATAGAAAAGTGTATAAGATAACATGTAATATCTTTAAAGAATTAAATATTTCCAAATTCATTTGAATTTCATGGGAAAAAATGTGTGGGCAAGCGTCTTAGACTATTGGATAAAAGCTTTATTCACTAACTCAAGCCTAATCAAACCCTCCCATGGTAACCTTCATGTTATCTCAAACATTTAATGCTTCTTCCCTTTCCTCTCAAGCCATCTCATGTTGACATTTGTCATCCTAGGATTGAGTTGAAATCCCTTACATGAGCTTCCCAAGTATTTGAATGAATTAGATTTAATACATCTTGCTTCTGGTAGTACTTCTAGAAAAACTTAGTCTATTATGTTTTCCAAACAAACAATGTTCAGAAAAACTTAAATCTTTAGATTTTGCACCTAGGAGAAGATTTTTATCTAGTAGTACCTTGAGAGCTCGTTCACTCATATGGCCTAGCCTTTGATGCCAGGTTGATAACGAGTCCATCTATACATAAGACACCACAACAACCTCTCCAATGTTAGTTTGTCCAACTAACCTATAGAGATTGCCAACCTTCTCTCCCTTTAGCACAACCAAAACTCTCTTTGTTACCTTGAGACAACTATTTTCACCACTGAATCTATAACCTTGTTCATCAAACACTCCAAGTGAAAGTAATTTTTTCTTTAAACCAGGTACATGCCTAACATGTTGAATATTTCTAACTACTCCATCAAACATCTTGATCCTTACCTCTCCTTCACCAACAACTTCACATGGGTTTTCATTTCCCATGTAGACCATACCACCATCACAAGACCGATAAGAAGTAAACTAGTCGCTGTGTGGTGTAATATGAAAGGAAGCACCAAAATCAAGAATCCAAACATGAAGTAAAGAACTTCTCAAATTAGCAGTTAATACCTCTCCATCTTCCAATGGTGTATAAACTTCAATAGTGTTTGCCTTAGAAGAAGGTGTACTAGGATTCTCCTTGGTTGCTTTTGTCAGCCTGCAATCCTTATTGACATGTCCATTCTTGCCACAGTTCCATCATTTCACCCTTTTTTCACCCCTTTGATTTGAACCTGGTTTGTCCATGCTTAGTATTTGCTCTTTCCTGAGTTCTGCCTCTTGCAACAAGGGCTTCATTAGAAGAATATCCTTGAGATGTCTTTCACCTTGAATCTTTAGAGATTAAAGTAGTCACACATCCTCAAAGACTAGCTTCCCACTTAGTGCAAAATTACTGAGAGCCATAACCAACTGATCCCAACTATTTGGCAAGGAACAAAGTAATATTGTTGCCTTATCTTCTTCATCGATTTTCACACCCACTGAAGCAAATTTGCTTGTTAGTGTGTTGAAATCATTTAGATGATCTATGACAGATGAATTGTCACGCATCCTCAAATGATACAAGTGTCTCCTTAGAAGAATTTTGTTTGCTACTGACTTCGTCTCATACAACTTTGCAAGCTTATACCACAAGTCATGAGCAGATTTCTCCTCTGCAACATTGAACATGACTGAATCTCCTAGAGATAACTGGATTGTTGCTCTAGCCATGCTATCCATGGTATTCCAATCTCCTATGCTCATATTTATAGGTTTTGATGATACTCCTTTAAGAGCTCTGTCACATCCATCCTTCACCAACAAAGCTTGAATCTTAAGCTTCCATAGAGAAAAATTTGAACCATCAAACTTATGTACCTCAAATCTGGTAACACTATTTGCAGCCATTGCTCACTTCTAAAAACAAACAACTTCTACATAGATAACCTATACTCTGATACCAATTGTGAGAAAAATAACAAGGGCAAAAAATTCACAAAGAAGAACAATAGCACATAACACACAAATTTACTTGGAAAAACTTGGTAAAAATATACCAGTAAAAAACCACAGGCAAATTTTGTCTTTCGTATTAATTCTCAGGAATTACAGAGTTACAACAATCTCAAAGCCATTTAGGCCCTCTTTTCAAAGGAGGAAGAGCTACTCTATATATATACAAATTTGAGAAACTTAATGCAACAATTAAGTTCTCAAATTTGCTACCTCTAACTCTTCGAATGCCACCACTATAGTCATATTATTGACTAAGCCTATATGTGGCTCTCAATCGTCTACAAGGTTGACACATATAGAGTCCTATAAATCACTTAATAATTTACTAAGTCAGCACAACCGAGTTGTAGAGTCCTAGTTGGAGATAACTTACTAAATATAGTAAGTATGACTCACACAACTATATGTATGGCACATACAGGAGCAAAGTCCTAATTGAAGATAATGTTAGGAATAAGGTGTCTCAACCTTGGATAATTCCTATTCTTATTATTTTTTTTGTAAAATGTATTTCTTGCAAATAATGTAATTAAGTGTGAGTGTACATGTCTAGTTGGCATGTTGATGTGTCACTCCACTTGATGTGTCGGCATCTTGAATTGTGTGTAAGGAGATCATGGCTGAAATGGTTATGACAGATTCCTATGACATGTAAGAGCTATTTCTAGGAGATTTCAATGACGGGTGAAGATTCTCAGAGAATGGTAAAACCCTAATATGACTATCTTTGGAAGTTGCCCTAAAAAGGAAAGCGCATAAGCATTTTTTAGGGTTACAGACTATGATACGAAAAGAGTGTATTGTTGGTATGATATCGTGCTACGAGATTTGTCTTTAAGTGTCAATTATCTCTTGAAAGAACTTGCATTGCAAGTGTGTTGTAACCGTTGTGTTGAAGATAATACATTGTGCAGGTTTTGGAGTGCTGGGGGTTTTTACCGAAAGGTTTTCCCCAGGGTAAATCATTGTGTCATTCTCTATTTTCTGTATGCATGGTATATGGCTGCAATATCTTTGTTAAAGTAGTTAACGAATCTGAAATTGTAAGGATTTAAAAGAATTTGCACAATACTTTCCTTTAGAGATTAGTGTAGGAAGTTGTTTCCGCACCTGAGTTTCCTTACAGATAACTTGTAGGACACATATGGAAGCAAAGTCCTAATTGACTTCATATTCCAACACATTATACACTGCTCAACATTTCGTTAAAGAACATGAATTTAGTGACTAGTGACTAAAGTCAACAAACAAGTTAAAACCATGAGATTGATAATGAGAAAGTAAAAAAACAACATATCAAATTCTTCATATTTTCCTAACGTAGTAGACATGTCAAACTCTTATGTCGTAACTCTGTACACTAATACACAATAGATTGGGAATTTACATGGAGAAAGATAATGAAGACCCTCGCCCCATACATTTTTCTCTCACCAAAATTTTCACTTGAACTTGGAAAAATTCAACCATAAAGATAGAATTAAATGTTTTTGATATTAAAAGCAGCATAATTAGAGTGATGTCTTGTACACTAAGAGTCTAAAGAGAGCCTTAACAACTTAATATAACAAAAAACTTAAAAATCTAAAACCAGCCATGTGCATTGCTCCAGTCATTAGTGAGGAACTTAAAAAGATCCTTACAACTCCCTTTTTCTTCATCATCCTTTCCCAATACTTATTTTTGCATCAGGCACAGAGAGGTGGTCAAGCTAAGCATCATACGCAAGCTGAAACTAGATATACTAAGAATCTTATTCTCCATGTCTCCAACACTTTCTTCTTCAGGGCCTCCAATTCCATCACAATAGTCTCGCAGGCAACACAAGTACGGTCCACACTCCCCCTTGGTGAGTGTCTTCTTCCTCTAGCATAACTTCCCGAGTCAAGTTCGTTGATTTAGTTTTGGAACTATTAGTGTGTGTGGAACTATCACTTGTGGACTTAGCCGAACTTTCCTCCTCCCCCATGTCACCCTCAACAACATCGCCATCATCAGCAACATCATCTTCCTTCGATTTTTCTTCATAATCCACTAGTTTCTTGCCTTCCTTTTTGCCAACTATGGGTCCAACTAGCCTATTAGAGAGTCTATGGTTGGCACTCCCACTTTTGTTATCTTCTTCAACCGCATCCACCTCTACATCAATGACAACCTTCTGGATGGTTATGTGGGTCTTGGAATTTTTGCTAGTGGAAAAAGTTTTTTGAGTATCCTTTTTTTGTCTGCAGTGGAGGTGGTCAGAAATTACTTTAGGACACAAAGGCTTTCAACAACCATGTCATGGGTGGGGGTAGCAGCTTGGAACCAAGTCAGGAGGGGATTTTAGCAGCATTTTGGATACACAGACACTTCTTCTTGATAAAGCCAGGGGAAGCAAGATAGTAGCAGTTGGGGGAGAATCAAAGTATGAGGTTTCCATAACCACAAATTGCTTAGGAGGGCATAGGCCCAGATGGAAATAATTATATGTTAATTTTGTACACTTTTTAATATTTTTTAATAAAAAATTGAATGGAAATTATATTAAACAATCTAGTTGTCAAAAGTGAATCTAAAATATTATTGGTATTGATTTTTTATATTAAAAAATAAAGTGAAAACAAAACAAAATATTTTGTCTATAAATGTTTTCTAAAATAATAAATTATTAATAATGTGAGACTAGTACTTTTTAAAAATAAATTTAGATAAGTCTTTGGTCTCTTCCTACTAAACAAAATACATATTCGTTGGTTTCTTCCTACTAAAAAAATAGCAAGTCAGATTGATATTGTGTTTGGTTGGAAGAGATCAAAGACTTGTCTTTTCAAGGTGGATCCACAATGGTTCTAAAATTTGTATGACATTCATGTAGAACTAAATAAATAATAAAGTTAGAGCAAATAAATGACCCTTTTGAAGGAAGCCTTTAAGTACTTCAACCTTTTTATGAGAAATTTTCAAATAATTGATACTTTCGTAAGAAATTCTCTAACTCCTCTTTTATTCAAACCATAAATAACTCTTTTTGAAGAAAGCCTTTGAACTATTCTTTTAATTGTCCAAGGCAAAAGTGACTTGATTAGATTAGCTTAGTATAAAATCTAGGACACCTATCTGGTTGATTCCTTTTTTAAGGGTGACTGGTTGTAAGATAAACAGGATACGCCCAGGTTTCTTTATATCATACTTGAATTGATGAATTGTAAGAGGTTGAAGGATAAAAAATGGCTTGAATTGATGGATTGTAAGACGTTGAAGGAAAAAGGACCCTTAAATACATATAATTGAATTCAATATCAATAAAGAAAAGGAAAGTGTATTTACTCAGGATCTAAATATCCAGGGGTAATTACACGCGTAGATATATGTGTAGCTCCATCCAAAGGTCCCATTTTTGACAACCCAAAATCTATTATTTTCACTTCCATGTGATTGTTCAGTAGAATATTGGAGCTCTTTATGTCTCTATGAATAATTGCCCGACCTGTTAGTGTTGGAAATAAGCCACACCCAGGCCGACGATGGACTGGTCCAAGAGGGGCCAGTAGCTCAGTGGTAGAGCACTCCAGCAACATATGGAATGTCCTAGGTTTGAGTCCTAGCTGGTCCATGTCTCAACATGGTATCAGAGCCAGGTCCGGGCTAGGAGCCCCAAGCACATGAGAGGTGTGGCTTAAGGGGGGGTGTTGGTGTTGGAAATAAGCTACACTCAGACCAACGATGGACTGGTCCAAGAGGGGCCAATTGCTCAGTGGTAGAGCACTCTAGCAACATATGGAAGGTCCTAGGTTCAAGTCCTAGCCGGTCCATGTCTCAACATGGCTTGCAACCTGCATGCAAATATTACAGTCCTACTAAAAAAATAAACAATAATTAGACCCCATGATCATTTGCAAAATTAGTACTGAGCTTGTTAGTTGCCATAAGTATCTGACTAACCAAGCAATGCAGGCCTTTGATTAAATTATATACATGGGAATGAGTTATCCAAGCTAGCAAGGTTGTGAAGTATACCATCAAGACAATGTCGTAGGTCTCCATTAGTCATGTATTCATATATAAGAACCAACTTTTGCTCCTCTATGGAGTACCCCATGAATTTTACTAGATTCTTATGGTGTAACTTGGAGAGAGTATCTACCTGCAACGGTAAATGACTTTTAGAAAGACAAAATGTGTGATTTGAACATATCTTGCAACAATTTAAATTATAGATATTAAGTTTTAAATGTAAAAATGGGTATTAATGAATCCTTGGCTATACCTCTGTGGAAAACTTCCTGGCACCCTGAAGTGATTTATTAGACAAGATTTTGATGCCCACATCCTTGCCTTGAAGACAACCAAGGAAAACAGGTCCATATCCTCCTTTTCCAATCTCTCACTGAAAGTTGTCAGTCATAACTCTTACCTCTTCATAAGTGAATGATCGACATCCATCCAATTTGACAAGATGTAAATGCCCCATTTCAATTTTCCCTACATCTTTCCCCTTTCAATATCCATAAGAATCTATTTCCTTCTATAAAAATGGAGACCCAAAAGTAAAGAGCAAATGTCAATGGCAAGATGACTTATGTTTTGGGATTTTTCTACTTGATTTAAGTTTGATAAAGATTAATATTGCAATAATGGTTATAATAGTTGCAATCCTTGCCACGATTAACCAAACATTTAGTGATATGCTTGTCTGTCTTTTGTGGGCATCCTTGCAAATGTCTGTTTGGAAAAGGAGTTTGTTGCCATAGACACTACAAAATTTAACACAAATAATTAACACGTAAATCTTAGCATACCGACAACATAATTGTAAGGAAACAAGGTGTGCTGAAATACTTCCTATGCTAATTTTGAGAGGATGATTATGCAAATTTCAACTTAACTATTACAAAGATCACAAGAAGCCCACAAAGTAGAAATAGAACAATAAACACATAACACAATGATTATCGTGGGGAAAACCCATACGAGTGAAAAACCCCACACTATAAAACCTGCATGATATATTAACAAATCAACAAGAGATTACAATATACTTGCAATTCAAGTTCTTACAAGAGCATCACCTCAACTCAAGTTCGAAGAGACTTCACTAGCATCCTTCTAGCACCCAGCCTTGCAAACAAAAACTCCATCATACAAACTCCTCCCCAAGCTCTCATTATATAGGAATTTTACAACCTGGAAACCATTTGTGGTGCCACAACATGGTCTTCTCTGCAGGCAACTTTGATTCGGTAGACAGAGTGCCCTTGGGTACCCAAAAACCATGACCATCTGCTGAAAGAGACACCCTCTCCTTTTCCAACATAGTCTTTATCATAGTCTTATCAGAAGTGTTAGTGCACTCAACTGTGCATGCATCAAGCTGGTACAATGTACCCATTTTGCTTCCTCTTGCTATCACTATAGCACCTCTCACCATTTTCACACTTGCTTTAGAAAACTATACATGCACACCCGCATCTATTAGTTTGCTAATAGATAACAAATTTCTCACTAGTCTCAGGATATGCAAGACACCATCAAATCTTCTAGTTCTACCATCAGAAAATTTAACATGAACATTTCCACGACCAACAATATCAAGAAAGAAGTTATCACCCAAATACACCTTACCACCATTAAATTTTTCATACTTACTAAACCAATTTCTAATAGGAGTCATGTGGAAAGATGCACCTGAGTCTATCAACCATGCATTGTCACCTGCATGAGTGGCCAAGGCTGCAATAAAAGCATCTCCATCTTCCTTCTTGGACTCTGAATTAGAATCTTGCTTCTTCTTCTTTTTCTTCTTTTCTTCTTTACAGTCCTTTCGGAAATGTCCAGGCTTTCCACAATTCTAGCAAATTGCCTTGGACTTACCAAGAGATTTTGATCTCCCCTTATTCTTGGACTTAGAACGGTCATTATGCTTTTCATTCTTGCCTCTTTCTTTTGGTCTTCCTCGAACACTCAAAGCCTCTTTAGCATTCAAAGATACATTCCTTCTCATCTCCTCAGAAAGTAGAGAACCAACAGCATCCTCCATCTTCAAGACAACTGCAGTGCTCCCTATAGCCATCACAAGGCTATCACATGAGTCTGGCAACAAACATAGCAAGATTTGGAACATTTCTTCTTCATTCATTGGTACCCCTACTGAGGTCAACTGAGTCACCAACATATTAAAACTTTCCAGATGCTCAGAAATTCATCCACCTTCTTCCATCCTCAAGGAGTACAATTTCTTCCTCAAGAAAATTTTATTCACAAGTGATTTTGTTGTTAGGCCCAATATGGAAAGCTAATGTACTGAGAGGGGAGGGGTGAAGAAGTACTCCAAAACTTTTCTTGAATAATAACTTTACTATTATACATAAACAGAATAGTGCAGTAACATAAAATAAAGCTAAAACAAATAGATAACAATCATACACGATTCACTCCATAACACATATATTTTGGTTACATAGAAACTCTTGGTTAGAGAGAAAAACTGCGGTGGGGATGGCACCCACAACTTCACTACTGCAATAATAAAGAGTGCTCGGTTAGAGCTACATATTAGCTATTTCAGATAGCTTACCCTATTAGGAGTAACAAGATCTGTTAGATCTACCTTGCTAAAGGATTTTACAACATATAATCTAAATGCTGCACTTGGTTAAAGGCTTTACAATTTATAGACTTGATTAGAGTCTTTTACCCTGTTAAAGGTTTCTCTTTCAACTTCAAAGTGTTCAATAAAATCATTACAAATATCTGCAACTTTACATTTGAAATGTTATAGCAGATTCTATGTGCTCGGAATAGATTACCTTGCTTATAACATACCTCGGTAACCCATATAGTAACTCAGTAAACCTTTATGTTTACTCTGTTCTTTGACATTTCTCTAAAAACCTTCTCGGTGACCTCTGTGTCTCTGTAACAGTCTTCTTACACTCATGCACACACCTTTAACTCTTAACTCATGCTGTATAAATAGATCTCTTAAGACGGTGATCCAATTCATTGCTTCGATCTTACAAACATGATTCCTTGAATGAATAACTATACAAAATATTTCATTGGTTAGATTGATCTCAAAATCATACACAATCTTCTAGTGCAATTTCCAATGTGATAACAGTTAGATGTGCCTCGATCTTGTAACACGTTTTCATATGCATGTCCAGGTTCAATGAATCTGGTAACATGTTTCACTCGGTGTATATCAACTCGGTGTGTCATCTTTGCTGCTCGGTAGACATAAAAGGATACTTGGTAGACAGCTCAGTGTATATTGTGTTATGTGACTGCTTTCTTCTGTAATCGACTAGACTGTGCATACCAACTTCTCTGTGTATACTAACTGCATGATTCGGTAGTGTTAATTGACTAGAGTATATAGTATGACTTTGAATATAAAAACTAATGGCAACTTGATAAGTAGTAACAATCTCCCCTTTTGACATTAGTTGAGATGTTTGACAAAAACTACTTTCAAAGTCATAACTCAAAAATCTATATACTTTGCAAAATGACTATACTTGACAATATATACAATAGTTAATGAAATAGTATATTCAGATATACTCCCCTTATCATTATACTGTACATAACTCTAATTTTGCATGCTCGGTTCTATGCTTGTGTGCTCTGCTTACTATCCTTGGATACTCTACATACTATGCTCGGTATACTCCCCCTGTATACAATACTTCGAATACTATATCATTCTCAATACTATATCAAAACTGTATCACTCCCCAAATATATCTCACTCCCCAAATATATTGTAAGTAGATCTCACTTAGCTTCTTCCAGAGTTTCTTTGCAGTAGATTCTTCGTGGACATTAATTAGAATTGAGTCTACAAGACACAATCTTATGATACCTTTAGCTTTTCTATCTATTACATCATATTGTGCAGCTAAAGTCGGATATATGGGTCTCGACTTATTCTCATCCACCGCATCCCATAGATCTCGATCAATCAACATATCTTCCATCTTTTAGCTTCCATATTTCAAAGTTTGTGCCATAAAAATTTTCTACATCAATCCTCCCTGATATGCTTTCCATCTTTACGATCCTGCAGTACAGAAATGAAATTCTCTGCACAAGCTCCCACTCAAACCTTGATTAGCTCAAAAAACCCCATACCCAACAAATAGAACCAAAACTAGCCAGACTCTAATACCACTTGTAAGGAAGCAAAGGTGTGTGGAAACACTTCCTACGCTAATCTTGAGAGGAAGTTTATGCAAATTTCAACTTAACTATTACGAAGATCACAAGAAGCACACATAGTAGAAATAAAACAATAAACTGATAGTTCTGATACTTAATGTTAAGTACAAATGTCAAGCCAATAAGATGAGAGGGGGGGGGTGAATCATACAAACTTAATCTTCCATAAAAACATCAAATTCAACCTTGATAACATATATTTTAGTAATATAACAAAAACTGCTAAACATGCAAACTCAAAAGTATATAAACAACATAACACTCATAACACTAGATTTAACGTGGAAACCCAAATAGGGAAAAACCACTGTGGGATTTCAAACCCATTAAGAAATATACTCTTCTAGAGTATGCTCGGTTAAAAGCAAATCCTATTAAAGATTACAAACACATTGCTAGATATGACCCAGTTAAGGGATTTCCGTCAGATCTGTTAGGATCTTCACCTTGTTAGAAGTGACCTAGTTGTTAAAGCATTTTAAATACTCAATCAGAATGTCACCTTGCTAGAGGGTTTTACAAATAAGACCGTTAAGTCCACTCGGTTAAAAGATTTTCTATCATTTTACAAAATAACAGTAATAAAAATCTATCTACAACTTCACATCTAAAATGCTAAAGCAGATTCTTATTTGCTTAATACAATATAGGACTTATCTTGTCCATTTGCTAGGCTCTATACTCTATTATTCAAACAGGTCTTCAAGCTTCTGTGCTCGGTAATCACTATGTAGCATCCCTGTGCATACACTTGCCCGCATACATTGTTTATCAACAGTTTCTTATTTATAAACAATTCGCCAACCGCTTAATCTCCTTGATCACATTTCCCATGATCAATCATAGCCATCAGATCTTCAAAATTTGACCAGGTTCAATGTATCCTTCGATCTAAAAATATTTTACCCCACCTTGGAACTTGCATACATTTCTTGGAACTTGTGCTAGGGTATTGTGGTTCAATCTGAGCTGTAGATCTTCCTGCCGATTTTCCTTTGCCATAGATTATTTAACAAACTTCATTCACGACATACCAATCATTTAATCATAGCCAGCTCATCAACTTCCTTCATTAAATAATGCTTTTATTCATTCAATGCATTCAGTTATTACTCGATTGCAACTCGGTAAATACTAAACTTCACTCGGTAGACATTCTGCCTTCATTAACCGATAGCGATAACCTTAGGGTTTACCGACTAGGTTCCTTTGGGTTTACCGACTAGGTTCTTTGCTCGGTAACATAGTATAGTATTAACCTTACAATCAATAACATATGTATGATATCAAAACAATCTAAACATCATGATCTCATCATTGTCTAACTCGGTAATAGTTGCCCATTAAATAACTTATTTCTCCCCTTATTCATCATATTCTTTCTGTGTATTTTACCGACATCTTTATACTTATCAAATCATACTTCACAAGATATGGCAACATCATACTGAATTAGAAAATCAATTTCTTGACATCAAAGACAGAATAATAATATTAAGACAGTAAACATCATTAATCAGTTATATCCATAATCATCAACACCCTTCTCAATATCCTTATTGAAATGCCAACAATCTCCCCCTTTGGCATTGATGGCAAAACCAATTGATTTGACCTAATTGATTCAGATTGTTGTGAGACTCTGAAATGTTGAAATGCTCTCCCCTTGTCATCATAACTCTCCCCCATATATTAGTCTTCTCCTATTTTCTTTAGTCTTCTCCCCCTTTGACAACAATGCCAAAAAGTAAAGAACTAAAACATAATTCCTTCCGCTAAGAAGTGAATTCCTATTGTTATGTGTCAACTTAGTCTTGGTTGAGCATTTATGTCTTCAATTCCTGTTCCCTATATTGTTTCCTGCACACCTTTAGAAAACATCCTAAAGTGTGTAAATCAACATCAACTCCTAAAAATATTCTGTAGAGTCATCGAATTGATGCTTTCACCAAACTCGGTCAGTGAGTAGAAGATAGGGGTAGGACCCTTAACTTACTTCTGAGATACTCAAAAGTGTCCCTTGGCAGTGGCTTGGTGAAGATATCTGCTATTTGTTCCTTTGTGCTAACATACTCCAACACCACTTTCTTCTCTTGAGCTTCTTCTCTAAGATAATGATATTTGATAGAGATGTGCTTTGTCTTAGAGTGCATAACAAGATTCTTTGAAATGTTAATGGCACTAGTATTGTCACAGAATATAGTTACTGGCTCGGTAACTTTCTCATTTATTCCATCCAACAGTTGTTTGATCCATGCTATGTTGGTACAATTCAATGTTGTAGCAACGTATTCAGCTTCTGCTGTTGACCGTGAAACACATCCTTGTTTCTTGCTAAGCCAACTCACTAGTCTTTCTCCTAAAAAGAAAGCTCCTCCACTTGTGCTTTTCCTGTCATCAATGTTGCCTGCCCAATCAGCATCAGTATAAACTTTTAAATCGAAGTCATTTTTTTTCTGATAGACTAAGCCATAATCCTCAGTGCCTTTCAAGTATCTGAAAATTCTTTTGATTGCTGTCATGTGTGTTTCTTTAGGATCTGCAGAGAATCTTGCAACTATACCTACTGCATGTGCTATGTTTGGCTTGCTATGAACAACATATTGCAACTTTCCAATCATGGATCAGTAAAGTGTCTCATCAACAGATGTAGATTCATCATTCTTCGATAGTTTACAATTGGTAGTCATAGGAGTACTTACTGGTTTTGAATCCTCCATTCCAAATTTCTTCAAGATTTCCTTTATGTACCTGGATTGAGTAATGAAAATCTCATCTTTCATTTGCAGTATCTCTAAACCTATAAAATACTTTATCTCACCAATTAATGACATCTCAAATTCTTTGCTCATTTCATTTCCAAAGTTCTTACATAGAGAGTCATTTCCACAAAAGATAATATCATCAACAAATATGGCTGAGATCAGTATTCCATTTTCATCATTCTTCATGTACATATTGTTGTTTTCACTTGTCCTTATAAAACCAATCTTGATCAAATAAGAGTGCAATCTTTCATACCATGCTCTAGGTGCTTATTTCAATCCATATAAAGCTTTGTTCAATTTACATACCTGATCTTTATTATTGTCTTCAACAAATCCTTCAAGTTGTTCAATAAAAACTTCTTCTTCTAATATACCATTCA
Organism: Cryptomeria japonica; assembly: GCF_030272615.1. Classification (NCBI taxonomy): domain Eukaryota; kingdom Viridiplantae; phylum Streptophyta; class Pinopsida; order Cupressales; family Cupressaceae; genus Cryptomeria; species Cryptomeria japonica. Next base: position 531,444,362 of record NC_081413.1, read on the forward strand.
GAAATGCAGATTTGACATCCATTCGATATACCTTGAAATTTTTGAAAGCAGCATATGCCAACAATGTTCTTACTCCTTCAAGTCTAGCCATAGGTGCAAAAGTTTCACCATAATCAATACCTTCTTCTTGAGCATAACCTTTGCAAACTAGTCTTGCTTTATTTCGAATGACCTCACCTTTTTCATTCAGCTTGTTCCTGAAAATCCACTTTGTATCGATTACATTTTTGTCCTTCGGTCTTGGGACCAGTGTCCATGTGTCATTCTTCTTGATTTGATCAATCTCTTCTGTCATAGCACTTATCCAATCTTCATTGTTACATGCCTCTTTCACTATTCTCGGTTCAAATTCAGATATCAGACATGTGTTATGTCTCAGTTTGTTCCTTGTCATTACTAGATCATCCTTATCTCCTATAATCTGACTTGATGCATGATGTCTTCTGACATACTTGGCTAATACAGGCTCGGTAGGCTCTGTATGATCTTCTTCATCACTCGGTAACTGGATATTCTCTTCATTTCCTTCAGCTGTCTGCTCGGTAAGACTTCTCGGTTGAACATAGACAAATTCATCATAATCTTCTGGTTCTTTGGAGTTTCCTTCATCATTTCTTTCTGCAAATTCATCAGTTTTCACATTTGCACTTTCTACTTTTTTTTAGATGATTTGATTAGACATTTAAATGCTTTACTTCTAGAAGAATAACCAAGAAATGTTCCTTCTTCACTTTTCTGATCAAACTTGCCATTTCTATCATCTTTGTGTATATAGCATCTACTTCCAAATATTTTAAAATAACTTACATTAGGTTTCTTGTCATACCAGATTTCATATGGTGTCTTCAAAGTTCCTTTCTTCAGTTGTACTCGGTTCAGGGTGTAAACTACTGTGCTTATTGCTTCTCTCCAAAATGTTTGTAGCACTTTCTTTTCAATCATCAGGGTTTTGACACAATCTACAATAGATCTGTTTCTTCTCTCAGCAATTCCATTTTGTTGTGGAGTTCTTGGTGCAGAAACTTGTCTTTTTATACCATGATCATTGCAGAATAAGTTGAACTCATCAGATGTGAATTCTCCTCCTCTATCTGATCTAAGACATTTCAGTTGTCTTCTTGTTTAATTTTCAACTCTTGCCTTGTACCATTTAAACATTTGAAAAGCTTCTGATTTTTCTTTTAAAAACATAACTGACATCATCCTTGAGTAATCATCCACAAATAATATGAAATATTTATCACCATAATAACTTTGAACTTTCATAGGTCCACAAAGATCAGTGTGCACAAGATCTAAAATTCCCTTGGAAGTGTAGGACTTACTTGTAAAGCTTGATCTTGTCATTTTACCCATCTGGCATCCTCGACATATAGCATTCTCAGGTTTTTCAAGACTTGGTAGACCTCTTACTCGGTGCTTCTTACCTATTTTGATTAGATTATCAAAATTTACATGACAAAACCTTTTATGCCATAACCAGGTATCATCTATTTTTGCATACAGACATTTATTCTGAGTTGAGTCAAGGTGAAATGTGTTACCTTTTGTTTGTGTCCCGGTAGTAGCTAACTTTCCATGCTTGTCATGAACTTTGACAATTCCTTTCTGAAATTCTATTCGGTATCCTGTATTGTTTAGTTGTGCTACACTCAACAAATTGTATTTCAAACCTGCAACCCAATAAACATCATTGCATCTTGCATTGTCAAGAAGTGTTATGGATCCTTTACCTTTTACCAGACATGGTGCATCATTACCAAATCTTACATAGCCTCCATCATAGTCTTCTAGCATAACAAACTTGTGTTTATCACCTGTCATGTGATGTGAGCATCCACTATCTATGATCTAAGAATCATTAGTTTTTATGTGAGATATTAGGGCTTTTTCTTCATACCTTTCTTCATCTGATCCATCTTTGATAGCCACATAAACGACTTCCTCTGTATCAGTTTCATCTGATTTATCATCATTGGATTCCTCATCAGCTATTAAGCATGACTTTCTATCTCTTCTCCTGAAGTCTCGGTGTCCTCTGTAATGATTATCTTTCTGACTATCATCTTGGTAATCTCTCTTTTTTAGTAGAATCTTTATCAGGATAGTTAGAAGCCATATGTCCTATCTTATCACAATTGAAACATTTCAAAGGTAGTTTTCCTTTATACTTACCTTTGCCTCTTGGTAACCTTTTGGCTAAAAGTTCTTCAAACTCTTCTTGCTTTCTGATTTCCTCATACAGTTTGTGTACTTCCTCCATGTTCTTGCGAAATCTTTCACTTGCTCCACTGTGATCCCCATTAGTGTACTTACTCATTCTATCATTGTAATCATCAGTTTCACCAATATGAAAAGAACTAAATGCATATTCAACTTTATTTACCGATGACCCACTGTTATCAAAGTTACTTAACTCAAATGCATGTAGCTTACCAATAGTAGCATCTAAAGAAACTGGCATATTGGGTACAGATCTCAATTCATTGATTGCAGAGACTCGGATTGCATAAGCCGGTAGAAGGGTTCTTAACAACTTACTTGTTATATCCTTTTCTTCAATAGTTCCATCTGCTCCTTTGATTTGATTGACAATCTCTTTTAGTCTTGTACTGTACTGGGTTATGTTCTCACCTTCATTCATCCTCATAGATTTAAGTTGTCCTCTTAGACTATCCACTTTTGCTCTTCGAACATGTTCATCTCCACCATACACAGATATGAGCTTATCCCACATTGCCTTTGCATCATTGCAGTCTTCTAGATCATTAAACTCTAAGTCGGTCAATGCAGATGTTATTTCAATCATTTCTTGAATATGTTCTTGCTTTGCCTTTATCTCTTCCATTGTCAATGGATAGGTACTCGGTGTAATGAAATCATTCTCTAGATAATATACAACATATTCTCCAACTCCTGATAGGTGCAGCTTCATCCTTTTCTACCATGTAGAGAAACTTGACTTGTTCAGCTTCGGTGCATCCCTCTTATACATCTTTGGATCTTTTCCTCAAGTACCTTTAAACTTTTTATTTCGGAGTCTAAAGCTCTGATACCAATTGATAGTTCTGATACTTAATGTTAAGTACAGATGTCAAGCCAATAAGATGAGAGGGGGGGGTGAATCATACAGACTTAATCTTCCATAAAAACATCAGATTCAACCTCGATAACATATACTTCAGTAATATAACCAAAACTGCTAAACATGCAAACTCAAAAGTATATAAACAACATAACACTCATAACACTAGATTTAATGTGGAAACCCAAATAGGGAAAAACCACTATGGGATTTCAAACCCACTAAGAAATATACTCTTCTAGAGTATGCTTGGTTAAAAGCAAATCCTATTAAAGATTACAAACACATTGCTAGATGTGACCCGGTTAAGGGATTTCCCTCAGATCTGTTAAGATCTTCACCTTGTTATAAGTGACCTTGTTAAAGGATTTCAAACACTCAATCAGAATGTCACCTTGCTAGAGGGTTTTACAAATAAGACTATTAAGTCCACTTGATTAAGAGATTTTCTGTCACTTTACAAAATAGCAGTAATAAAAATCTATCTACAACTTCACATCTAAAATGCTAAAGAAGATTCTTATTTTCTCAATACAATATAGGACTTATCTTGTCCATCTACTGGGCTCTATACTCTATTATTCAAACAAGTCTTCAAGCTTTTGTGCTCAGTAATCACTATGTAGCATCCCTATGCATACACTTGCCCACATACATTGTTTATCAATAGTTCCTTATTTATAAACAATTCGCCAATCACTTAATCTCCTTGATCACATTTCCCATGATCAATCATAGCTATCAGATCTTCAAACTTTGACCAAGTTCAGTGTATCCTTTGATCTGAAAATGTTTTACCCCACCTTGGAACTTGCATACATTTCTTGGAACTTGTGCTAGGGTATTGTGGTTCAATCTGAGCTATAGATCTTCCTGTTGATTTTCCTTTGCCATAGATTCTTTAACAAACTTCATTCACGACATACCAATCATTTAATCATAGCCAGCTCATCAGCTTCCTTCATTAAATAATGCTTTTATTCATTCAATGCATTCTGTTATTACTCGGTAAATACTAAACTTCACTATGTAGACATTCTGCCTTCATTAACCGATAACGATAATCGTAGGGTTTACCGACTAGGTTCTTTGCTCGGTAACATAGTATAGTATTAACCTTACAATCAATAACATATGTATGATATCAAAACAATCTAAACACCATGATCTCATCATTGTCTAACTCGGTAATAGTTGCCCATTGAATAACTTATTTTTCCCCTTATTCATCATATTCTTTCTGTGTCTTTTATCAACATCTTTATACTCATCAAATCATACTTCTCAAGATATGGCAACATCATACTGAATTAGAAAATCAATTTCTTGACATCAATGACAAAATAATAATATTAAGACAATACACATTCTTAATCAGTTATATCCATAATCATCAACAACCTTCTCAATATCCTTATTGAAATGCCAACAATCTCCCCTTGTCTGTTATAATGCCAACATAAACAAAACACAATGATTATCGTGGGGAAAACCCATACGAGTGAAAACCCCTACACTCTAAAACCTGCATAATATATTAACAAATCAACAAGAGATTACAATACACTTGCAATGCAAGTTCTTACAAGAGCATCACCTCAACTCAAGCTCGAAGAGACTTCACTAGCATCCTTCTAGCACCCAACCTTGCAAACAAAAACTCCATCATACAAACTCCTCCCCAAACCCTCATTATATAAGAATTTTACAACTTGGAAACCATTTGTGGTTTTACAATACCATGGGCAAAACCTCCATGACACGTGTTGCCCACCCTTGACATTTGTTTTTCCAAGATAAGAAAACCAGGTTAAAAATAGTTAATCATGTCCAAACTCTTATCCCCTATTTTTGAACCTCGTAATAAACATGAAATGTGTCATATAATCTCTAAAAATGGCCCTCCTATATTATACTATGGATAAGGCATCGTTTGACAACTCATATACCTTTTTCCAAGGCACCGACACATAGGAAACCTCCTAACTACTTTTGGAACTATTTGCTGGAAATTACAAGGTTGAGACACATGTATCTCAACAATAATTACTGATTTGTGTTGAAAAAGAAAAGAAACTTGCCTCAGAACGAGTTCTCTGCATTGCTTTTTCTCAGATAAACCAACTGGCACTGATCCATTTAAATCATTTTCTATCAAATTCCTATGTTTTGAAAAGAAAATTTCTCAATCAATCAATCCGAGTTTGTAAGATAGAAGGACACTACCAACATGCCTAAATCTCTTATAAACTAGAAATACCCTTATGCATATGATGTTTCAACTCACAACTAAATCCCTGCATTTAGGTGTCACATCCCCACATCAACCACTTCCACTGTGGATGAACACAGAAGAAAAAAAATAATCAAATAACAAAAAGGGAATTTAAGAGAACAAGGAGAAGCTAACAGGAAAAGGAAAGGAAAGGGGCTTTTATAGTCCATGTTGTCAGCCATCTATGTATGGGTTTACATATGGGTTAGAATTGTATGGGACGTACTCTTTGCAGGAGGTATCTAACTACACTACAAACGAGGCATACATACCTTATCCTGTTGTAGGATTTGAACTTGTGACCTATATTTCAAGAGCACAAGTTCTCTACCATTAAGGAAGTATGGGTCTCCATATATGACTATGGAATGTGAAAGGGAGAGAACCAATAACTAATAATAATGGCTCAAGTATGGTAGGAATGGTCACGTAGATGGTAGCGCATGACATCTCTACATTTTGGCAATCCAATACAGCAAACTAAAGGCAAATTTGGTGCAAAAATAGTCATAAAAATCTCCCTCATGACCTTGGGGGAACTATATTCTTTTTGTTGGAGTGGGTTGGAAGCGAGAGAAAAGGAGAGAGTGTGAGGAAAATTGCAGTGAATGGGTGAGAAGAGAGACTAGTGGAGGGGCGTAAGAGTACAGAGGGAAGAAAGAGACTGACAGAAGAGAGGACAGTGTAGAAATTCTTGGGAATCAAAAGAAAACAACAGAGAGGAGGAAGTAGAGAGAATCATGTGGAGGGAAGAGAGAAAAAAGATAAAAGAGGAAAAGGCTCAGAAACTATCAGGCAAAGGAAACATACAGGTAAAATCACATACTCCACAACCCGTCTGAGCATCCTCTCTATTGCTGCCAAAATGTGAGCTTCCAGTGGGCTATGCAGGTCTATCAAAGCATTAAAAGAAAGTAATTTTGTTGAATGTTGGTTCTGGTAGACATGTATGCAAAAATTGGAAGCACAGACAAAATACATGAACTGTGGGACATAATACTTGACGGAAATCTTGTCTCATGGATTGCAATAATCACAGGATATTCTCAAATCATATTTGTTAAATAGGCTTTAGAAAATTTCAACTGAATGCAATTGACCATGTAAAGCCAAATTCCGTAGCCATTGCCAGCATCCTCCCTACTTGTGATGAAATAGGAGCTAGCTCTACGTGAGCTCTTGTACAGGCAAATGCTTTGTGGAGAGAAAGGTATGTACACTCATCGAAATAAAAGGTAGAGGGAAAGCAAATTTTGAATAGAACTTACCCAGATGTGGGGAAGAGGAAATCTTGGAATTATGAAGTGGGCATTGGAAAAGACAAGAAGAATGTTATAGTTAATCTGATTTCAAAAATATCAGGATTTTTGCATACATAACATGAGGGTGAGTTGAAAATTATAGATCTACATCATGGTCTGTAGAATTAGTTGTGCCTTTTATTTTTTGATTGTGTATAACATTAAAGTTAGTCAGTTGTTTGGAGCCAAATTAGCCTCATCCAAGAAGAAAGGGACCCCTAAAGCTAAGTATAAATATTTTTCTATTACTAGTTGGTTTGGGATATCTACTCTTCTTCCTATCATGTAAGGAAATTTTTAGGGAAGAATGTGGTACCAAAAACAAATGATATCTAAATTAATTTTATTAAAATTTAAGTCATCTTGCCATGTTATCCTAGACTCGTCAATAACTAAGATTTACTTGGTAATTTTAGTATCAATGGTTAGAATTTATATTTATCATATGACATGCAAGATGTTGAATAATAAACTATTTTCTATGGTCTTCTCTTAGTTGTAGAATAGGTAGAATGTTAAGGTGTTTGAGATTCTTTTCCTTATGAGTATCATTTACTAATGTTACTTGTTAGACAATGACAAGCCAACTTGAATGTAACACTATTGAGCATATTATTTGACAAGAGAAGTTTACTTTGTGATTGTCCCTCACACAATTATGAAATACGATCATTTGCATATGAACTAATGAGTATAAACTAATATTACTTGATGCCATTTAGGATGAAAGGAAACCCATAAATAGGACTTTAATCCCTGTATGTTGTCTATCCTTAAAGTTTATATACTTATAGATTGTAAAGAAAATAATTCAATTCATGTTCTTGGCCTTGATGAATATACATCCACAACCATACTCATGCATCGCATTACTTTAATAAATTATTTGTGATAACCTGTTAGGTCTCGGGGACAATTGAGAGGGGGGGTTGAATCAGTCGTCGAATAAAAACATCTTAACCAACTTTAATGCTTAATACCGGTAAACTAGTCTTTTATGCCGGTAGATAGTTTTATCAGTTAATTACAATACCGGTAAAGATTAATGCATGAAATAGAAACACAATAACATCCACAACACATAACACCAATATTTGTACGTGGAAACCTTGTAAGGGGAAAAACCACGGTGGGAAACCTTACCCACAATCAGATGATACTACTATAGATAGTATGTGTATACAAATGGGGTCTGCACATGCAGAAATGCCAAGTGCCTAGAGCTCACTGCTCAAACACAAATAGGAGTCACACTGACTACAATTGGATGGTTAAATCCAATAAGGATGTACTGCTCAAATTAACATCTTTCTATGCTGGATTCAGTACCAGTATAGTTTTGATTTTCTTCACAAAAACCCTCCTTCAACCTTCAAATGATGTTTGTGTGTATAACTCTACTTATTCTCGCATATACCTTCTCACAATTCCTTTTTTGCATTCCACATTCGACCTTACAAATAAGATCATACATTTATACCATAACCTAAGACCAATTTTAGTAGGTCGACTCTAAAAGATATTACAATAAAATCAATTTACAAATAAAACAATGTCCGATGTAATAACCAATTCAACATGTCGGCCTGATACATTTACAACAATAATAAAACATCTCCATAGTGTGTCGTGCTGATCTGGAAAAGATAAGCCTGTCAGTGTATATCCTGGACCTATTTGTCGGTAACAACGAATATGCAAATACGAATGTACCAATGAACAAATCTCCAAGACAAAGTGTCCAAACGATGTCTTCGACATAACTAGGTGTTTTCCATATCATTCCAAGTGTCAATGAACATTATATCCTTGCCGGTGTACCAAATACTGGTGACTGTGCATAAGTCACTTGCTTGCCGATGAACATTGTCGATTCTTCAAAGTGCTAGAGTTGATAAGTGTTAGTAGGTGTTGACATCAATGACAAACCATACCAAAATACCAACAATCTCCCCCTTTGGCATTGATGGCAACACAAGATGGAAAAATCATCAAAGTGCCAAAACAGAAATGCCAAATACCAAAAACCAACGATCTCCCAAAAAAAAGATCATAACCAGAAATCAAAATTCAGATATAAACAATCTCTCCCCCTAGGAGTGACATGTGTTTTTCTTGTGTTTTTCCATACCAATCTCTCCCCCTTTGACATCAAATGCCAAAGAAATATAAAAACCATTTTTCAAATACAAAATACCAACCAATTTAGTATACTATCTACTCCCCATGAGAAGTAGCTTCCCTCATCAAAGCTGGAGTAAAAGATTTCTCTGTTAATTCTATCGGTTGATGACAAACATCAACTGTCTAAGTCTCTACTGGTGGGGGTATAACCCCAAGCTGATCTCTGAGATATTCAAAAGTCTCCTTAGGTAGAGGTTTAGTGAAAATATCTACAATCTGCTCTTTAATATTCACATAAACCAGTTTTATTTCTTTTGCTTCAACATTCTCCCTTAGAAAATTCAGTTTGATAGAGACATGTTTGGTTTTAGAATGTAGTATCGGATTCTTAGATATATCAATTGTTGCAGTGTTGCCACAATAGATAGTTATAGGTTCCTTGCATTTTACCTTTATGTCCTTCAACATCTGCTTAAGCCATAGTACCTATGTACAGTTAGTTGCTGTTGCAACATATTATGATTCTGTATCGGATTCTTAGATATATCAATTGTTGCAGTGTTGCCACAATAGATAGTTATAGGTTCCTTGCATTTTACCTTTATGTCCTTCAACATCTGCTTAAGCCATAGTACCTATGTACAGTTAGTTGCTGTTGCAACATATTATGATTCTGTTGTTGATAAAGATGTACAACTTTGTTTCTTACTCAACCAAGAAATCAATTTGCTTCCAAAAAAAAATGCTCCACCGGTGGTGCTTTTTCAATCATCCACATCTCCTGCCCAATTTGCATGTGTATGCACATAATTCAAAGTTTTCATCTCTAGGATACCATAATTCAAGATTTGTAGTGCCTTGTAAGTATCAAAAAATCCTTTTTATTGCTGATTCATGATGTTCTCTAGGATTACTTTGAAATCTTGAAACAATACATACTGCATTCATAATATCAGGTCTTATTTGTGTTAAATACAGTAGACCTCCTATCATAGATTTGTACCTAGTCGGATTAACAAGCGTTGATTCACCCCTTAGTGATAATTTGTCATTTCTAGTCATAGGTGTGCTTACCGGTTTAGAGTTCTCCATCCCAAATTTATTTAGTAACTCCTTCAAGTACTTTGATTGACTCAAGAATATACCTTTATCAGTCTGTGAAATCTGCAATCCTAAAGAGAATTTTATCTCTCCAATCATAGACATTTCAAATTCTTGCTGCATTTCAATAGAAAAGTTTGTTGGCATATGTGCAAGAGTATGATGACATGATGATATTGTATGTTGTCAATATGTTGGAGAGTGAACTGACAATATGTTGAAGTGTGAACCATTTATTGTTATTGATGTCAATATGCTGTGATGTGAACCGGTATATTAAAGTTAATTGAAGTTAAGCAACCGGCAAATAGAACTGGTATGGTGTTGTAAACTCGTATATGAGCAATAGGTGAAGCAGTATGTTTGTTCAAGTGAATCGGTATGTTGAAATGTGAACCGGTACATGGAATGTGGTAAGACTACCAGTTGGTAGTCTTAGCTTCAGGGTTTCCGGTTGAAGTGTTCCAAGCCTGTGTGATTCAACCGATGACATCATGTGATGAGTTAGCATTGTAATGAAGATCAGATCATGTTGCCATGTCAGCCTTGTATGCGTGAAGGATCTTGCATGAAGGAGATTAATCCTATCTACATTGGGAATGTGCGAAGTCCCTATAAACGGTGGAGAATGTGTGATGGGTTATTGCCTCCATGAAATGGTAAAGAACGAATGATGGAGAATGTCTTGAGATCTGTTCAAGACTGTTGTATTCAAATGCAAAGTGTTCAATGGTCATTGAACCATTCAATTGCTTAACCTAAATTTTTAAGGTTTAGGGTTTATGCTACTGACCTATCTATTTCCTATAAGGTCGATGTTGTGTTTCATGCTGAGGTTGTTGGCAAATGGTGTGTGTGTATCTAAGTGCAGAGATACATGATTCTTGCCAGACCAGATAGGAGGATTGATGCCTGCATAGTGTGTGTGCAGAAGGAAAGAACTAAAGCGGATTTGCATTAGCATTGAGTGCTATCACCAGATCATTGTAATACCTGTTGATCTTTAACCATTTCAATAGTTGGAGAATCTCTTAACCGGGTAGCTTTAACCAGCTTGCTATAAATCCTTTAACAAGGTGATTCAAATTCATTGAGCTCTTGAAATCCTCTAACAAGGTAACCTCTAACAGGGTTTAACCCTTAACCGGGTATTTTGCCATCCCTTAACCGGGTGATCCCTAGCAGGATCAGTTCCTAACAAAACCTATTGTAATAAGTCTTTAACTGGACTAGGCTCCTAACAGAGTTGACTTCTAAAGAGTTCAAAAATAGCTTGTGGGTATTCATCCCCACCATGGTTTTTCCCAGTTGGGTTTCCACATGAAAAATCTGTGTCATGTGTGGTGTTTTTCATGTGATGGTTTAAGTGATTTGTGTCTAAAGGTAAATCATGTTGACCTAGTTGTTATTATATTTCTGATGATAGATTACCTATTTATGCATAAGGGTGAAATGGAAGAGTAGTATTAAGTTGAGTGGAAAGCTAAGTGATTAACCAGTTAATGCTTGTCACAGTCATTCTTAGCTTTACTGGTTGTACTCTGTTTTAGACCGATGTTACTGTTTGCAAGTCATTTGCAGTGTTTGTTGTCAAACCTGTTTGGGAAATTTTTTTGAGCCTGTACTGATTCACTCCCCCCTGTCAGTACTAGTCAGGTACTCACTGTTCATCATTGAGTTATCAATTGGTATCAGAGCATCCTTTGGGTCCTCTGTGTTGTAAGCTTAACCGCTTGAGGGAAAGATCCTATTGTAATGATGAAGAGGGAAGGTCCAAAGTTTAACAGAGATAAATTTAAAATATGGAAGGATAGAATGAAGATATACATCAGAAGCATGGGTGCTCAACACTAGAGTTATGTTGAGATTGCTTTTGTTATTTCTACTGGTACTCTCACTGATGATCAAAATAGAGAGATACAGGAGAATGGGCAAGTCATGGAAGCCCTAATTAGCAGCTTATCTGACATTGAGTTTATTGATGTCCAGGATAAAGATAATCCCAAAGAAGTATGGGATACTCTTGAGAATATCTATGGCGGTGATGAGCATGTAAAACAAGTTAAGGAAGAAAGCCTTAGAGGGAATTTTGAAGACATGCAAATGGTTGAAGGTGAGACCATTCAACAATATGGAATAAGAATCAAGACTATTGTCAGAGATGTCAAGAGTGCGAGAGGAAAAATGGAAGATTCTACTGTTATTAGTAAAGTCTTGAGGTCCTTATTACTAGTCAATGCAATAAGGGTTGCTGCTATTCAGGGGTTGAGATCAATAGACAAGACTAAGGTATCCCTAGAATCCATCATTGCAAAATTAACAACCTATGAGCTAAATAGTTTTGATGGCAATGTTCAAAAGATTCAATCAGCTTTTAGAGCTTCTACTGCACCATCCAAAAAAGGAAAAGAAGCAAGCACTAGCGGTGAACCAAGATAGAGCAGAGAAATGGATGACAAGGAGATTCTGATGGAATTTGTAGCTGTTCTTGCCAAGAGACATCCTAAGGGAAGTGGTAAATACAGAGGTAAGCTCCCTTTGAAATGCTTTTCTTGTAACCAGATAGGACATATTGCTATAAACTGTCCTAATGGTGACAATAATGACAAACTAGAAAGGTTCAAGAAATTCAAAGGAGGAAACCGGAGAAACTATTTTGTAGCAGTTGATGAAGGTGTCACAGATGAGGAATCAGAAGATGAAAAAAATGGAGATATTGTGTTTGTTGCAATAAAGGAAGATGTGTCAGACAAGAAGGCTCTTGTCTCCCGCTTTGATAATTCCAATGAGTGGATTATTGACAGTGGCTGTTCTCACCATATGACTGGTGACTGGAGCAAGTTTCTATTTTTGGAAGAATATGATGGTGGTGTGATTCACTTTGGTAATGATGCACCATGTATGGTCAAAGGAAGAGGGTCCATCTCTCTGAATGGAAAGAGCAGTGCTGACAATTTGTATTGGGTGGAAGGTCTTAGACATAATGTATTGAGTGTTGCTCAGCTGAATGACAGTGGACTCACTCTGAAATTCAAAAATGGAGTGCGAAGAATCAAATGAAAGAATGGTGAATTGATGGCCACTGGTATGCAGACCAAAGGTAACTTATTTTAGCTAAATGCAAATATAAGTGCATGTCTTATGGCTAAGTTTGATGATAGATGGATATGGCATAGGAGACTCTGCCATGTAAACTTTGATAACATAATAAAGGCCAGTAAGATCAAGGCAATTAGAGGACTACCGATGCTGAGCAAACTGGAAAATCCTTTCTGCAGAGAATGTCAACTGGGGAAAATGTCTTCCTCAACCTTCAAAGGTAAATCTTTCACTGCTGACAATTTACTTGATCTTGTGCATACTGATTTGTGTGGTCCTATGAAAACTAGGAGTGTGCATGCAGATAGGTATTTTATGATTCTTACAGATGATTGCTCAAGAATGATGTGGGTCACATTCTTGAAGGACAAGTTTGAAGCCTTTGGAAAGTTCAAAGTTTTCAGAGCACTGATAGAAAAGGAAAGTGGTAGAAGAATCAAATGCCTTAGAACTGATCAAGGAGGGGAATTCATTTCTGGTGAATTTAACAAATATTGTGAAGAGAATGCCATCAAGAGGCAATTTTTTGCCCCCCCGGACTTCATAGCAGAATGGCTTAGGAGAGAGAAACAACTGCATTGTGGTTGAAGTAGCTAGAACCATGTTGATCCAAGGAAAAGTTGCTCACACCTTTTGGAGAGAAGTAGTGAGCACTGCAGTCTACACAATGAACTGGGTACTCATCAAGAAAGGCAAGGATAAGACTCCTTATGATTACTAGACTGGTAAGATACCAGTGGTAAGCTACTTTAGAATGTTTGGTAGAAATGTTATATCAAGAGGAGTGAACATCAGAGAAAGTTCGATGCAAAATGTGATGAAGGAATATCCCTAAGATATTCCACCAAGAGTAAAGCTTTGAAATGTTTCAACAATAGGACTCAGAGAATTATTGAAAGCATCAATGTTAGGGTTGATGAAATGTTAGGGATCCCACAGATACTGAGAGGGGGGGGTGAATCAGTATTTGACCGGTTAGTGGAATTTCTTAAATTAAAACATGCAGAACATAATATAACAGTGTACTGATATGCAAGAAATAATGCAATAAATAGAATCAAGAACATATGCATGAAAAGCACACCATAACACAAGATTTTAACGAGGAAACCCAGTGTGGGAAAAACCTCGGTGGGATTTGTGACCCACAATATTCACTCACTGGCCAATAAGAGAATATTACTTACAATAGGGGCCTGCACATGCACGAAGGCCAACTACCTAGATCTCACTGCTCAATGGGAAGTCTCATTGACTTACAATGAGGATTATATAAATCCAATATCTTGTACTACTTTATAATAGCATCTTCAATGCCAGATTCAGTATCGGTTCCTGCTCTGTTCTTTACATATACCCCTTGACCTATATTTCGCACAATAGGTTTGCCTAATATTTTCCTATAAATCTTCTATATATCATTCCAAATGTCTACAATGATCTCTTTTATATATAAGAGTCATTTTACAATTTTCCAAGTCGGCTTACACATTTTTACAATAATAAACAAAATATAATATAACAAAATCCTGTCAGCCTCTGTGCCGGTATACTTCATTTCTTTTATGTCAGTGTCGGTGTCCTGAGTGCCAGTGTAGAGTGTGATCTACTGATGCTGGTATAATGCTTTTGTTGGTGCCATAGGATTGCAAGGTTGCCATCAATGACAAAACCTTCAATCTCATACAATGTCTTATTGGAGTGTGCATATGCCAACAATCTCCCCCTTTGGCATTGATGGCAACACTCATGAGAAATTTCAAAAAGTATCAAAAATGTGTAGTCCAAAAATATTACCAAAAATGTGTGTGCTCCCCCTGAGCATATGGTTACTGTCCTGTGATTTGAATTTTCTCATCCCACTACTCCCCCTTTGGCATCAATGACAAATGTTGTCAAGATGTCAGTAGAGTTTGTAGTTTCAACCTTGTAACTGGGTGGTTACAATTTGTAAAAGATCTCCCAAAATCAATTTTATAATATCCATAAACTTCTTGCTATCCTTTATTGCTATCTTTATTCTCTTCACTGTACCGGTGAGATGCTGCAAATGCTTTGTCAATGTTTTGCTTCCCTGTATTAGTGCCTCAGAAATTTCCTTCCGCAGAGATGCTAGATAGTCCAATCTTGGACTTAGTTTTGATCTCAAATGTTTTGCCTTACTTATTATTCTTTCTTTCTCTCTTTCCAATTTGAGTAGTTCTTCCTCAAAATTTGTTATCTTCTCCTCAAAAACTAATAGTGTATCAGGTGAGTTGACAAAACTGTTTGCAAGTTTATTGATCTCATCCTGTACCTTGCTCATTTTCTTGTCTATATCTACAATCAAAATTTTTGTTTTACAGGTATCTTTGTACAAATTTTTGTACTCTTTCAACAAATTACATAATTCTGGTAGAAGTGTGTTAAAATCTCTATTGCACTTCTTTATTTGCTCATCAAAGAATTTCTGTTTTTCAACTTCTACTTTATCCTTCACTAACCCTTCTTTTATTTTCTCAATGTTTTCTGACATATATTTACACAGTGTCTCCAATTGTCCTAAAGAATCTTTATTGTCTATATTACAATTGGGAGCAATTACCTTCAAAATTGGTATGGAATCATCAATTGCTTTGTAAGCTTGTGAGCTGCAGTTGGTTATTTTCTTGATTGAATCTAATAGTACCTCAGTCACATTGGTTGATTTGAAGCTTGATTATGAATCAACAATTTGAGTACCTGTGGAAGTAACCAAGCTTGTTTTGACCTCTGGTAGGTTTGTTTGTGTCTGCATTTCTTTAAGCAATGGTTTTTCACTAGTTGTCGGTGGCACTGTTTCCTTATATACTTGTTCCTGTTCCAAAGCCTTTTGCTTTGTTTGTTCCTCTGTTTGTTGTGTTGTCTCAGTCTGTGTCTGAGTCTCTGCCTTTTGCTCTTTATTTTATGTCGGTTTATCAGTTTCCTCTGCTACCGGAGGCTCACTAGCCATATTAGCCTTATCAGTTGAATCTTTGTCTACTACTATGTTGATCTTTTGAGTATCAACATTCACAGTATATAGGACCTCAAGATTATGATTATTATCCTCTACATCCATACTCTCAGCTGTCGGTTGATCATCTGTAGTTGTTGTTTTTACCAGTGGAGTATTTAAAGGAGGTGGGGGTAATTTGTCTCTAACCTTGATACTAGGTGGTCCACCAACTTTTCCTTTCCCCTTGTCTCTATCTTTCTGATAAACTTTATGGGTTTGGGGTTCCTGTACTCTTCTTGTTTTTCTTTCTCAACCAGGAATATAGCCCATCCATCTTCTCTCTCCTCTGTTACCTCATTAACTCTTCCTACCATTAAAGCAACATGCCGGTGTGTAGTAGAAAATACTGTCCGATTAGCTTGAGCAATTAGGTCATCAATTTCTTGGGGAGAGTTTACCGGATATACAACAATTCTCTTTGCAATCTTTATTTTCTTATCCAATTCTATCACCGCTTGTCTTCTTGCTTCTAGTCTTTTGAATAGTTCATCTGGAACTTCATTGACTACTTCCATTAAAAACTTCTTATACATATCCATGTGTAATATAACACTATTTTCAACTTGCTCTTTTTCATCAGCTATTAGAGTGTCATATATTTTCTCTATGTTCTTCAATTTACCTTCCTCTACGATTTCATTCAGTAGTATATCAAGAGGGGCCAAGTCTTTGTTTGTCCTCTTCTTCTTCTTGGGTGCCAGTTTCTTCTTTGGTGTGGCCTTTCTTACCGGAGATCTCACTGCTTGTTGCTTTTGCCTTGTCCTCCTGGGTGAGGGTGTGGTTGCTGGTGAGGGATCTCTTTTTCTTACAACTCTTTTGAAAGTTGCAAGCATGTCACTTCCTGAAGAAATACCTACTAGTGATAGGTGAGTTTCAGGTTGTGGAGCTGCTAACTCATCTTCTATTATACCGGTTTTCTTCAATAGATCTTCTTTGATGACTTTTGCTTGTCTAGAACCTTTCCTTACAACTGCCTCAACCTTTTTCACTTTTTTCTTAGATTGTATTTGACTTTCTATGGTTTTAGCACTACCAAATACTTCTTCTTTAGGTTCTTTGGGGGCTTTCAGAAGTGCTTTAGTATATGTTTCAACTATGTGATCTTCTGTTTCATAGCCCATCTCGGTTACCCAAACTGTCCTTGGGATGACCGCTTCCATCTAGATTTCATCTTTCTTGATTACAAAGCATATTTCATCTTTGTATTTGTCTACAATCTTCTGTGATAACCTTATTTTTTTCTTCATTTTGGTCTTTAATGCTTGAAAAAAGTCATGAATACTATTTTCCTTGTTCTCACCCATATTATTGAATAGTTCTATTAATTGTTTGCCTACCGGTATATCATATCCAAGTTCTTTGTAACCTATACCAGGAACCTGTTTTGTTATGTGTAGCATCAGACATACTAATAGATTTCCAAACCTGAAAGTTCCTTTCTTAACCTTCTTGATCTTTCCAAGGTTGTCAATTAATTCATCTTTTAACCATTCACATATATCAATTTTTGCATTGTTTGTGACCATGTCATAAGCACTCTTAATGCATAAGCTTGAAACTGAATTAAGTCTATTTGCATGAGTAGCTTTATACCCTAATATCATGTTGATGAATCTCACATTGATATCTGTTACATCATTGACTCTTAGGGACCTCTTGTCGAATGTTGCACCAATTAGGTTTATAACTAGGTCATTGGAAACCTTCTTGGTTTTATCTGGTCTTTTACCGATGGCCGGTAACCCTGTGACATCTTTCATATCTTCCTTGGTGATCTTGTGGACTGCATCTAACCAGAAAAATTCACCATGTACCCTGCTTAAGACTATCCTAATCACATCCTTGGGAAATTCAGGAATGCTAAGGATCTCTGTAAATTCTAGGGTCCCAATGATCTTGTGTTCATCTTTTATATTGCCAGTATTATCACATATCACAGTTTTATACATGGTTTTAATTTCCTCATCTCCTAATTCCTCACTGTTGCAGTGGATGTACATTTTGGGGTCTTTAGCATAAACAACTCCCTTAGGAATTTGAGAAAAAGCACCTAAGGTATCATCCTTCTTTGCTATCTCAGGTACTAACTGAAATATGGGCCTAGGTCTTTTTATTACTTCAACAACAGTAGGGTTTGCTATATATTCAATTTCAAAGGTGGATGCCATGATTAAATACCTTTTACTGCCTTGGATGGATGATTGCTTGGAGTGTTCTTGCTTCTTGCTCGAAATGTCTTAGCTCAGAATCTTCACGCTCTTCGTAAATTTGAAATCTCGGTGAAATGAAATGTAGCCAAAACGTTAATTTTATAGTGTCTATTCGCCATCTACCATATTAATTGCATGTTGGTTAAGTATTCACTTAACATTATTTTCCGGTAATAAGTAATTTTTAACTTCTTATCTCTAACCGAGGGAATAATAATACATGTGTTATTAGATTGCCAAACCCTCAAAGAAACTTTCTTCAAATGGATGAAGAACTTCCTGCCGGTGGAGCACTGCTCTGTCCTACCAGTGAAGCATCACTCTGTCCTGTCGGTGAAGCATTGGTTGGTTCTACCAGTGGAGGAGTATTCCCAATATTTAGATTAGCCTTTTTAATCCATTGTTTTGAGAATTCTTGTTTAACCTCTTCAACTTTTTCTTTACCTTTCAAGCTAGAACTTTTGTTGTCTACCAGTGTTCCTTTACTTCTACAGAATTTAGCAACATGCCCAATCTTGTTACATGCATAACAAGTTACATTATTCTTCTAAATAGCTTTTCCATAACCTATGTCAGTTTGTGTTCTGCATTGATTAGATAAATGTCCAAATCTTCCACAAACATAACATCTCACATTCATTCTGCAGTTTTCAGAAATGTGACCTACTTTGTTGCATTTAGAACATTGACTGGTGGGTGTGTTGATATTCTGATAATTTCTAGATCTACATTCATTCGCTCTATGACCATACTAATTACAATTAAAACATTTTCCATTGAATTTATAAGCATTAGGTTGTCTTACCAGTTTGCTGTGATCCTAAGTATTTGCAGTATTGAAGCTTTCACCAACTTCAAAGCCAATTCCAGAAGTGTCACCTTTAGGCTTTTGATTCTTCAGCAAGGTGCCAAGTTCCTCTGAGCTTTTCTTGATTTTTTCTTTGTGTTGATTTGTAGTTTCTAGTTCTCTTTCTAAGACTTCCTTTTGTCTCATCAGTTCATTTGAGTCATTCTGAGTATGCATCAAATCTGTCTTCAACATGTCATTTTCATAGCTAAGTCTTGTGTTCTCATTTGCTACATCACTTAGTCTTCTAGTTAATTCTTCCTCATTTTTCTTCCTATCCTCAATCTCTTTGCAAAATCTCATAGTCATATCCTGCATTTCATTTTTTGTTGTTATGATCTCTTGTTTCAACTTGCTTATCATATCATTAAGTGATTCCTTTTCATCATTCACATTTTGCAATTTTTCACAAAGATCTCTTCTCTTATTTCTTGCAACAGTAAAATTTTCTTGAAGTGCCTGAATGATGTCCTGAGCTGCCCTTAAATCATCTTCTAGTTTGATATTTTTCAATTTCTCTACATCATAGTCTGTAAGAGCTCCTTCAAGTTGCTTCATTAGATTTTCCATTTTTACCGGTGTCAAGATCTTCCTCAAGCTTTTAGGCTTCTGAAAATAGAGGAACAGGCTTTGATACCAATTGTTAGGGATCCCGCAGATACTGAGAGGGGGGGGTGAATCAGTATCTGACCGGTTAGTGGAATTTCTTAAATTAAAACATGCAGAACATAATATAATAGTGTACCGGTATACAAGAAATAATGCAATAAATAGAATCAAGAACATCCACATGAAAAGCACACCATAACACAAGATTTTAATGAGGAAACCCGGTGTGGGAAAAACCTCGGTGGGATTTGTGACCCACAATATTCACTCATTGGCCAATAAGAGAATATTACTTACAATAGGGGCCTGCACATGCAAGAAGGCCAACTACCTAGAGCTCAATGCTCAATGGGAAGTCTCATTGACTTACAATGAGGATTATATAAATCCAATATCTTGTACTACTTTATAATAGCATCTTCAATGTCAGATTTAGTACCGGTTCCTACTCTGTTCTTTACATATACCCATTGACCTATATTTTGCACAATAGGTCTGCCTAATATTTTCCTATAAATCTTCTATATATCATTCCAAATGTCTACAATGATCTCTTTTATATATAAGAGTCATTTTACAAGTTTCCAAGTTGGCTTACACATTTTTACAATAATAAACAAAATATAATATAACAAAATCCTATCGGCCTCTATGTCGGTATACTTCCTTTCTTTTGTGCCGGTGCCGATGTCTTGAGTGTGATCTGTTGATGTCAATATAATGCTTTTGTTGGTGCCATAGGATTGCAAGGTTGCCATCAATGACAAAACCTTCAATCTCATACAATGTATCATTGGAGTGTGCATATGCCAACATGAAAACTCTGGAAAACCTAAGGAAACCGACAGTGAGCAAGTAGGAGATGAACTAGTAGTAACCTTCTAGGAACCGGTTGCAAAATAGTCAAGCACTAGTAATTATGTTCCTACACCGGTGGATGCTGATGCTGATGAAGATGAGGATGAAGAAGAAAAGCAAGAGGAATCTTTTAAGAACATACCTAGGTATGTCAAACTCAATCATGATCTAAAGCAGATCATAGGAGACAAAGATGCAGGAATTCTTACAAGAAGAAAGGTCAGAGAAAGCTCATGTATGATCTCTGAATTTGAGCCTAAATCATTCAAAGAGGCACATAAAGATGAAGACTTGATCAAGGCAATGGAGGAGGAACTCAACCAGATAGAAAAGAATGGTACATGATCTTTGGTACCCAGACCGGAGCATAAAAAATGTCATTGTAACCAAGTGGGTTTTCAGAAACAAGTTAAATGAGGATGGCACAGTGGTAAGGAACAAAGCCAGACTAGTGTGTAAAGGGTACACCCAAGAAGAAGGAGAAGACTATGGAGAAACCTTTGTTCCAGTAGCAAGATTGGAAGGAGTGCATATGCTTCTTGCATATGCAGCTTTTAAAGGATTCAAGGTATACCAAATGGATGTTAAATCTGCATTTCTAAATGGAATACTTGAAGAGGAGGTGTATATAGAGCAACTAGATGGGTTTTCCCTATCAGAAGATAGTGACATGGTGTGTTGGCTACATAAAGCCTTGTATGGACTAAAGCAGGCACCTAGAGCATGGTATGAACACTTGCTTTCCCATGTTGTGAAGATTGGATTTGAAAGAACAAGTGAAGATAACAATATCTACTTGAAATCAGATGAGATCAGATTCTGATCTGTGAAGTATTTGTTGATGACATCATCTTTGGAGGAGATGACAAGATGAGTCATGATTTTGTAGATGAGATGAAAAAGGAGTTTGAGATGTCACTCATAGGGGAAATTAAGTTCTTCATTGGACTACAGATTCAGCAAATGAAAATGGAATCTTTATTACTCAGTCCAAGTATGTCAAAGAGGTGTTGAAGACCTTTGGCATGGAAGACAATAAACCGGTTGGTACACCAATGGTGACCGGTTGTAATTTATCAAAAGAGGATGACTCAATGGTGGTAAATGAGACGGATTACCAATCAATGATTGGTAAGTTGCACTACGTAGTGCATAGCAGACCGGACATTGCTCATGCAGTGGGTATTACCGCTCGGTTTCAAAAAAGCCCAAGAGAATCCCACTTGGTAGCAGTCAAGCGGATTCTTAGATATCTAAAGGGAACTATTGACTATGGGTTATGGTATCCATACAATAATGATTTCAATCTAAAAGTGTTCACAGATGCTAATTGGGCTGGTAATGTAGATGACCAGAAGAGCACAATCGGTGGTGCATTCTTTCTTGGTGGTAGACTGGTCTCATGGATGAGTAAAAAGCAGAGTTGTATCTCTCAGTCTATAGTAGAAGTGAAGTATGTTGCAGCTTTTATGAACTGTACCCAGACTATTTGGATGAAGTATGTATTGAATGGCCTCAAAATTCCTATATCTGAACCAGTAAGCATATTTTGTGACAATACAAGTGCAATTAACATTTCCAAGAATCCGATTTTGCATGCTAGAACCAAGCACTTTGAACTCAAGTATCATTTCTTGAGGGAAAAGGTTCAGAACAAAGAAGTGGTATTGGAACATGTTTCGAGTAAGGAGCAGTTAGCAGCCATATTCACCAAGCCTCTACCAAAGGCTACATTTACCTATTTGAGAGGTGAATTAGGGGTGATGCCCCTTCAAGAGGTAAACTAAAGGTATGTGCTCCACATCAGTCAAGAATTGCAGTGTCCAATATTTTTCAGGATTGATGTGTTGAAGGATGCTACTCCTCAGGGGGAGCAACATAGTGGAACAAGAAAGTATGCACCTCGACTTTGGAATTGTTGTCAAAGGGGGAGAAGATGTGAAGCAGATGTGATATCTATAGTATTAAGAAGAAGATGTGATGCTGAGTGATATCTTTGTATATTTCCATCAATGCCAAAGGGGGAGATTGTTGGCATATGTGCAAGAGTATGATGACATGATGATATTGTATGTTGTCATTGATGTCAATATGTTGGAGACTGAACTGGTAATATGCTGAAGAGTGAACTGGTTATTGTTATTAATGTCAATATGTTGTGATGTGAACCAGTATATTGAAGTTAATTGAAGTTAAGCAACCAGCAAATAGAACTGGTATGATGTTGTAAACCGGTATATGAGCAATAGGTGAAGCAGTATGTTTTTCTGAGTGAACCGGTATCTTGAAATGTGAACCGGTACATGGAATGTGGTAAGACTATCGGTTAGTAGTCTTAGCTTCAAGGTTTCTAGTTGAAGTGTTCCAAGCTTGTGTGAGTCAACCGATGATATTGTGTGATGAGTTAGCATTGTAATGAAGATCAAATTGTGTTGCCATGTTAACCTTGTGTGCATGAAGGATCTTGCATGAATGATATTGATCCTATCTACCTCGGGAATGTGCGAAGTCTCTGTAAACGGTGGAGAACACATGATAGGTTATTGCCTCCATGAAGCAATGAAGAATGAATGATCGAGAATGTCTTGAGATCTGTTCAAGACCGTTGTATTCAAATGCAAAGTGTTCAATGGTCAGGATTGAACCATTCAATTGCTTAACCTAAATGTTTAAGGTTTAGGGTTTATGCTACCAACCTATCTATTTCCTATAAGTTCGATGTTGTGTTTCATGTCGAGGTTGTTGGCAAATGGTGTGTGTGTATCTAAGTGCAAAGATACGTGATTCTTGCCAGACCAGATAGGAGGATTGATGCCTGCATTGTGTGTGTGCAGAAGGAAAGAACTAAAGTGGATCTACATTGGCATTGAGTGCTATCACCAGATCATTGTAATACCTGTTGATCTTTAACCATTTCAACAGTTGGAAAATCCCTTAACTGGGTAGCTTGAACCAGCTTGTTGTAAATCCTTTAACAGGTGACTCAAATTCATTGAGTTCTTGAAATCCTCTAACATGGTAACCTCTAATAGGGTTTAACCCTTAACCGGGTATTTAGCCATCCCTTAACCGGGTGATCCCTAGTAGGATTGGTTCCTAATAGAACCTATTGTAATAAGTCTTTAACTAGACTAGGCTCCTAATAGAGTGGACTTCTAAAGAGTTCAAAAACAGCTTGTGGGTATTCATCCCCACCACGGTTTTTCCCAGTTGGGTTTCCATGTGAAAAATTTGTGTGTCATGTGTGGTGTTTTTCATGTGATGGTTTAAGTGATTTGTGTCTGAAGGTAAATCATGTTGACCTAGCTATTATTATATTTCTGATGATAGATTACCTATTCATGCATAAGGGTGAAATGGAAGTGTAGTATTAAGTTGAGTGGAAAGCTAAGTGATTAACCAGTTAATGCTTGTCACAGTCATTCTTAGCTTTACCGATTGTACTCTATTTCAAACTGGTGTTACTGTTTGCTGTCAAACTAGTTTGGGAAAAGCTTTTGAGCATGTACTGATTCACCCCCCCCTCTCAGTACCGGTTAGGTACTCATTGTTCATCATTGAGTTATCAAATTCTTTACATAATCCATCTCCTCCTCCAAAGATTATATCATCAACAAAAACTTCTATAACCAAGATGTCATCATTAGTCACTTTTTAGTATAAGTTGTCGTCTGCATTACCTTTAGAAAAACCAATCTTCAAAAGATACTTGCCCAATCTTGCAAAACAAGCTCTTGGAGCTTGTTTCAACTCATACAAAGCTTTCCTTAACCTGCAAACCATATCTTTGTTATTTGTCAAAGAAAATCCATCAGGTTGTTCAATGTAAACTTCTTTTTCAAGATCTCTATTCAGAAATGTACATTTAATATCCATTTGATATACTTTGTAGTTCTTGTGTGCTGCAAAAGCCAAGAATAATCTAGCTACCTCAATTCTAGCTACCGGTGCAAAGGTTTCATTATAATCAATTCCTTCTTTCTAAGAATATCCCTTACACACTAGTCTTGCTTTATTTTTGATTACCTTACCATCTTCATTAAGTTTGTTTCTGAATACCCATTTTGTTCCAATCACATTTTTGTCTTTAGGCCGAGGAACTAATGTCCATGTGTTATTTTTCTCAATTTGTTCTAGTTCCTCTTCCATAGCTTTAATCCAGTGTTTATCTTCACATGCCTCATTAATTGATGATGGTTCAATTTAAGAAATAAGACATACCTCTTTATTTGCCAGTCTTCCTCTTGTCATAACTCCTTTATACTTGTTTCCAATTATCTGATCTTCAGAGTGATTCAGTCTTACATACCGGGGTGTCTTCGTTTGTTTCTTTTCCTCAATTACTATGAAATTTTCAGATGATACCGATGTAACTGAATCTTCATTCTATACCTATGGGTTAAATGTAGGTTCATTTGTTAGAATCTCTGTTGTTGGTTCAGAGTCTATATACCTTGAAGTTCCTTTGAATTGTTCATCAATCTTTACATTAATACTCTCAACAATTTTCTGTAATCTTTTGTTAAAACATCTATATGCCTTGCTCTTAGATGAGTAACCAAGAAATATTCCTTCATCACTTCTAGGATCAAATTTTCCAATATACCCATCTCTTCTAATATAGCATTTGCTTCCAAATATTCTGAAATATTTAAAAGTAGGAGTAATACCAAACCATAGTTCATGAGGGGTCTTACCAGTTTCTCCTTTGATGTGAACTTTGTTGAATGTGTAGACCGCTATGCTTACTACCTCTCTCCAATATACATGTGGTAGATTTGCTTCAGATAACATACTTCTGGCTGCATCCAAGATAGTTCTATTTTTCCTTTCAACAACTCCATTCTGTTGTGGTGTCCGGGGTGCTGATAATTGTCTTTTGATTCCATTCACTTCAAAGAATGCATTAAATTCCTTAGATGTAAATTCTCCTCCTTGATCTGATCTTAGACATTTGATTTTCTTACTGGTTTCATTCTCTACCATTGCTTTGAATAATTTGAACTTCCCAAGTGCTTCTAATTTTGCTCTGAGAAAAGTAACCCAACACATTCTAGAGTAGTCATCAATGATTAGCATGAAATATCTATCACCTTGTTAACTTTTAGTTCTAGCTGGACCACATAAATCAGTATGAATTAAGTCAAGAGAATTATTGGATTTTTCTGGAATACTTTTAAAAATAGCTCTAACTTCTTTTCCAAATTGACATTCCTCACATACCGGATTGTGAGGTTTGACAATCTTAGGTAAATCTCTAACTGCCTTAGTAGTACTGATTTTTACCATGCAATCAAAATTTACATGATAGAGTCTCTTATGCCATAGCCAACTTCCATCAATATGTGCAATCAAGCTTATCTTTTCACTATTATTCAAATGAAATATATTACCTCTAGTTTGATTATCGGTTGCAATTTCCAAACCAGTTCTGTTCATAATTTTGCATTTTCCATTCTTGAATTGTAACTGAAATCCTTTCTCAACTAATTGACCAACACTCAAAAGATTATGCTTTAAACCTTCTATTATCACTATTTTAAAATTGGGTTCTTCTTTTCCCATAATTGGCTATGGTACCTTGAAATTTTTCTGAATAGGGTGTAATCCCAAGTGCTTCAGCTTTGTTCTAAACCTTGGGGGTTTAAGGGTTTTTGATTTTTTAGATCTTATCTTTCTTTGTTAAACCCTCTGGTTTCTAATCTTCCATTACTTTATTCACTTAAGTTATGGGTTGCGGGGTCGTAAGAAGTGTCCCCCCTTGTTTTTTTTGCCTAGGCGGCTACGTTGATTATTTGAAAATTTTACGCCTTGTATGCTTTCCTTCTAAAGTATCGGGCCTAGTAAATGCCAATCAATTTAAGAGATGATCCGACGGTCGGTGCTATTTCGCAGGGGTAAGATGCTCCCCCTTTAGGCCCGCGAAATAGTGAGAATGAATGAGGGCCGTCCATGTGTCATGACGGAGGAAGTAAAAGGTGTAGCTGTCAAAGGCAGTTGGAGCCCCGTGGTTTTCTTCTGGTGTATTAAAAGGTAGCACGTGACACAAGTCGCCACAATCAACGGGTCAGGATTAAAGGTTCAAAGTGGGCCCCAAAGATGAGTCAGGTCGCAGGTGGAGATGACCTAGCAGGTACAACTGTTAACAATTTATTGAGACCCCGTGGCTCCTTCCAGCAAATGACAGAGTGACAAGTCAGCTCCGCGAGTGACAAGGCGCCAGGTGTCCATGACAAGTCAGCGGGCCCACATCTCCTGAGAGCCTTCTCATAAGATTAAATGCCGATCAACTTAAAAGATGATCCAACGGCCCGCACTATTTCACAAGGGTAAAGTGCTCACTCCTTATGCCCGTGAAATAGCGAGAATGAACAAGAACCGTCCACGTGTCATGATGACACGCGGTCTAAAAGGAAAATGTGGGTCCCTATGGTTCCCTTCTGGCAAATAAGAAAATGAAAAATCAGCTCCGTGAGTGATAAGGATGCCATGTGTTCATGATGAGTCCACAGGCCCACCACCCCTGAGAGCCTTTTCAAAAGATTAAATGTCGATCAACTGCAGAGATGATCCGACGGTCGGTGCTATTTCGCAAGGGTAAAATGCTCACTCTTTAAGCCCGTGAAATAGCGATAGTTAATATGAGCCGTCCACGTGTCATGATGATGATGTGAGAGATAGACCTGTTGAGATGAAAGTGGGGCCCCTTGTGGTTTCCTTTTGGTGAATAACAGAGCGACAAATCAGCGCCGCAGGTGACTGGATGCCAGGTGTTAGTGATGAGTCAGTGGGCCCACCATTCCTGAGAACCTTTTTAAAAGGATTAATTAGTGATCAACTTGAGGGATGATCCAATGGCCTGTGCTATTTCGCAATGGTAAAATGCTCACTCTTTAAGCCTACGAAATAGCGAGAGTTAACAAGAGCCGTCCACATGTCATGATGATGACATGGTCAAAAAAGAAAATGTGGGCCCGTCACAGTATAAAGAGAGACACGCGATCAGTATCAAGTGGAATGCAAAGGGATTTTTAAAGCCAATGGTGGGGTGCCACGTGGTATTATGTAGCCAATAGAGAAGCGGGACCCAGACTAAAGACAAAGCCGTCAATAATGAAAAGGTAACAGTGAGACACTTGCAGGAAGGTTGCGACCCGTTGGAGCTAAAATATGAATTCTCGTATGAATTCGATTTTGAAGAGACAGCCGAAGCATGCAGAATCAATGTTATAGTTAAGGCCCAGAGTACAAATATTTTATTTCCTAACAACCAAATGAAGATATCTTTTAAAAGATTTTGCAGAAGAGCAGACGCAGAGTTATCTTTTTCAGATACAGAGCAAGCGGTTCAGTTGCAGAGCAAATTCCTTCAAGCAAGCATCAGGTTCTTTCATGTTTTGTAGCAATTCTTATGTGGTGTTTTAAATAAAAATCATTCTCGTGTTGCAGGATTGTTTAAGAGTGTATTCATTTTCTTGCATTTTCAAATGGCTCCTAAAAGGGAATTTTCTGGCAAGGTTGATTATTTAGAAAGAAGTGTATGTGATGATTTTTTAGAATAGTTGACGTTGTCAACTAACCAGGCATCAAAGGCCAAAGAGTTAGTGCCCAGGGCTCCTCATCTGAAGATGGGAGAAGGATTGTATGACAAAGGTAATTGGTTGAGAGACCCACAGGTTGGACTGTCCGGGTTGGGGTTGTTTAGAGTGGGATTTGGAATGAGGAATTCTCCTGCTCCTCAAAATAGTATTTGGGAACTAGATGTTGGGAAATTAGTAGTCCCAAGGGTATTCATGGATACAGACTTGCTAACCCAAATGGCATTGAACTATGATTCAGTCACAAGATGCATCAAGCATGTAAATGGGAAAACCCTTGTGGAAATCAATGCATAAGAATTAAGAACAACATTTGGGCTCAATGAGTTCACAAACTTCTTGGAACCCATAAATTTCACACAATTAGCCCAAGTGTACAGTGCACAGAGGAGTCATCTTAGGAATGGGCCTCTTAAAGAACTTTTTCTGAAAATAGGAGGGTTAGCAGTTGTAGGGCCCAACACACAAGAGCCTTTTTCATTGAGTATGTTTACCTTGAGGGCTAAAGGAATGTATTGGGCACTTTGCCAAGTTCTAGGAGAGGATACTGAAGCAAATATGCCAAATCATTACTTGCTAATGATTTTTCAGATTTTGAATCCTTCTCTTGCTATCACATTTGATTATGCTTCTTACATTGCCGATGCTATCCATGGAGGGTTGATAGGAATAAAAAATGGAAAGGTGGATAGACCTTTCGGATGGTATTCACTCTTAATGCACCTTTTTCTCTTCAAAGGTGGTGATTATTTCGCTAGTGGACTGGACCTGGTTAAATAAAAGGAGGGAGAGAAAATGCCAGTACAACTATGGAGTACTATGTTGTCATGGGACAGAGAGGATGCTAGTTTCCTAAAGTTCGATAAATATTTTGCATTTAAAATAAGGACTCTCCTTTGCTCTGATAACCCAAGAGTCCCCAAGGTTCTTTTGGAATTCCTAAGGCCAAAAGAATTCGTAGAGAACATCAAAATTGTTCATAACTGGGGCGACATGTACTTATATCTAGTCTCCACGGTTTTCAGAGTTTTTGGTTTTAGGGGTACTCCATTTTTGTTACCTTACCAGGTCCCTCTCAAAGTGGGAATAGCTGAGATCCTTAGACAAATTGGTGGCCTACAAGAGGCAGAGTTAACAGGCAGAGGTAAAGGGACCATTTTCCCTGCAGCTACCATAGCCCACCAATTCATAATTACAAAGGGAGGCTGGAATTGCTTTGAGGATTTCCTCAAACCCTACCATTTATCCACTGCAGTGTCCAGATGTGCTGATCCAGAGAACTTCTTCAATGGTGTGTTCAGGAAGAAGGTAGCATGCAGGAATTGAGCAAGAATTTGATTTAGATGAGCAGGAATTGAGGAAAGAAAAGTGGGTGGCTTATAAGAAAGCCTTGGATTTTGTGCATCAATTTGATGCTAGCTATGACCCATTGTCTAGCTTCTTCCCATTGGAAGAAAAAATAAATTTTTTGATTGTTTGCTTTGAAGATGTGATGCAAACATTGAAGGAGAAGAGGGAAGCTGTGATTAAGAGTAACCTTGAAAAGGCTAGAATGATCCTGAGCAAGTCAGCTTCCACCAAAGCAATCCCTCCTGGTGACTACACCCTACATAAGAAATCAGGTTACAGTGTGCTGGTGCCTACAACAGGGGAGCCCTCTTCATCTAAAGGAAAGAGGAAAGTACAAGATGTCATTGACATCCAAGACAGCCCAAAGAAGCAAAGGGTGGGGAAAGAAGTGCAATCAGATACACCCTTGTATTCCCCATCCCAATCCCCCATCCACATAGGAGATGAACAAGTAGCAGTTGCACACCTCTTGTAGTTGGGCAGCTTGGGGGAGATTGCATACACTTATGATGAAGTGGAAGAAGAGATGCTAGAAGAGCCCATTGAAGCTGAAATGGACATTACCTCAACTAAACTTAAAGGCCAGGAGTGGGATCCTAAGATAAAAAAGGCAAGTAGTGCCTTTTTAGCTGATGACAACTTTGTCACATTTGAAGCATTCATGCAATTCATTTGAAAGAAGCATATAGATAGATATAATGCTAGATGTGAGACAAGAAAGGCAGAGCAGCCCAACAAAGATCCAGCCTCAGTGGAGGAAGAAATAAAATAGGAGATGATGGAAGAATTCAAAACCATCACTCCTGAATAAGGAAGAGATCTAGTAGCACAAGCTGGAGTGCTCATCTTGCCAGAATGGAATATTGTTGATGCTCTGGTGCTGGATGTAGTAAGAAAAGAAATTAAACCCATGGAAGGGGTTACATTCAGTAAGGATAATGTTGCACTAGTTATGTGGTCCCTTAAGAGAAATGAGGGCAAAAAGGGCAAAGACACTCCAGGGTCAAGTCACCTTGGTGGATTGATGGTAAAAAGAGTGCAGAGTACAGGGGTAGTAGAGGCTGCTAGCATTGTGCTAGAAACTGCAAAATTCAGTGTTGCAGTGGCTGAGAAGGAAGCCAAAGAAAAGGAGGCCCTCCAAATTAAGTTGGAAATAGTTTTGAAGGCCTATAACAGTGCCAAGGAGGAGGTAAGAGGTAAAGATAGCATCATTGCCAAATTGCAGAGCCAACTGATGGGACAACACCAACAAGGTGAGTCTTCAACATTGATGATTTCCTCTTCTCCTATAAGACCTCTACCTACTAGCCCCATTATTTAATTTCCACCATCTCCTACACCTTCCAGCTCCTAGATGATTGAGATTACTCCCCAAGAACTAGAGAACCTGAAGCAGGCTCAGGCCTTTTATGTGGGGAAATATGAGGAGAAAATAAAGGCCACAATCTCCAGTTTTGCAGATATGATAAATGCCTCATTGCTTTACAACAATGTGGGAAAATTCATGGAGATATGGAATGAACTGAGGAGAGATAAGGCCATTTTGACACCCATTTTTGACAGATGGAGGCCTAGGGAGCAAGACCTAGAGTTCATGTGTGTATCCTGTGATGAAGCAAGGGCCAATCCCATTATCAAATCTACCTCTGATGTCGCTAAAGTTTTAATGCAATTGGAAGCAGATGTAGATAATGTGGATAGGAAGGTCAATCTATGCAAGAAGGAATACACTGATCAGGTTTTTGAGTTGCTCCCAGGAATTTTTGCCAATCCGGATCAGCTAAAAGATAAGCAAATATGGCTCAAAGAGATAGAAGTCAAATTGTCAGTAAGGGTTAAGGGAATCATTGATCTTGATGATACCTCTTTCTTTGTTATAACAATACAGGAAATAGAAAAAATTAAATCACATTATGGTTTTCTTAATTCAGAAGTCAACAAACTGAGAAATTCTTGGAAAAGGTTGACCAAAATTAAAAATGATGTGATTAATTTTTCATGGCCGATAGAAGAGATGTATAATGAGTGGGGAGTTAAATATTCCACCCATGATCCAGAGTAGTTGGAGAGCGCCCCTGAAAGGCCAGAAGAGGTTGCAACCGAACAACCTGTTGAATAGACTGCAGAGGCTGAAAAGAGTGCATAACTGTTTTTAGGTAAAAATTGTAACCTCTTCAATTTTTGAAATAATTGTAACAAACTCTCTCCAGAAGTCTGAAGCTTTGTGCATCCATGTTGTTATAAATGGATACCAGGACTAGAGGGAAAGGCATCACAAAAATTTTGTAAGAAAACTTTGCAGAAATTTATCTGAGCTTTTCCAAAGTTTAATGGAGAATCAGAATTTCTTGTAACATCTCTTCAAATGAATATCAATATACAGGCCATCGGTTTTGAGTAAAGCTTTGTGTTGTCTTCAAGTTTGTTCACAAATTTATTTACTGTTTTCATTCTAAATAATCCAGGATTTTTCTGTTTGAATAGAATTGCAAAGCAATCTCAGTATAAGTGTTTGTTAGCTTTTCTCTTTAGGAGGGAAATTGAATACGCGGGATCACTCATACCAGTAAATTCTTTGGAAGGAACTTTGAATTTTGAGGACCATAGCTTAGTTTGAAATGATTGAATTCTTATATGTGTCAGGCATATGCAAGGATTAGTGGAAACCAAGCTGATGGGAAGCATAAAGATATATTGTTTCAGGAGTTTTATTTGAGTTTAGGTGACTTTGTAACCTTGGATAAAGCACTGGTATTAATCAAAGTTGTTTATTGCATGCTTTGTTGATCAAAATGCTGAAGTTAAGTATCGTTTCGTTCTTTTTTTTTAGTTGATTTCAAGGTGAACAAATCCACTGGTTTTCTGGACTGGTTTGTTGTGGGTTTATTGTTTAAAAGTGTGAAGTTAGTTCACAAAGGTATACCCACCTGGGCTCCAAGGAAGCCCGAAGTGTAGAAGGTTTAATTAAACCTTGTCATATGTTGTCTCTGAAATTTCCTTATCTTTGATGTCTCCTCTGCACCCAGTTTAAATCATATTACTCTAATGACATTGAAGGGAATTAGATTTTGAGGACAACACCTTCTACATAGTAAACATTGTCAGTATTATGCTTACCATCAAGAGATATTGTACCTTTACCTTTGATCAAGCAAGCTTTATCATCTCCAAATCTTACTAGACCTCCATTATATTCCTAAAAGTTCAAGAATTTACTTTTATCACCAGTCATATGATGTGAGCATCCTGAATCAATGATCCATTCATCGTTAACTTCAATTTTATCTGCTAAGGTTTGTTCTACCAGTTGAACAATAGGTGTCGGTTGATCTTCTGTTATAGCAACAAAAACCCATCCATTGTCTGTCGTATCTTCATCAGAATCATCAGTGACTCCATCAACAAGATGGCAAGATTTATCTTTACTCCTCTTAAATATGTTCTCCTACCTTCTTCTCTTAGTCTAGCATGTTTATCAGGGTATCTTGAATCCATATGACCAATCTTATTACAGTTAAAGCATTTAAAGGGTGCTTTACCTTCATACTTACTTCCAACTAGACCTTTAGGCATTTTCTTTGCAAATAGTGCTGCAAGTTCTTCATTTTCTCTCCTACTTTCTTCAAGTTCTCTTGCATAAAAGGCTTTCCAATAAGACTTGTCAAATGATGGTGCAGATGATGTTGATGTTTCAAAAGCTAAATCTATCTTTATAGTTGCAACATGACCAAATTCCCCAATTTCAAAAGCTGAAAGTTTTCCAAACAATGTATCCCTAGTTACTAATGTATTAGGCATTGTTCTCAACTCATTTATAGTAGTAACCTTCATTTTATATGCCAGTGGAAATCCTCTTAAAAATTTTGAAACAATTTCATCTTCACTTAAGGTTCCTCCACAACATTTAATACCCAAAACAATTTAATTAACTCTTTCCATAAAAGCAAAAATCCTTTCATCTTCTTCCATTTTCAGATTTTCATACCTGACACGGAAGCTTTCAAGTTTTGCAATTTTGATTATGGAATCTCCTTCATTCAATGTTTCCAAATGATCCCAAATAGCTTTAGCAGTAGACCTATCTGAGAATCCCTTGATTTGCTGATCTGATAATGCACTCAAAAGTGCTTCTCTTGCTTTGCAATCATTTTCTTCATATTTCGCCAAGCTAGGTGGATTAGGCTGATTCAGAGTAGGAGCAATATAGCCATTATTTATAACATCCCAGATGTCTTTTCCAATGCAATTTAGATGTGTCTCCATTCTGATATTCCATATGCCATAGTTGGTTCCATCAAGTTTAGGACTGTCCTTCCTAAAATAGTAGGTAGACATTGGATCTCCTCAAGCTATTAAACTTTTGCAAAAGAGGACTATGCTCTGATACCAATTGTTGGGTCCCAGGGACAACTGAGGGGGGGGGTGAATCAATTGTCAAATAAAAATATCTTAACCAACTTTAATGCTTAATACTAGTAAACTAGTCTTTTATGTCGGTAGACAGTTTTATCAATTAATTACAGTACCAGTAAAGATTAATGCATGAAATAGAAACAAAATAACATCCACAACACATAACACCAATATTTGTATGTGGAAACCCTGTAAGGGGAAAAACCACGATGGGA
The DNA here is from genome assembly GCF_030272615.1 of Cryptomeria japonica. NCBI lineage: Eukaryota > Viridiplantae > Streptophyta > Pinopsida > Cupressales > Cupressaceae > Cryptomeria > Cryptomeria japonica. Next base: position 531,478,463 of record NC_081413.1, read on the forward strand.
AACCTTATCCACAATCAGATGATACTACTGCAGATAGTATGTGTATACAAATGGAGTTTGCACAAGCAAAAATGCCAAGCGCCTAGAGCTCACTGCTCAAACACAAATATGAGTCACACTAACTAC